>NC_141000.1:93103248-93444867 GCF_052327205.1 Somniosus microcephalus
TTTAAAAAGTAATTAAAATGTTACCCTTTTAAGTAGAAGCCTGAACGTGTCCCCGGCAGTGTTGAATTAGCTGTAATTTACAATCATTTTCATTTCATCGTTGTCGAGGACTGATTCAATTCTAAAAATATCTCGACTAAACCAGGAACTTTGATCTGAGTTTTATAGCCCCGCCCCAGTCTGATCATCAGTAAGCATTAACAGACACTCCTGGTGTTCCACGAGCCATAATGTGTGATGCTTTTAACAATCTGATTGTTTATTGGAGATTCACAATTTGCAGCAATAGTTTCTACAAGGAAAATGTTCTTGTGTTTGATCAGATTTGGGTATTTCTGGCCAGCCTTGTCATAGAATCATGGGGGAAAAATTCGGTTGATATGCGCCTCCCGTTAGCCAACTTCAGGGGAGGTTAGCGGCAGCAGTACCCGTTAGCGTGCCGCGGCACTTCGCCACCGGCGATGACATCATCGCCGTGCATAGCGCCCCGCTCGCACCCCAGCCACGATCCCCCTGACTTACTGCCAGACGCTATGTCCGACAAGGTCAGGAGGGCCTACCTGCGGCTGGGGTGGCGCAACTTAAAAGGGAGGTGCCTGGCGGCCATTTTTGTTGCTGGCTGCCTGCCAGCACCTGCCCACTTTGCCGTCCCTGGCCTTATGTAAACCCCCCCGCGGGGTGCCGGCTGCGCTCCGTGAGCCCGGCATTTTCTCTTGAATGCCGGGCTCTTTTGCCGGCACTCCGATACCTGGTGGCCCAGCTCGGCCCCTCCCCTTTAATAAGGGGAGGAAGGCTTGTAGTACCACGGCGTGATGTGCCGCAACACGTGGCGCTGCGGCATGTAGCACCGCGATATTCACTCACAGCGGCCCAAGAGGGAGGCAGGGCGCTTCCAGTAGCACCCCACCCCCCTCTTGGGGCACTACCAGTGAATTTCGGGCACGAGGGCGCTAACTTTTTCAGGGCACTTAAAGTAGCATGAAGTTAGCACCCCAAAGGGGGCGCGACCCAATTTTCCCCCGATAGAGTCATAACGGCACAGAAGGAGGCCATTCGGCCCATTGAGTCCGTGCCGGCTCTCTGTAGAGCAATCCAGTCAGTCCCATTCCCAGCTCTATCTCCGTAGCCCTGCAAGTTTATTTCCCTCAAGTGCCCATCCAGTCTCCCCTTGAAAACATTGAGTGTCTCCGCTTCCACCACTTCCGTCGGCAGCAAGTTCCAGGTCCTCACCACTCGCTGCGTAAAAAAGTTTTTCCTCACATCCACCCTGTATCTCACGCCCAAAACCTTAAATCTGTGTCCCCCTAGTCCTTGTACCATCAACTAGTGGGAACAGCCTTTCCCAGACTAGCCTATCCAAACCCCTCATAATCTTGTACACCTCTATCAAATCACCCCTCAAACTCCTTTGCTCTAATGAAAACAAATCCAGCTTCTCCAACCTGTCCTTGTAGCTAAGATCTCCCATCCCCGGAACCATTCTGGTAAATCTCCTCTGCACCCTCTCAAGTGCCTTCACATCCTTCCTAAAGTGTGGTGACCAGAACTGGATGCAATACTCCAGTTGTGTCCTAACCAGCGCTTTATAAAGGCTCAGCATAACTTCTCTACTTTTGTACTCAATACCTCTATTTATGAAGCGCAAGGTCCCATATGCTTTGCTAACAACTCTCTCAATAAGTCCTGCCACCTTCAGGGACCTATGCACATTAACTCCCAGGTCCCTATGTTCCTGCACACTCTTTAAAACTGTGCCATTAAATGTATATTGCCTCTCCCTGTTCCTTCTGCCAAAATGCATCACCTCACACTTCTCTGTATTAAATTGCATCTGCCACTTGTCTGCCCATTCTACTAGCCTTTCTATGTCCTGTTGCATTTGATTGGTATCATCCTCACTGTTTGCCACATCCCCAAGTTTGGTGTCATCGGCAAATTTAGAAATTATACTCTGTATTTCATCATACACCCTCTTTTTTTGTTTCATCATTTTCTCAATCTCCCTCATCATCCAAGGAGTCCTTGGTTTGGTTCCCTTACCCTTCCCTCTTGTTGGAATGTACCCAGCCTGTACTTGGAACATCTCCTCCTTAAAGTTCTCCCATTGTTCCATTACAGTTTTTCCTGTCAGTCTTTGGTTCCATTTTACCCTGGCTAGATCTTTCGCATCCCATTGAAGTTAGCTGTATTCCAGTTTAGAAGTTTCACTCTAGATTGTTCCTTGCTCCTCTCCATTGCTAATCTAAATCTTATGATACGATGATCACTCATACCCAAGTGTTCTCCCACTGTTCTGGACTTGTTAGATGTAGGTAGCGCCCCTAGTGGTAGTTATTGTATAGCAGTGTGTTATTTGACCTTCTTACTGTCTGCACCGGAAGTAGTATTCGAGGAAGTGTTTTCTCAGTTGTGAACAAGGTCCACGTGTGGCAGCTTGTTTTCTATCCTCCTCCATCCTTCCTTATACGCTAGGCAAGACGCAATGTCTGTGAGTATCCTTGTTTGGTAACATAATAACAACCTTGTCGGTATAGTATTTTGACAATACTTTGTCAAAAAGAAGTTTATTAGCTGCTAGCTACTAAGGGTTAGCTTCAGTGCTATTTACTTATACAGTTACCTACTTATCTGTGTTAAGCAGTCTATTCTGTTTTCATAAACATGTTTTTGCATCTTATGTAACATCTAATGTATAGTACTTACCTCTGTGTACAAAACATACTTTGTCTTTGTTTACAGTTTCACACTTTTATTCAAGTAAAGCTTCAAAACAGCACCCTGCTTCTCGAGGAGTTATTTGAATGAGTGTTTAGCTGACTGGATAGCTGGATAGGAGTTACATCTAGTGAGACCAGTACACCCACAGACACTTGGTCGACCTGGCCCACCTCATTCCCCGGCACCAGATCCAGCAATGCCTCCTTCCTAGTTGGGCCAAGAACATACTGGTCAAGGAAATTCTCCTGAACACATTTCAGAAATTTCTCCCCCTCCTTTCCCTTTACCCTAGCATTATCCCAATCGATATTTGGGTAATTAAAGACCCCCACTATCACCACTCTATAGCTTTTGCATATCTCTGCGATTTCTTTGCAGATTTGCTCCTCTGCCCCTCTCTCACTATTTGGAGGCCTATAGAATAACCCCAATAGTGTGATCATAACCTTTTTGCTCCAAAATTGTAAACAAATGGATTCTGTCCTTGTCACCTCAAGAACATCCTCCCTTTCCAACACTACAATGTCTTCCTTAATCAGCACTGCCACCCCACCTCCCTTTTTTCCTTCCCTATCTTTTCTGAACATCTTGCACCCTTGAATAATAATTGCCCAGTCCTCAATGTTTTTAAGCCACGTTTCCGTTATTGCCACAACATCATATTGCCACACAGCTAATTGTGCTTGTAGCTCACCAACCTTATTCACCACACTTTGTGCATTTACGTACATGCAATCTAAACCCATTTTTGAATTTTTCCTAGTCTTTCTTAGTCTGCTCCTATCTAATATGGTACTACTTCCACCTCCAGCACTACCTTCCCCTCCAGTACCATCCAACACACTCATTCTTCCATGCACCCCATTCCTCCCCTCCACTCCTACATGCTGGTGCTCATCCCCCTGCCAAGCTAGTTTAAATGGTTCCCAACAGCACTAGCAAATCTCCCCACGAGAGTATTGGTCCCGGCTCTGTTGAGGTGTAACCCATCCGGTTTGTACAGGTCCCACCTTCCCCAGAAATGGTTCCAATGCCTCAGGAATCTAAAGCCCTCCCTCCTGCACCACCTCTCCAGCCACGCATTCATCTCTTCTATCCTCCTATTCCTGTACTCACTAGCACGTGGCACCAGGATTAATCCGGAGTTTACTACCTTCGTGGTCCTGCTTTTTAATCTCTTTCCTAGTCTGGTGAGTCATGGGACTGCACTCACAATTCCACTCAGGGTGAATTCTGGTTGCTGTCAGACTGTGGTAGCTGCTAATTGGAGGACCTGTGCATCTGTACAAAGAGACAGAGAGAGAGAAGATGGCGAGCAAGGTCAGGAAAGACACCAGGAGAAACAGTGCCAGTCATTTGATGTACCTTTGAGAGTTGATACAGTAGCACTGGCTGAGGCTTGTTTGGAATTCTTTGACTCATTTCAGCAGCCATAAAAGATGAGAGGTGTGGAAACATTTTTGAGGGGTGAAAGGGAAGAAAAACAATAAAATCAGATTCAGCTGTGACCCTCCACTGAAAAGCCTGCCGATATTCAAGGGGAAACTTTAACCCAAAAGAACGGGTGGGTTTGGGTCGGGTGGGAAGTTAAAGTGTTAAAAGTCTGAATCCTGACCAGAATCCACCTCCAACCCACCCACTTTCAGTTTTAATGGAGGCGGGACAAGGAGCGGGCAGTCAACCCATTGCCAGGAGGCAGGTCGTCGATTTAAATATTATAATGAGGCTGCCGTGCCTCATATTTAACCTCCATTTTAAATTTAACTTTAGCTGGTCGGGTTTTGCAGGCCTCGTGAAATCCGACAGCTAATGGAAGGCGAGGACTGCTGGATCCAGGAGGTAAGTGCCTTTACACTTACCTCCTGGGTCCAGCGATCCTGCCTAACCCACCCCCAGTGGGATCGGAGACACCCCCCCAACCAGGCTTCCGATTCCCCCACCAAGCCTCCGATCCCCACCACAAGGCCTCACCCCACCAACTCCCCACCATGCTCTCCTGGGTTTCCTGATCCCTTCTGAGCCAGCCCTGCTCCCAACCCGCCTCCCCATTAAAATTCAGGCTCACACAAGATGCATTGTCCCTGAATTTCCTCGATGATGTTTGCGCTTTAATTGTGCTGGAAAGTTATGCCAATAACTTGCAAAGGAAGTTACACTCAAGTTTCCTGGGATAAGTTAATTTAAATATCCTTGGTGCAACTCCGTTGTAACTTGAGTGTAGAAGGTGCGTATGGCTGACCACCGCCTCCTCCCCCCTCCCCGTGCAACAACTGCGTAACTCTTTAAAAACACTCCATAGACTTCTGTAAGAATATAGATATGTCTTTACATTACTTTTATTTTTGACAAAGACAGAACTGTAATGTAGACAGAATTGGTTTAAACCGTGTTCTCGAAAATCCTGACCTTTCCCCTCAATGATGCTGATGACATTGGAGATGGATGGATTTCAGGAGTGAAGTCATTGTACTGTAAAGGTAGGCATATATAGATTATTAAATGAGATAGGTGGATAATATTGAGCTTAAGGGGTTGTTAGGATTAAAACACATAGAGGGGAATTTTAACCTTGTACAGCGCATGGATTTGGGTGCGGGTGGGGGGTTAAATCCAGCAAAAATGCGAGCATGTCAGGAAGCCGGCTCCAACCTGCCAAGTTCCGCGTTTAATTCGTGCGCATTAGGCTGGTTGTGCGCAACCCCCTCAGGAGAGACGGGTTGACGATTAGCATATGGTAATTGGAGCGATATTTCAACAGTTTTAAATTTAATGTAGCAATCATGGGTTTCTCAGGTTTCCTGAAACTTGCCATTGAAAGTAAATCAAAAACACAACAGCAATTGAGGGAGCTGACTAAAACTCATGGGAATACTGCAATAAATACTCAGTGCTCACAGCTGCTTTCTTACCTACTAATGGGAAAGATTTTGTTCATAGTACTTTTGCATAGAGCTTACTTTATAGCGTTTGGAGGTTTTCTGAATCACATCAGGATGGGTGGCACCTTGGCTGCCTTAGGTTGAACCTCGGACGAGGAGCGACGCGACCAGCAGCAACAGCAGCCTGCTGTTCAGGGACCTACAACTGGACAGCTGAGAGGCGAGCAGCGGAGAGGGGAGCAGTGGAGAGGCGAGCAGCAGAGAGGCGAGCAGCAGAGAGGGGAGCAGTGGATGGGTGAAGCTCGCAGGGGGCACTACCCACAACACAGGGTGTACAGGCAGAGGCGGAGTTTCCTTGACATGCCGGAATAGCAGTGTGACAGGAGGCTTAGGTGGTTGCGTCAGGTGGTGACAGACATCTGCAGCCTCCTAGAAGACGACATGCTGCCTGCTGAACCTGGTGACCACTCATTACAAGTGGCTGTCAAAGTGACCACCGCCCTCTACTTTTTTGCCTCTGGATCCTTCCAGCGTTGTGCCGGAGACATAGCCAGGATCTCCCAGTTGGCGGCCCACAAATGCACAAGGCAGGCAACTGATGGGTTGTTTGCCAGGGCCGGCAATTATGTGAACTTCGCCTGCGATGACGCCAGCTGAAAGAGTGGGTGCTCAGGTTTGTATCTCTGGCTGGCTTCCCACACGCGCAGGGCATTAACAGCTGCACACATATGGCAATCCGTGCACCCACAGATCAACCAGGAACATTCGTGAACATAAGAATATAAGAACATAAGAAATAGGAGCAGGAGTAGGTCATTTGGCCATTCGAGCCTGCTCCGCCATTCAATAAGATCATGGCTGATCTTCTACCTCAACTCTACCTTCCCGCACTATCCCCATATCCCTTAATTCCCAAAAATGTATTGATCTCTGTCTTGAATATACTCAATGACTGAGCATCCACAGCCCTCTGGGACATAGAGTTCCAAAGATTCGCAACCCTTTGAATGAAGAAATTTCTCCTCATCTCAGTCCTAAATGGCCGGCCCCTTATTTTGAGACTGTGGCCCCGTGTTCTAGGTTCCCCAGCCAGGGAAAACATTTTCTCAGCATTAACCCTGTCAAGACCCTTAAGAATTTTGTATGTTTCAATGAGATCACCTCTCATTCTTCTAAACTCTAAGGAATATAGACTTAGTCTACTCAATCTCTCCTCGTAGGGCAATCCCCTCATCCCACGAATCAGTCTAGTGAACCTTTGTTGCACTCCCTCTAAGGCAAGTATGTCTTTCCTCATGTAAGGAGACCAGAACTGTACACAGTACTCCATGTGTGGCCTCACCAATGCCCTGTATAATTGTATGATGTGGAGATGCCGGTGTTGGACTGGGGTGGACAAAAGTAAGAAGTCACACAACACCAGGTTATAGTCCAACAGCTTTATTTGAAATCACAAGCTTTCGGAGCACTGCTCCTTCGTCAGGTGAAGTGAAGAGTTGCATATAAGCACAGCATATATAGTCAGAGAGTACTGCCAGATGATTACAGGTAATCTTTCTAACTGCCCTTTATCACACCTTGGCAGAGAGATAATCACAGCAATCACAGGTGTGAATCGAGTCATTGTTGGCTTGCTCTCTCTACACAGATGCGGCCGGACCTGCTGTGATTTCCAGCAAAAAAATAGTTTTTTGTTTGTTTTTTGTTTTTCATACAGACCCCAGCATCTGCAACATTTGACCCCTTGTGACCCCACCTCATTGCTCTTTGATGTAATGTTTTCCTGACTGACCTGTTTGGACACCATTCACACCTGTGATTGCTGTGATTATCTCTCTGCCGAGGTGTGATAAAGGGCAGTTAGAAAGATTACCTGTAATCATCTGGCAGTACTCTCTGACTATATATGCTGTGCTTATATGCAACTCTTCACTTCACCTGACGAAGGAGCAGCGCTCTGAAAGCTTGTGATTTCAAATAAAGCTGTTGGACTATAACCTGGTGTTGTGTGACTTCTTACATCTGTATAATTGTAGTAAGACTTCTTTACTCTTATACTAATCTCTTTGTAACTAAAGCTAATATACCATTTGCTTTCCTAATTACTTGCTTTACCTGCATGTTAACTTTCTGTGATTCATGTACAAGGACACCCAGGTCCCTATGAGTGCAAACATTTCCCAGTCTCTCACCATTCAAAAAATATTCTGCTTTTTGTTTTTCCTACCAAAGTGGATAACTTCACACTTCCCCACATTATAGAGTCATAGAGTCATAGAGTTATACAGCACGGATAGAGGCCCTTCGGCCCATCGTGTCCGCGCCGGCCATCAAGCCCTGTCTAATCTAATCCCATATTCCAGCATTTGGTCCGTAGCCTTGTATGCTGTGGCATTTCAAGTGCTCATCCAAATGCTTCTTAAATGTTGTGAGGGTTCCTGCCTCCACAACCCTTTCAGGCAGTGAGTTCCAGACTCCAACCACCCTCTGGGTGAAAAAGTTCTTTCTCAAATCCCCTCTAAACCTCCCGCCCTTTACCTTGAATCTATGCCCCCTAGTTATTGACCCCTCTACTAAGGGAAAAAGCTCCTCAGCATCCATCCTATCTATGCCCCTCATAATTTTGTACACCTCAATCATGTCCCCCCTCAGCCTCCTCTGCTCCAAGGAAAACAAACCCAATCTGCCCAGTCTCTCTTCATAGCTGAAGCGCTCCAGCCCTGGTAACATCCTGGTGAACCTCCTCTGCACCCTCTCCAACGCGATCACATCCTTCCTGTAGTGTGGCGACCAGAACTGCACACAGTATTCCAGCTGTGGCCTAACCAGTGTTTTATACAGCTCCATCATAACCTCCTTGCTCTTATATTCAATGCCTCGGCTAATGAAGGCAAGTATCCCATATGCCTTTTTTACCACCTTATCCACCTGTTCCGCCGCCTTCAGGGATCTGTGTACTTGCACACCCAGATCCCTCTGACCCTCCGTCTTGCCTAGGGTCTTACCATTCATTGTGTATTCCCTTGCCTTGTTAGTCCCCCCAAAGTGCATCACCTCACACTTTTCCGGGTTAAATTCCATTTGCCACTGTTCCGCCCATCTGACCAACCCATCTATATCGTCCTGCAGACTGAGGCTACCCTCCTCGCTATTTACCACCCTACCAATTTTTGTATCATCCGCGAACTTACTGATCATACCTTTTACATTCATATCCAAGTCATTAATGTAGACCACAAACAGCAAGGGACCCAGCACCGATCCCTGTGGTACCCCACTGGCCACAGGCTTCCAGTCACAAAAACAACCTTCGACCATCACCCTCTGCCTTCTGCCACTAAGCCAGTTTTGTATCCAATGTGCCAAGGCACCCTGGATTCCATGGGCTCTTACCTTCTTGACCAGTCTCCTGTGCGGGACTTTATCGAAGGCCTTACTGAAATCCATGTATACCACATCCACTGCATTACCCTCATCCACACACCTAGTCACCCCCTCAAAAAATTCAATCAAATTAGTCAGACATGATCTTCCCTTGACAAAGCCATGTTGACTATCCCTGATTAATCCTTGCCTCTCCAAGTGGAGACAAATTTTGTCCCTCAGAATTTTTTCCAATAATTTTCCTACCACTGATGTTAGGCTCACTGGCCTGTAGTTCCCCGGTTTTTCCCTACTTCCCTTCTTGAATAATGGTACTACATTAGCGGTTCTCCAGTCCTCTGGCACATCCCCTGTGGCCAGAGAGGTCCTGAATATATGTGTTAGAGCCCCCGCAATCTCTTCCTTTGCCTCACACAGCAGCCTGGGATACATTTCATCCAGGCCTGGGGATTTATCCATTTTTAGGCCAGCTAAAACCGCCAATACCTCCTCCCTCTCGATGTTAATATGTTCGAGCATATCACAGTCCCCCCGCCCTATTTCTATGTCTACATCGTCCTTCTCCATAGTGAAAACAGATGCAAAAAATTCATTTAGAACCCCTCCTACATCTTCCGGCTCCACACACAGATTGCCACTTTTGTCCCTAATGGGCCCTATTTTTTCCCTAGTTATCCTCTTACCCTTAATATACTTATAAAACATCTTAGGATTTTCCTTTATTTTGCTCGCCAGTGTTATTTCATGGCCCCTCCTTGATCTCCTAATTTCTTTTTTAAGTATCCCCCTGCACTTTTTGTACTCCTCTAGGGCTTCCTCCGTCTTTAGCCTTTTGTATCTGCCAAAAGCCCTCCTTTTTTTCCTAATCCATTCTCGTATATCCCCTGACATCCAAGGTTCCCTGTGGTTTTTGGAACCACCCTTGACCTTTACGGGAACATGTTGCCATTGTATGATCTCAATCTCCCTTCTGAAAGCCTCCCATTGCTCCGATGCGGATTTTCCTACAAGTAGCTGATCCCAGTCCATTTTGGCCAGATCCTGCCTTATCCTATTAAAATCGGCCTTCCCCCAATTTAGAACCTTTATTTCCGGCCCATCCATGTCCTTTTCCATGACCACCTTAAATCTTACCATATTATGGTCACTGTCACCAAAGTGCTCACCTACTAGCACTTTTTCCACTTGGCCAGCCACATTCCCTAGAATTAGGTCCAGTACCGCCCCCTCTCTTGTAGGACTTTCTACATGCTGGCTCAAAAAGCTCTCCTGGATGCACTTTAAGAATTCTACACCCTCTGAGCCTTTCACACTCTGACTATCCCAGTTAATATTGGGGAAGTTGAAATCCCCCATTATTATTACCCTATTATTTGCACATTTCTCTGAGATTTGCCTACATATCTGTTCCTCTATCTCCCCCTGACTGTTTGGAGGCCTATAGTACACTCCCAGCAAAGTGCTTGCCCCCTTTTTGTTTTTAAGCTCCACCCATATGGCCTCATTAGAGGAACCTGCTAATATATCATCCCACCTTACTGCAGTAATTGACTCCTTAATTAATATTGCGACACCCCCTCCTCTTATACCTCCCCCTCTGTCTCGCCTGAAGATTCTGTACCCCGGAATATTGAGCTGCCAGTCTTGCCCCTCCCTCAACCATGTCTCCGTGATAGCAACAATATCATACTCCCATGTGTTTATCAACACCTTCAGTTCATCCACCTTATTTGCAAGACTCCTTGCATTAAAATAGATGCCATCCAGCCTTGATGGAAATTGTATTCCATTTGCTATGTTCTTGCCCACTCAGTCAACCTGTCTGTATCTCTCTGCAGCCTCTTTGCGTCCTCCTTACAGCTTACTTTCCCACCTAACTTTGTAGCATCAGCAAACTTGGATACGTTACACTCAGTCCCTTCATCTAAGTGATTAATATAGATTGTAAATAGCTGAGGCCGAAGCACTGATCCTTGCAGTACCTAGTTACAACCTGCCAACCTGAAAAAGTCCCGTTTATTCCTACTCTCTGTTTTCTGTCCATTAACCAATCCTCAATCCATGCTAATATATTACCCCCAATACTATGAGTCCTAATTATGTGTAATAACCTCTTGTGTGGCACATTATCGAATGCTTTTTAAAAATCCAAAAACACTACATCCTACTAGTTACATCTTCAAAAACTCTAACAGAATTGTCAAACACAATTTCCCTTTCATAAAACCATGTTGACTCTGCCTAATCATATTACGATTTTCTAAGTGCCCTGTTACCACGTCCCTAATAATAGATTAACTGGCCTATAGTTCCCTGTTTTTTCTCTTCCTCCTTTCTTAAATAGTGGGGTTATGTTTGCTACCTTCCAATCCTTGGGGACTGTTCTGGAATCTAGGGAATTCTGGAAGATTAATACCAGTGCATCCACTATCTCTGCAGTGACCTCTTTTAAAACCCAAGGATGCAGGTTGTCAGGTCCAGGGGATTTGTCGCCACTTAGTCCCATTAATTTTTCCAGTACTATGTCTTTACTTATACTGATTCTTTTACGTTCCTCATTCTCTCTAGACCCTTGGTTCCCCATTATTATACAGATACAAAGGCCGCAAATTTAATAGAGCTCACAGGGCGGGTTTGGAAGCGGGTTGGTAGCGAAAATCTAAATGATTGACAGTGGGTTGCGAACCCGCTGCTATCCTGCCTCCACATTACTTTGGCAAGTGTCGGGTCTGCGAATCCCTATCTGACCTGACCAAATGGCGGGAGAGGCACTTAAGGTAATCTTATTTTAACTGCCTGTTGCGATTTTGCAGCTTTTTCTGCATGTTGCCCATCATCAGACAAACACGCCAGCTGCATTGTGCCAGGTTTAATTGAGGACCTGAATTGTTGGCAGCTGCTCCAACAGCTTAAAAGCTCCTGCAACATCTCTGAGTTTCAGATGCCACAACTTAGTTCTTTGAGGTTTTGGGACACATTTTGCAGCTCTACTGATCTTGTGAGTGTTCAAGCTGAAATCCATCTGCAGTGTGCCCTCCTTGGAAAACCCTCTGGCCACTTTGGCTGAGCGTAAACAACCTCTATTCCTCGACTAAGATATATACCAACGGAATGGCAACGATTTATATCCTCTCATCCTGGTCGTCAGATTCGGAGGAAGAGCAGCCGCGGCAGCAGCAGAACCAGGCACAGCAGCAGCACCAACACCAGGAGCACCAACCTTCTCCTCAGCCACCTGATGATGCACAGGGCAGAGGGCGTGAGCGCAGGGCTGCACCTCGCCGCAGGAGATACCCACAACACAGGGTTTACAGGCAGAGGATGAGCTTCCTCAACATGAGTGAGCAGCAGTGCCAAAGGAGGCTGAGACTTTCACGAGAGGTAGTCACTGACATCTGTGCAATGCTGCACCAACACCTGGAGCCCAGAGGAGCGGATGGACACTCCTTACCAGTGGCTGTCAAAGTCACCACCGCACTCAACTTTTTTGCTTCAGGGTCCTTCCAGGGATCATCAGCAGACATCAGCAGCATCTCCCAGTCGGCCGCACACACCTGCATCACACAAGTTACCGATGCCCTCTTTGCAAAGGCGCACAATTACATCCACTTCTCCACGGATGAAGCAAATGTAACCGCGCGTGCGGTTGGCTTTGTAAATATGGCAGGCTTCCCAAGGGTGCAGGGCGTCATAGACTGCACACATATGGCCATTAGGGCACCCCATCACCACCCAGCTGTATTTGTCAACCGCAAGGGCTTCCACTCCCTTAACGTCCAACTTTCCGGATGGCTACTTGGTGTCAAGGGCTATCCCCTGAAAAAGTGACTCATGACACTGATGAGGAGGGTATCAAACGAAGCTGAGGAGCGGTACAATGTGAGCCACATTTTGACCAGAAGCATCATAGAGCAAACCATCGGCTTGCTCAAAATGCGATTTCCGATACCTCGACAAATCTGGTGGAGCCCTGCAGTGTGCACCAGCAAGGGTGTCCAGAATCATCGTGGTCTGCTGTGCCCTGCACAACATCGCACAGCAGCGTGGCTTAGCATTGCCCGAGGAACAAGTGGCTCAGTGCACAGCCTCCTCGGAAGAAGAGGAGGAGGATGAGGAGGAGGTTGAAGATGAGGAGGAAGAGGAGCCATGCCTTGCGGGGCCAAATGTTGCAAATCCTGCAGCAAGTGACCACATTGCTGACCGTCAGGCAAGGGATGTACTCATCCATGCCAGATTCATGTAGGTTACGCTTCAACCACAGGTGGCTGGCAGATGGAGATGAATGTCAGGACAAGCTTCTTAACACACCATACATCACCTGTCCAATAAACAGTGCTTTCCTGCCACTCTCACCACCATCATTACAAATGCAAGTAGCTCTGAGCCCTCACTGTGCAACTTCCATTTCTCAGCACACATAGGCCAATACTTCAAATCTTTGCCATCACATTTGTTTAATTAAATCACAATCTGGATGACAAGCGGTACTTTTTCACACAATAAAACACCCAAGTGACTACCCTTGTGACTATTTGTGTGTTAAATTCCTCTTATGCGTGCTTCTACGTGGTGCTTCCCCTGTGGCTTCAGCAGATGTAGGGGCACCTTGCTCACTTTGATGCTGCGCCTGCTTAGACGCCTTTGGCTGGTGTCCTCTGGGTTTGGGAGCCTGGGAGGGCTCCTCCACTGTCTGCTCTTCCTGTGGCTGTGCAGGGGCTGAGATGGCCATCTCAGTTGGGTGAGGAATCTGGGGCTCTGACCGAGGGCTCCGCAGTGGCATGGTCATGAGCGCTAGGAGAGGAGCCCACACTTCCTTGTTGTCGGCCACCAACATCCCTCTCATGGGACTCCCACACTTGGCTGGAGAGCACCTTGTTGCACATCAGTGGGGCCACCAGGACCTGTCTCTGTATTGACAGTCCTCATAATGGGGACATCCACGTAACCGTGGTATCTCTCCTTGTTCTGGACATATTACAGGCAGATAGCACCCTCTGGTGGTAGTTAGTGTATAGCAGTGTTATTGTATAGCAGGGTGTTATTTGACCTTCTTCCTGTTTGCCCCAGAAGTAGTATTCCAGGGAGTGTTTTTGCTGAGTTGTGAAGAAAGCCACATGAGGCATTCTCAATCCTGTTCCATCCCTTCTTATACACAAGATGCAATGTCTGTGAGTATCCTTGTTTAGTAACATGATAACAACCTTGTCAGTGTAGTATTTTGACAATACTTTGTCTATAAGAAGTTATTAGCTGTTAGCTACCGAGGTTTAGCTTCAGTGCTATTTAGTTATACAATTAGTCTATTCTGTTGTCATAAACATGTTTATATCTTATGTAACATCTAATGTATAGTACTCAGCTCCATGTACAAAACATACTTTGTCTTTGTTTACAGTTTCACAAAATTTATTCAAGTAAAGCTTCAAAACATCAACCTGCTTCTCGAGAAATTATTTGAATGAGTGTTTAGC
The DNA here is from genome assembly GCF_052327205.1 of Somniosus microcephalus. Classification (NCBI taxonomy): domain Eukaryota; kingdom Metazoa; phylum Chordata; class Chondrichthyes; order Squaliformes; family Somniosidae; genus Somniosus; species Somniosus microcephalus. The sequence goes on from NC_141000.1 coordinate 93,117,701, forward strand.
TGGCTGGATAACTAGATAGGAGTACACCGAGCGAGACCAGGACAGTGAAAAGACAGCATTACGGCTAGCTGTGAAGAGAGGAGATCCTCCACGTGGAGCAGCAAGGACTCAGAGTTAAGTGGCCCTCATCTAGGCGCAGAGTAGGCCATCACGACACAGCCAGCTTAAGTCTCCACCTTGTACACCACACTTACCTCACATCATCATGGCAGGAGGTAATACCGAAAACGCTACTCAGCGAGTAGAAGACCTTAAACAGTTAGATGAAACTGAAGAATGTGACAATCTGTCTATAAGCTCTCGTTACTACAGATCGTCAGCTGGTACCAGGTCATCAGCTGGTTCACGGTCATCAGGTGGTTCTAGGGTAAGCATGGCCATCGCCAAAGCACGGGCTAGGCTAGAAGCAGCCCAAGCCAGAGCTGCTTATGCCAACAAAGAAATAGAAATAAAAGTTGAACAGGTCCATCTCCAAGCTGACCAGGCCCATCTCCAAGTTGAACTCCAAGCTGACCAGGCCCGTCTCCAAGTTGGACTCCATGTTGAACAGGCCCGTCTCCAAGCCACATTAGAATCTCTGCAGGAAGAAAAAGAGATAGATGCTGCATTAGCTGGGGCACAAATATTGGAGGCAGTTTTGGTGGAAGCTGATCCTGAGACAGCTAACAAACTTTCAATTCCCGTTCCGCGGCAGAGTCGACTACAGCGCACTGCAGATTATGTGAGTGACCCAGCCGACACACAGTTTACGAGAGAGAGAGATGAAGACCTGCACATCTCTACTACAGACTCAAGCACTTCATATAACATGCCCCATGTCACCAACCAAGGTCAAAATGGACTGCGTGCCCCAAGTCACAGGATCCTCCCCTGCAAAACAGAGGACACGGTGCAGAGCAATGGAGTGCAGAAGAAAGTCAGCAGCAAACCCCCTCTCATTTCCTTGAGACTCCCAACAGAGCCCCTACTCAAGGCAAGCATGGCACAACCCCACCACCTACGACCTTGCCAAATACCTGGCACGCAGCCAGCTGGTGACTACAGGGTTAACCATGTTTGATGATAGACCAGAGAATTACTGGGCCTGGAAGTCTTCCTTCCACGGTGCCATATCGGGCTTAGACCTGTCGGCAGGAGAAGAGCTCGACCTCCTTATCAAATGGCTCGGCCCAGAGTCCGCTGGACAGGCACGCAGGATAAAAGCAGTCAATGTGAGACATCCGCCAGCTGGGTTGATGATGGCTTGGGCGAGGCTGGAAGAAAGCTACAGCTCGCCTGAAGCCATTGAAAGGGCTCTCTTTGCCAGGTTGGAGAACTTTCCGAAGTTGACAAATAACGAACCCCAGAAGCTCCGCGACCTTGGAGATCTGCTGTCAGAACTTGAAGCCGCAAAGCAGGATGGCTACCTACCCTGCCTATCGTATTTAGACACTTCCAGAGGGGTAAGTCCCATCATTGAGAAGCTTCCATTCAATCTGCAGGAGAAGTGGACATCATTTGGGTCAGAGTTCAAGCTAAAGCACAACGTTACCTTCCCTCCATTCTCTGTGTTTGCCAACTTCATTCGTAGAGAAGCCAAAGCTAGGACAGACCCCAGCTTCAACCTTTTCTCCTCCCACACAGCACTTGCCAGAAGAGACAAGTTTGACAGACATGGAAAGACACCAATATCTGTCCACAAAACGCAAGTGTCTTCAACCGAGAACACAAGGGATCAGAAGAAATCTGAGGATATGAGCAAACAATGCCCCATCCACAACAAGCCCCATCCATTAAAGAAGTGCAGAGGCTTCAGAGAGAAGTCCCTGGAAGACCGCAAACAGTATCTCAAAGAGAACTCAATATGTTTCAAGTGCTGCTCTTCCACGAACCATCTCGCCAAGAACTGCAAGGTAGATGCAAAATGCACAGAATGTGAAAGTGATCGGCACATTTCAGCACTCCACCCAGGCCCAGCTCCTTGGAAGTCAGAGTCGTCTCCTCCCGCCTCAGAGCACGGCGGGGAGGGAGAGGGAGCCGCCTATCCGGAGGTTACATCCAAGTGCACCGAGGTGTGTGGAGAAGGAGTGAGCGCAAGAGCATGCTCCAAGATATGCCTCGTTAATGTGTACCCGGTAGGACGTCGCCAGGAACCTGAAAAGATGTATGCCATACTAGATGAACAAAGCAACCGTTCTCTAGCAAGATCCGAGTTCTTCGACATCTTCAAGGTCAAAGGAAGTCCGTCGCCTTACACGCTGAAGACGTGTGCTGGACTTTCAGAGACAGCCGGCAGGAGGGCCTGTGGTTATGTCGTTGAGTCAGCCGATGGGAAGATTAGTCTCCCCCTTCCTACACTCATCGAATGTAATCAATTCCCCGACAACCATTCTGAGATTCCCACTCCGAATGCCGCTCATCACCACCGTCATCTGAGACGCATTGCAGACGAGATCCCACCTCTTGATCCAGACGCAGGCATACTCCTGTTGTTGGGAAGGGACATCCTGAGGGTACATAAGATAAGGAAACAGATCAACGGTCCACATGACGCCCCTTTCGCCCAAGGCTAGGTCTCGGCTGGGTCGTTGTTGGAGACGTGTGCCTCGGGTGCTCACAAGCCATCTCAGGTGAGCACACTCAAGACTTCCATCTTGGAGAATGGTCGTCCAAGCTACCTTACCCCATGCAGTAGTCAGATCCGAATGACAGAGAAGTTCAGCCATACGGCCCAGTCTCAGAACCCCCCAACGCTGATCTCCGCAAACAGCACACAGATGATGCTCACTGGAGAGAACCCGGATCAGTCAGTCTTCTGTCGCACCGCCAATTACCACAAACTTGCTCCATCGATCGACGACATGAGATTCCTCCAGATTATGGACAATGAGGTCTCTCGCGACAGCTCTAACAGCTGGGTTGCACCCTTACCCTTCCAGAACCCCAGACGACGGCTGCTGAACAACAGGGAGTATGCCTATAATCGTCTTAACTCACTCCGTCGCACACTAGAGAAGAAGCCAAAGATGAAAGCACACTTCCTAGAGTTTGTCAAGAAAATGCTTGTCAACGATCATGCAGAGCTAGCTCCTCCACTCCAGGAAGGCCAAGAGTGTTGGTACCTCCCCTCCTTCGGAGTCTATCACCCCAAAGAGCCGGATCAGATCCGCGTGGTGTTTGACTCCAGTGCACCATATCAGGGAGTCTCTCTCAACGATGTACTCCACACAGGGCCCGATCTCAACAACAGCCTCTTGGGGGTACTCATGAGATCCAGGAAAGAGCCCGTCACCATCACTGCCGATATCCAGCACATGTTTCACTGCTTTGTGGTGAGAGAAGACCACAGAGACTTCCTCCGCTTCCTGTGGTATCGCAACAATGACCCCAGCAGTGACATTGTGGACTACAGAATGCATGTCCATGTCTTCAGGAATAGCCCGCCCCCTGCTGTCACCATATACAGACTAAGGAGGGCTGCCAAGGAAGAAGAAGATGACTTTGGCAGTGATGTGAGAGGGTTCATCGAACGAGAGTTCTATGTCGACGATGCATTGAAGTCATTCCCGACTGAAGCAGAGGCCATCAGTACCCTCGGACGAGCTCAGGAACTACTTGCACTATCCAACCTCAGGCTACACAAGATAGCCTATAACAGACCAGCAGTGATGGAGGCATTCCCCCTTGAAGATTGTGCTAAGGACGTCAAGGATCTAGACCTCTTCACTGATGACCTCCCCCTACAGTGTAGCCTAGGAGTGTCTTGGAACATAGCAACAGACATGTTCACGTTCCAAGCCTTAGATGACAAGAAACCCTTCACACATAGAGGGGTGCTCTCTACAGGCAACAGCCTATACGACCCTCTCGGCTTCTTAGCCCCTGTCACCATACAAGGCAGGCTGCTTCTCAGGGAACTCTCCACACATGCTGAAGTGTGTGATCCACCCCTCCCTGAAGAGATGGAAGCAGAGTGGGACAGATGGAGAGACTCACTTCAAGACTTACAGGAGATTCAAATACCTCGCTCTTATACGTCCTTCTCTCCCTCAAATGTCCAGTTCAAAGAGCTTTGTGTCTTTGCAGACACATCCGCTAAGGCCATTGCAGGTGTGGCTTATCTGAAGGTCACCACTCAAGATGGACAAAGCAAAGTCGGCTTCGTCTTTGGTAAGGCCAAGTTGGCACCCCAGCCAGACCTCACCATGCCCAGATTGGAACTGTGTGCAGCAGTATTAGCAGTTGAGATTGCAGAGTTCATAGTAGAGGAGACTGGTCTGAAGTTCGACAGCATCAAGTATTATACAGACAGCAAAGTGGTGCTAGGATACATCCATAACCAAAGTAGACGGTTCTATGTATACGTGAACAACAGGGGCCAACGTATTCGACAGTCCACATCCCCCGACCAGTGGAGGTACATCCCCACAGACCTGAACCCAGCTGACCATGGGTCTAGATCTGTAACAGCGTCCCTTCTCAGCAGCACGACTTGGCTGTCAGGACCTGCTTTTCTTCAGGATCAGTCCCTGCGCTCCTCTGAACTCAATGAGTCATTCGACCTCCTCAACCCTGTTTCTGACTCCTAGAAACGCCCACAAGTCACACCGAACGTTACTCAAATCTCTAAGGACCTGATGAGCACCAAACACTTCGAGCGTTTCTCCAAATGGAACACTCTCATAAAGACAGTAGCACGCCTAACCCACATAGCTCATACCTTCTCCCAGTCTACACAAGAGAGTAGCTGCCATGGGTGGCACATCTGTCATAAGAGTCCCTCTGAAGAGGAGCTCAAGAGAGCCAAAATCCTTGTGATGAAGAGCGTCCAACATGAGTGTTACTCAGAAGAGTTGAAGTGCATAGCAGCAGAATGCAACCTACCCCCTCACAGCAGTCTATGGAAGCTGCATCCTATCATCGACACCGACGGACTTCTCAGAGGCGGTCCTTCTTTTGTCGCCAGAGGACTCCAGTGACAAGTAGAGTTAGGATAATGTGGGGTCGTTAACGACTCCAGACGGGGAGTGTTCTGGAATTATTACATGCAGATAGCACCCTCTAGTGGTAGTTAGTGTAGAGCAGTGTTATTGTATAGCAGGGTGTTATTTGACCTTCTTCCTGTTTGCCCCGGAAGTAGTATTCCAGGGAGTGTTTTTGCTGAGTTGTGAAGAAAGCCACATGAGGCATTCTCAATCCTGTTCCATCCCTTCTTATACGCTTGGCAAGACGCAATGTCTGTGAGTATCCTTGTTTAGTAACATGATAACAACCTTGTCAGTGTAGTATTTTGACAATACTTTGTCTATAAGAAGTTATTAGCTGTTAGCTACAGAGTGTAGTGTATGTGCCTTTAAGAGCCCCATGTGTACTGTAATGCCGGTAATGGCCACTCGGGCTATATAAGCCTGTATATTGTGTTGTATCAGTTAGTTCCCCTCCAGACTTTGTTTAGTAAACACCTATGAAACCAACCCCTGTCTTCAGTGTCTCTATCAACACACTGACACAACAGTGGCGACGAATTGGAAACGGACTTACCTGCAATTCGGCAGCACCTCAAGGACATCGATTCCTCTGGCGTCCAAAGTTGAAGAAAAATCAAGAAAAAGAAAAAGCTGTGGTTTCACCAGCTAGCCAAGCTGGTGGCAGGTACTGCAATAATCCTTCCTGGGCGTTGGGCTGGGGCTCCAGCAGCTGTCTCTACAGCTGGGCCAAGCAGCGAAATCGGAGGCAAGCAGTAACAGACGGGGAGGGAGCACTCGGGAGACGGCCGGCGCTGCAAGCAGGTCGGCGTTCAGACCTAGAGAGAGAGTCCAGCGGGAACGAGTCTCCAACTGTAAATAAATAAAAAGAACGGAAACCACGGGAAACAGCGTTGTCATCGGCAGCAGCAGCGGGGAAGCGTGGGAAGTGCCATATCTTTTCTGCAGAAAAGAAAGAAAAGCGCGGGAAGCGCCATTTTATTTCTAGGATGCCTAAGTCTGGCAATATTGATGCTTTTGATAACGAGATAGAGGATTGGACCACATATGTGGAAAGAGTGGAGGTATATTGCACCGCAAATGGAATAGAAGATGAAAAAAAAGCTTCAGCACTGCTAAATCTAATGGGCGCAAAGACATACGGGCTGTTACGAAATTTAATCACTCCAGCCAAACCAAAGGGCAAGAATTTTAAAGAAATTGTTGATACCCTACAGGAGCACTTAAACCCAACACCGCTGCTGATAGTGGAACGATTCAAATTCTTCAAGAGAAATCAACACAAGAATGAAAGTAACGCTGATTACCTCACCGAATTAAGAAAGCTATCAAAACACTGCCAATTCGGGGCAGGACTAGCAGATTATCTTCGAGACAAATTCGTCTGCGGTCTCTTAAGTGAAGGAACACAGAAAAGGCTGCTTTCTGAAAAAGATTTAACACTGGACAAGGCTTTCAGTATGGCTGTATCATACGAAGCAGCAGTAAGAGGAGCTGCAGAGATACAAAAGACACAGGACTTCGGCACCCATGAAATGACACAGGGTTTCGAGAGATGTTATCGCTGCGGCAGATCCACCCATGACCAGAAGGACTGCTGGTTCAAGGACAAAGCATGCAGGCAATGCGGAAAGATTGGACACATTGCACGGGTATGCCGATCTGGACAAAAAAAATCCACAGACAGGAAAAAAAAAATCAATAAAGAAAAGTACAGAAAGGTACAAATGATGACAGACAGTAGCTCCGAAGACCAGAAGAGCGATAGCGACTCCGAAAACAAGAGACTAAGCTGTCTCAAATTACATAACATAATTGCCAAAGATGATTACCAGACCATTTGGGTTACCCTCATGATAGCAGGGTCCCCAGTTAAAATGGAGCTAGATACAGGATCAGCTCTGACCATCATAAATCGACGGGATTATGAGCGGCTATTTCCGCATATACCTTTAAAAGACACATCCATTATCTTGAAAACATATACGGGGCAGAAAGTATACCCCAAAGGAAAAATAAGAGTGCCTGTTGTATACAATGGCAAGGAAATACAAAAGTTGTATTTATACATTCTACAAGATGGTAGTCCACCGCTGTTGGGACGTGAATGGATCAGGAAAATACGTTTAGACTGGCACTCCATTCAGGCACTGACGGTGACCAGTAAGAAAAAAAACGATGATGACGTCATACCTGAACGATTAAAAGACATCTTGGCCAACGCCAAAGAAGTGTTTCAAGAGAAACTAGGAACCTTGAAAGGCATCACCGCCTCAATAAAAGTGGAAGATGCAGCAATTCCCAAGTTTTTTAAGGCAAGACTGGTGCCATACGCAATTCGTCCAGCAGTCGAGGCAGAGCTGGAGAATTTGGAAAAGGCAGGCGTATTATCCAAAATAGATTGGAGCGAGTGGGCAACACCCATCGTTCCAGTCATGAAGAAAGCATTGAATAATGATAAATCTGAAGAACAGAGAAAAATTCGCATCTGTGGAGACTTCAAGGTGACTGTAAACCCGGTCCTTCACACGGTACAGTATCCTCTTCCGAGGATAGAAGATATTTTCGCCTCACTATCCGGAGGGGAACGTTTCACCAAAATTGACTTGGCACAGGCATATCTACAGATGGAGGTTGAAGAGGCCTCTAAAAAATATCTCACGATAAATACACACAAAGGTCTGTACCAGTACAATCGACTGGTTTTCGGAGTAGCATCCGCTCCAGCTATCTGGCAAAGAGCTATGGAGCAAGTCCTCCAAGGGATTCCGGGGACTCAATGCTACCTAGGCGACATCCTTGTAACAGGAGAAAACGACAACGAGCACCTTGCCAATTTGGAGCAGGTGCTCACTAGGCTGAGAGAACGGGGCCTACGAGCAAATCGCCCCAAGTGCGAATTTTTCCAAAATCAAATATCATATTGTGGCCACATAATTAATAAGGAAGGGTTGCATAAGTCACCTGAAAAAATTGAAGCAGTCATAAAAGCCCCAGCACCTGAAACTGTTTCACAATTATGGTCGTTCCTGGGATTGATAAATTACTATCATAAATTTTTACCGAACTTATCAACTCTTCTACACCCTCTTAATGAACTGCTACAAACAGGAGTAATTTGGAAATGGAGCGAAGACTGTAAACGTGCCTTCCATAAATGCAAAGACTTAATCACGTCCAAAGAAGTTTTGGCTCATTACAACCCATCACTGCCAATCAGACTGGCGTGCGATGCATCCCCTTACGGCGTAGGAGCAGTATTATCGCATAAATTCCCTGATGGCTCGGAACGGCCGATAGCTTTTCCGTCACGCTCATTGAACTCAGCTGAACGTAACTATGCCCAAATCGACAGGGAAGCACTCAGCCTGGTATGGGGAGTGAAGAAATTCAACCATTACCTACACGGACAAAAATTTACCTTGTTGACTGACCATCAACCCCTCGTCTCCATATTCAACCCTAAAAAGGGTGTTCCCATTATGACAGCGCAAAGGCTACAGAGGTGGTCCCTTTTTCTAGGGGCACACCAATACAACATAGAATACAAAGGATCAAAACAGCATGGGAATGCTGATGGGTTATCGCGCCTACCGTTGCCAACGGTAGAAGAACCACCTACCGTAGACCCAATGGAGATTTTCCACTCTACCATAGTCGAATGTCTACCAGTAACAAATTCTGCCATTGAAAGGGAAACTAGAAATGACCCGACTCTCTCTCGAGTCTACGATTTAACAGTGAAGGGATGGCCAGCATATGGCGAACCACTGTTGCCAGCATTCTCGCAAAGAAGAGAACAGCTGTCAGTGTGCCGAGGAACCTTGATGTGTGGATCCAGAGTCGTGATTCCACCCAAACTCCAGGATAAAGTTCCAAAGGAGCTTCACAAGGGGCATCTGGGTGGAGTGAAAATGAAGAACCTAGCCAGGGCGTTTGTATGGTGGCCAGGTATCGATGGAGACATCGAAGAAATGACCAAGAGCTGCCTAGGATGCCAGAAGGTCCAAAACGCTCCACCCCAAGCCCCTCTACATCCATGGGAGTGGCCCTCATCTCCCTGGCAAAGGGTACACATCGACTTTGCTGGTCCATTTATGGACTCAATGTTCTTAATCGCGGTTGATGCACACTCCAAGTGGCCGGAGGTAATAAAGATGTCCTCCACCACCACGGAAAAAACCATCACAGTATTAAGGACCATATTTGCCAGGAATGGGCTGCCGGAACAGATCTGTTCTGATAATGGACCGCAATTTGTGTCCGAAGAATTCAGGAAGTTCTTAAAAAACAATGGGGTTAAGCACTACACGTCCGCCCCATACCATCCCGCCACCAATGGATTGGCTGAAAGGTTTGTCCAGACCTTCAAGAAGGCCATAAAGGCCATGGATAATGAAGACATAAAACTTCAGCACAAGGTGGATAACTTCTTGTTCGCATACAGGAATGCAACACATATGGTTACATACCAAACTCCCGCCATGATGTTCTTCAATAGAAGCCTAAGATGCCGGCTGGATTTGATCAAGCCCAACATCAGAAGGGACGTGGAGAACCGGCAATTTCAAGGCATGAATGAAAGGCCAACTAGAACCTTCCAGATAGGTCAACAAGTTTTGGCCTGGGACTACCGTACCGAGAAATGGCAGCCTGGAACTATCTGCACACGACTAAGACCACTGACGTATACCATGGACATCGGAGAAAGCATAATAAGGCGCCATGCTGACCAAATCATAGAGTCATCCGAAAAGGGACAACCTACACCACAACTCTATACGCCTAACGATGAAGTAGAGATACCCATATCTACCTCCGATCCGGTGATACTGGAACCCGATGAACCCGACACTGGCATTCAAGCCGAATCAGCCTTGCCAAAAGAACCTACTACACCACCAGAAACTACTACACCACCGAGGCGTTATCCGGACCGAGTCAGGAAGCCTCCAGAGAGACTGACTTATAATTAATTAACTGCAGCAATGTGTAGATTATTTTCCTTGTAACATGTAATTAATAATTACTTAAAATATTATGTACTGGTTGGCTAAAAGGGGAGGAATTGTAGTGTATGTGCCTTTAAGAGCCCCATGTGTACTGTAATGCCGGTAATGGCCACTCGGGCTATATAAGCCTGTATATTGTGTTGTATCAGTTAGTTCCCCTCCAGACTTTGTTTAGTAAACACCTATGAAGCCAACTCCTGTCTTCAGTGTCTCTATCAACACTCAGACACAACACAGAGGTTTAGCTTCAATGCTATTTAGTTATACAATTAGTCTATTCTGTTGCCATAAACATGTTTATATCTTATGTAACATCTAATGTATAGTACTCAGCTCTATGTACAAAACATACTTTGTCTTTGTTTACAGTTTCACAAAATTTATTCAAGTAAAGCTTCAAAACATCAACCTGCTTCTCGAGGAATTATTTGAATGAGTGTTTAGCGGGCTGGATAACTAGATAGGAGTATGTCTAGCGAGACCAGTACACTCCTCAATAGATGCCCATTTCTCCTCCATAGCAGACCAGCTATTAATACGTCTATTTTGTTGCGAATGCTTCGTGCATTCAGGTATAGTGCCATTAGCTTTGACTTTTTTCTATTTTTCTCTAATATCACCTTAGTCATTGATGCACTATTACATTTGTTACTCTCTCTGTCCCTTTCTGACCCACTCTGCTTATTTTTACCCAAAACTCTACTTTGCTCTGGAGCTTTGACATTTCTCTCACTGCTTTTATATTTACTGTTTCCTGACTCCGCCCACCTCCCCCTTCATTAGTTTAAATCCGTCTACTGCCCTAGTTATTCGATTCACCAGGACACTGGTCCCAGCACGGTTTAGTGGAACCCGTCCCAATGGAACAGCTCCCTCTTTCCCCAGTACTGCTAACCATGCCCCATGAACTGAAACCCCTTCCTCCCACGCCACTTTTTGAGCCACGCATTTAAATCTCTAATCTGTTTGTCCCTATCCCAATTTGCGCATGGCTCAGGTAACAATCCAGAGATTATTACCTTGGAGGTTCTGCTTTTTAATTTGGATCCTAGCTCCTCAAACTCCCTCAGCAGGACATCATTCCTAGTTCTACCTATGTCGTTGGTTCCTACGTGGACCACGACAACTGGATCCTGTCCCTCCCACTCCAAGTTCTTCTCCAGCCGCGAGGAGATATCATTAACCCTGTGACCGGGCAGGCAACACAGCCTTCAGTACTCCCAGTCGTGGCTGCAGAGAACAGTATCTATCCCCCTGACTATACTGTCGCCTACCACTAGCACATTCCTTTTTACTCCCCCCACTTGAATGGCCTCCTTTACCACAGTGCCATGGTCAGTTTGCCCATCCTCCCTGCAGTCCTTGTTCTCATCCATACAGATAGCAAGTACCTCATACCTGTTGGACAAGATCAAGGGCTGAGGCGCCCCTCCATTACTATATCCTGGTTCCCCATACTTTCCTAACTCACAGTCACACCCTCCTGTCCCGAACCATTGACTAACTCTAAAGTACTATTTAACTTAAGGGGTGTGACTACCTCCTGGAACAAAGTGTCCAAGTAACTCTCCCCCTCCCTGATGCATTACAATGTCTGCAGCTCAGAATCCAGTCCAACATCTCTGAGCCGAAGTTCCTCCAGCTGCAGGCACTTACCGCAGATGTTGTTGCTCCTGATTTCATTGGTCTCCACCAACTCCCATATGCTGCAGTTATGACTCACCACCTGCACTGCCATCTCTATCAACCTTATTTTATTTCTATAATTATTAAGCTAGAATAAGTTATTAATTCAATAAAGTAATAGCAGTTATTATTCTCCCAGCTCTTAATTTAACCCAGTTCCCTAACTTAGAGAGGGAATAAAATGCTGTACTACTCACCACCCAATCACCTACCTGCTGTCCTTGATTTTTTGATTACTTCTCTGCTGCTCCTGGCGAGTTTATTTATTTAATAAAACTGAAATTTAAGTTAGGTAGACAGCTTTTGTTAATAAAAAAAAACCTGACTTACTGTTTACTCACCGGGTTTACTCAGACTCAGAGCTCCTCCTTCGTGCTCTCTGTGACTTCACATTATTGGATTTTCCCTTTCATTAGTTTCACTGCCTGCTCTTCTTAAACTATTTTTTATATTAGTTATCAATTATTCTGAATTTATTTAGCGATTTATTTATAGTTAAATTAAAAATAAAAAGTTAACACTAAAAAGAGTGTATAAAGTAGATTAAATACTGAGCTCAATTACCTCCGGAGCCGCCACCGATTAAGACATCACTTTGTGATTTTTTTTCTCTCTGCTCACTGCTCCCACTCTTTTTAAATCGCCGCTCTGCTCACTGCTTCCGCTCCCGCTCTTTTTAAATCGCAAGGGCTTCCACTCCATCAATGTGCAGCTGGTGTGCAACCACAAAAAGATATTTATGCAGGTGTGCACAAGATTCCCTGGGGAGCTGCCATGATGCCTTCATCCTGTAGCAGTCCAAGCTCCCTAACATCTTTGGACCAGCAAGCACACTTAAGAGGTGTCTGCTACAGGACAAGGGATAGCCACTTCACACTTGACTGATGACACCCATCAGAAACCTGACCAATGAAGCCCAACAGCGCTTAAATGAATGCCATATGACCACCAGATGTGTGATCGAACAAGCCATCAGCATGCTGAAGATGCACTTCAGGTGCCTAAACAGATCTGGAGGTACCCTTCAGTACCCACCAGCCAGGGTGTCAAGAATGGTTGTAGTGTGCTGTGCTCTGCACAACATTACACAGCAGCGAGGTTTGGACCTCAGGAAGAACAAGACGCAGAGCGTACTTCATCTGCGGACAATTCCAAAGAGGAGAAGGAGGAAGATGAGGAAGACGAGGAGGAGGACGTTGATGAGGGCAATGCAGCACCAGCTGCTCACATTGCTGCCTGGGATGCCAAAGATGCCCTTATTAATGCAAGGTTCACTTTTGTTACACCAGTGGATCGATGTCAGAACCACATTCAACAGCCACTCTCCTACAATGCCACTGACAGAATGCAGTCCTGCAAACAGCCAACCATTCCTTGCACCTGCCCTCATTGGTCCCCGTCAATTCATGTCTTCCCACGTTAAGCACGTTCAGCTGTGCGTGGTTAAGAGAGGGCGTTAGCTCCAACGATGATGATGAAAATGGCAGCGTGCCATCAAATCAGCATTGCACGCTGATTGACGTCACAATCTGCCAATTTACCATAGTTCTAGCGCACACTCCTAACAACCGTCCTACCGCCCTCACCAAGATGGCGTCCAACGCGGCCCGCACCGGAAGTGACTGCGCGCTGCACAGACACTATATAGTCCCAAGTTGGCACCCGTTACACAAACTAATTTCTAGGCCCGAGTGTCTGACCAAATGATCAAATTATGAATACTGCGTTTCTATTAGTCACCACTTTAAAAAAATTGGTTCTATAAATAATGTGAACAATCTCTAGCTCACAACTTGGGATTATCACGTAAAATTTGGCACTTTTGAGTTAACCAACCCATAACAAGGAATTCATATTTTATGGTGGATGGGAGCAAATAAGGCTTGAATGATTGAGTGTGATTAAGGTACGTGGAGTTGCTATGAGAACATGAATGTGGTTGTTAAAAGTATGTTCATTTCAATTTAAGATTTGTAAGATTCGAAATTTTCAGTAATTAATCACGCAAGAAAATAGGGTTAATAAGACAGTTTATTGACCAAAAGAAGCTTGTACAGCAAAACCTTGATAAAAGGGGCATACAAAATGGCCACCGGACCCCGTGATCAGTTTCGGGGACCATTTGATTTCTGTTACTGCAAGCCAGACAGGCTTGTGGATTGAGGACAGTAAGCCCGCGAAAGTCAGTATCGGGAAAACGAAACTCAGGGAACTGAGCATACATACTAATTGGATTCTAAGTACAGGACAGTCTTGGGTTACAGGGTGAGGCCCATCAAGAAATGGGCGGACAATTGAATGAACACTTAAACCCATTTACTGTACAAAGGAAAACCGTTTGACAGCCATCAAGGGCAATCTCCAGACCGATCAATATACGAACCGAGTTATGGTGACAAAGTAAAAGACATTATCGGCCCAGGAAGGCCAGTTAAGCTATCACCGGCTCCCGTTACAAGACAAAGCGCCCCTGCAGAGATTTCTGCCCGCCAAAAATATTACAAAGACAGGACTATGATTTGGAGGGAGATAAGACTGTCCCAAAAGGGTATAACTATGGATTTGAAAAGTCCATCAGTAGGATGACGATTACGACTACGATTACGCTTCGCTTCACCTCGACCGCTACGATTCACAATTCATTTCTTCAGTACGATTCGTAACTTCGGTGCGGAACGGAAGACGACGAGAAGACTTCGGCTCGGAAGCCAGCTCGGCCAGGCAAGGCCCGGCCACGACGGGAAGACGACGAGGGTGGCCCGGGTACTTTTGTCGGGAGATCATCGACGACCCAGGCCGAAGGAGAAGACACCCTCAGGAAAACGACGATCCAGGCCAGAGAAAAGGACACTCCGGGCCTAGCACTCCAGTGCCTCAACATCCCATTCGACCAGGAACCTCCCATGTGCAATTCTACAACATCACATCGGTGGTGGAGTCTTCCATGGGCATCCAGTTCTTAAAGTCATGTCGGTAATGGATTCATCCATGACGAGCGCTCATCAAGACTGTATCTGCTGCTCCATCGCGTAAGAAAAAACAAACTGCGCCAGAAGTTTCCAAATCCACGTGACGACGGAAAGCTGTGCCAAAAGGCTGCGAACCCCTTTTTGCGAATCTGAAAGTGGTGAGCATGATCCCGAGTTCCTCAAGTCGAAACTTAGTTTAGGTCTAGGGGAGGGGGTTAAGGGTAATCGTAATGTGTTTCCCCTTTTACGACGTGCCGTGTGTTCCCTATTTCCATAGAGTTAAGTTTATAGATATGAGCATGATTGTAGTTATTTTAATCTGTGCTTATGACATGTATTTTACAATGCTGCAAACTGTTTTATAATAAAAGCCTCCATTTCGTGCTATTCAACCTGGTCTATTGAGTTTTTCTCTGCACTACAGTTCCCTGCACCTAAGTCCAAGGTCTAGAAGCGTAGGGAAGAGTGGGTCGAACCACTCAAGGGTAATTATTGCATGAAGCCTGGTAGGAGACCAGAACGAGCAAGAGAAACCCCCTACAGATTGTACCCCCAGAAGTTAGAGATTTAAGGAAAACCTTTGTGTTTTCATAAAAAGTGTTTGGTTTTAAACTTTTTTAAATTAGAGATGTGTGGTATGGATTTATTTTGACAGTAATTTACATTATGCCACAGTGGGGAGAAATTTACATTATGCCACTAGGGGCCATAAATATAAGATAGTCAGTAATAAATCCAATAGGGAATTCAAGAGAAACTTCTTTACCCAGAGAGTGGTGAGAATGTGGAACTCGTTACCACAGGGAGTGGCTGAAACAAATAGTATAGATGCTTTTAAGGGGAAGCAAGATAGACACATGAGGGAGAAAGGAATAGAAGGATATGTTGATGGGCTGAGATGAAAACACCTAATAGATGAGTGGGGCCGAATGGCCTGTTTCTGTGCTGTAATGTAAAATGCACAAAAGAGGTTTTTTTTATGAGGTAAAAGCAGCTTTGGAGAATTAGAAAGTTACAGAATGCAAAGCACTTTTTTATTGCCTGATCAGGATGTCTGAAATTGACTTTGCGCTGGCTGACTCCTCCCCCACCCCCAAGGATTTTTCACAGTGGAGAAATAATTAACCCCTTACTTCTATTTGCCATATTGAATTGCTGAACGTAAGACATGCAGGGTGCGGAATTCGGATCGGTAGCGTCGGTAGTTGGGGTGCTACGGGTGCCGTTTGATGACCAAAATGGCGTCTGATGCACGCGTGCACACTTCTGCCATGAATTGCGTCGGATGGCATATTAGTGAGTGCGTTAGCACGCATGCAGCTAACATCTGCTGGAAGTATACAGAACAGGCAGATCACGATGTTAATCAGCGTGCAACGCCAATTTAACGCCAGCGGTGCCATTTTCGAGCTCAACACTCCAACCAACCCCCTCACTTAACCTCGCATGACTGAACACGTGTTAAGCAGCAGGAAGGACCCCCCACCAGCACTATTTAAAGGGATCATCAACTACTTATAGGTTAGTTGCTGGTTGATTTCTTCTGGCTGTTAGTACAATTCTACAAGTGTCTGGTGCATTCCATAGTTCTTTCAAGTTGCAAAAGTCCACAGGGTGTGATGTGGCAAGTGTGAAAGGACTTTTTCCTGACTTCAAAGCTTCTGCACAAACCAGTTGCTGGTTCGGCCTCAGCTGGAGCATTGTGTCCAATTCTGGGCACCACACTTTACCAAGGATATGAAAGCCTTAGAGAGGGTGCAGAAAAGATTTACAAGAATGATTCCAGGGATGAGGGACTTCAGTTACGTGGATAGACTGGAGAAGCTGGGATTGTTCTCCTTAGAGCAGAGAAGATTGAGAGGAGATTTAATAGAGGTGTTCAAAATCATGAGGGGTCTAGACAGAGTAAATAGAGAGAAATTGTTCCCATTGGTGGAAGGGTCGAGAACCAGAGGACACAGATTCAAGGTGATTGGCAAAAGAACCAAAGGCGACATGAGGGAAAACTTTTTTATGCAGCGAGTGGTTATGCTCTGGAATGTACTGCCTGAAAGGGTGGTGGACACAGATTCAATCGTGGCTTTCAAAAGGGAATTGGATAAGTACCTGAAGGAAAAACATTTGCAAGGCTATGGGGAAAGGGTGGGGGATTGGGACTAGCTGAAGTGCTCTTTCAGAGAGCCAGCACAAGCTCTATGGGCTGAATGGCCTCCTTCTGTGCTGTAATCATTCTATGATTCTATGCTGCCAGGCAAGAGTGCATTAGTAGGAATTCTCCTTGGAATACAGCATGACTGGGAGAATGGGAAGAGGCCACACAGAGCAGAACAAGCTGCTAGAAGAGGGAGGAGGAGGAGGGGGTGAAGGGCTCTCAGCAGGAGGCCATATCCGCCCAGAATGTTCAGGAAGCAATTCTCCTACCTGAACCTCAGCAAGGAACAATGTATGAGACGTCTGCGCTACAATAAGGAGTTCACTGCTGAAATCTGCCACCTGCTGCAGCCACAACTGTAACCTCAGTACAGGGAGAGGATCACATTGTCAGTGGCTGTGAAGGTCACCATGGCAATGAAGTTTTATGTGTCGGGCACCTTCCAGGCTGGAGCTGGAGATATTTGCGGAACACCTCCGTTCAGTCTGTAAGGGTGACCCCGAGCTTCCGGTCGCCTGTCATTTTAATTCACCGCTCCATTCCCACTCGGACCTGACCGTCCTTGGCCTCTTGCATTGTTCCATGGAAGCTCAACGTAAACTCGAGGAACAGCACCTCATCTTCCGATTAGACAATTTGCAGCCTTCCGGACTCAATATCGAGTTCAACAATTTCAGATCATAACCTCGGCCCCTATTACTTTTTTACTTATAATTTTTTCCACCCTTTTGTTTTGGGTCCTCCTTCCCCCCCCCCCTTTCCTTTTGTTTCTCTCTCCCACCTGGCAGCTGTCTCTTATCCTGCCAGTACACTTCACACCTAATCTCAGCTGTCTTTTGTCTCCACTGGCCTATTACCAGCTCGTCTGGTTTTGAATACCTTTTAATGTCTCTTTTACTTCTTTTGTTCGATCGCAGCACTGCCTTCGATCTATTTTATTTCCTTTCCAGTTTTGAAAAAGGGTTTCGACCCGAAACGTCAACTCAAATTTCTCTCCACGGATGTTGCCTGACCTGCTGAGTTTTTCCAGCATTTTCTGTTGTTATTTCCGAGATCTCCATTGCTCACCATAAAAAATATCATTAATTATTTTTTTAGTGCATAGCCCTTTTAAGGAGCTACATGGTTTTTCACATTGAACATCTGGTGAGCCAACGGCGCAGGAGGTCCAGTGGCTAACAAGAGAATTTAAAGATAGTATTAGATCAAAGAAAGGGGCTTATAATGCTGCCAAAAAGAGTAGTAAGCCTGAGGATTGGGAGGATTTTAGAATTCAGCAAAGGAGGCCCAAGAAATTGATAAAGAAATGGAAAATAGAATATGAGAGTAAACTAGTGAGAGACATAAAAACAGACTATAAAAGCTTCTATATGTACGTAAAAAGGAAAAGATTAGTGAAAGTAAATGTGGGTCCCTTACAGGCTGAGACAGGAGAAATTATAATGGGGAATAAGGAAATGGCAGAGAAATTAAACAAATACTTTGGGCAGGATTTTCATTCAGGAGTCGAGTTGGAGGCGGGACTACAACTTTCGGGGTCGTAGTCCCGCCTCCATCGAGATGCAGCCAATCCACGTGATTTTAACTTGATTGACCTTGTTGAGCCTGCCCAGTGGGCTCAGCAGGCCAATTAAGGGCCACCCAGCAACAGGTGACATCACAGACTGAAATTTCATCTGTCAAGAGGTTTTGACAGATGAAATATCAGCATTTCACAGCTGTTTGAAGCTGTCAAACACTGACAGTCTTACTTCTAACATGAGTCCTTCTCCACAGACTCAGTTAGAAATCTCTCCTGCACAGAAAGCTGCAGGCTGTCACTTTTGACAGTTCGCAGCCATTCTGCTTTCTGTGCCGGTGAGATGAGGAACTCCCGAGACCGAAAGGAAAGAAGGCTGAAAAGGTAAGAAAAGGTATGTAAAACTGATTTAATCACATTAGACACACCAAACACACTTACCTTTGCACTCATGCACCCATCACTCACCTGAACACCGACATCTCGACCCCTCCAAGTCCTTCAACCCGACGGCCCGCCTCCTCTAACTTGGCATGGTTTGGAGCCATCGGGAATCCCACACTTCAACATTAAAAATAGGGATTAGGCTAAAAACTGCCTGTTAACTACCTGTTAACAGGCAGTTAATTGGCACTAATCCCTTCCCACCTCAGGTAGGCGGGTCCCAGTGCGGGGCGGGTACCCGCCTCCTTTGAAACTGGCATGGAGGCAGGTTTGGGTGCGGGATGGGGTCGGGACCCCTGATTTTGGGATTTTAACCCCCTGCACGCCTCCAATCCCAACTCCACGGCCCAATGAAAATCCAGCCCTTTGTGTCTGTCTTCACGGAAGACGACGCAAAAAACTTCCCAGAAATAGTGGAGAACCAAGGCTCTGGTGAGAATGAGGAACTGAAAGATAATAATATTAGCAAAAAAGTAGTACTGGAGAAATTAATGGGACTGAAAGCCAATAAATCCCCTGGACCTGATGGCCTACATCCTAGGGTTTTGAAAAAGTTAGCTATAGTTGGTTGTCATTTTCCAAAATTCCATAGATTCGAGAATGGTTCCCGCAGATTGGAAGGTAGCAAATGTAACCCCGCTATTTAAGAAAAGAGGGAGAGAGAAAACGGGGAACTACAGACCAGTTAGCCCGATATCAGTAGTAGGGAAATGCTAGAATCTATTATTAAGGACATGGTAACAGGGCACTTATTAAGGGAATCAAGGGATTTGGGGATAGTTCAGGAAAGTGGAGATGAAGTAGAAGATCAGCCATGATCTTAATGAATGGCAGAGCAGGTTTGAAGGGCTAAATGGCCTACTCCTGCTCCTATTTCTTATATTCTTATGTTCTTAAGTGTGTGAGGGTGAGGTGAAGCTATGATTGTGAGGTATGAGTCATGATTGCTAGAGGTTGTTGTTAGGTGAGTGATGGGGGTATGGTGCATAGAGCAGTGTGTGAGGCTAGTGGTGCAGTTGGTGGCATACGGCATTTGAAGATGCATTCACTCACTTTTACCACTTGTGTGAGGTCATTAAACTTCTAGCGGCTCTGGATCCAGGTCCTGGGGGCGACACACGTGGCACTGATGGCTTGTGTTATCTCCTCACACTGCCTTCTAGCGTGCTGCCTGGAAGGACTACTGCCCCCCCCCTGCAGTTAGAGGACCTATTGTCTTCTGTGCACCCCCAGGACCGAGGCCTCCAGTACTGTATCTGAGAACCTCCTTGTCCTCTCGCTTCCCTGTTGAGCCATGGCTTCAGAGTGACAATGAGGTGCCTCTGCAATAAAACACCTCCCCTTTAAGTAGTGCAGAGAGCCTCAGCAAAATTTTATTGGCCAGTAGACTGCAATATTAGCCCTCTTCTTGAGCACTAAGCCAACCAGCAGCACATTTAGCACTGAGCTCAGCACGCCAATCATGTAAATGACACACAAATTTTGCATGCTTCCTGCACCATTTTGAACGGGCAGATCGTGCTTCATGCTCCCCGCGCCCGTTTTTGAGTTTAATCGAATTTCACCCCATAGACTTTTAAAACACAGGCTTTTGATGATCACAGCAGGGGGGAGTGTAAAAGAAGAAATAGCAGTAATATGAAAGACAATATGTTGCTATAGAGCTTACATCAAAGGTTTTATACAATAAAGCTATGGCTCGGGAAAGCAATGATATGAAGTAGCAGTATGGTATGAAAGGACATGACACCTCTCATCCCTGTCTAGCTATCGGTTCACAGAACTGGGGGTCATAAAACACCCGATAGTGTTGCATCTAGCAGGAAGTAGAAAATGGTATAAAAAGAGTTACAATCTTTGACTCTGTAGGAACTTTGCTTTGCCAACAAGACCAGGTACGTGAATAGGCTTGAATAAGTCGTTCTTGTGATTGTCTCCTGGAAGTTCCCTGCACAGAAAGTTTCAGACGTTCTGTATGGAATGTTAAATGACGAATGTTTTGAAGAGTAAATGAAGTTCATTTTCAGACATATTACTTTCTCTAGCTTTATTAATCTGTTAAAAGGGTAAGGAAGAAATTATCCAACAACTCCTGGCATAACACTGTCCGAAATTAAGCAGCCCACAAGTGATTTTGCTTGCATCTCTCACGTAAAAACATAAGAACATAAGAAATAGGAGCAGGAGTAGGCCATTTGGCCCTTCGAGCCTGCTCTGCCATTCAATGAGATCAAGGCTGATCTTATCTTGGGCTCAGCTCCATTTCCCTGCCTGCTCCCCATAACCCTTCACTCCCTTATTGTTCAAAAATCTGTCTATCTGTCTGTCACCCACAGCATCTGTCCAGAGTGGCACCATATTACACACTGGGTACCATGACAGGGCAGCAGGCAGAAGCACAAGCTTCTTCTCTGATGAAGACCTCCAAGCCTTCCTCCAAGAGGCATCAGACAGGAACCTCACACTCCTGGTTGGTGGGCAAGGAGAGGAAAGCCATCAAGATTCAGCAGGGTGGGGGAGAAGATCATATACTTACCACAATAATAGGCAATTCTACAGATACTGTAGAGTTGTGTGTTTATGTGGTAAGTATATTCTCTCAGGCCAAGTTCCTCTGTGAAAATATATTTGCAGTGAAAAACTACCTCACACATTTTTGACATCATCTCCGACTGTACATGGAGACAGAATGCTCTTCAGACCTATTTTCTCAATGTTTTGCACAAGATGCCACAAAGCACGAACAGAATCACAAAGCACCATAATTAAAAAAGGGGAACAAAATTGTTAAAAATTTACTTTAAGAAACCCAAGAGAATTTCTTAGAATTAAATGTTCATCACAGCAGATTGGAAAGGTAAATCAATCTGTCACTGGGAGACTGTGACATGCTGTAGAAGGAAGAAGGTCAACGCTAGAATCTATTATTAAGGGGAAGGGCCCTAATTGCCTACAATGTGACGGTGGCCTCGCTGTAGAGGTAGCGAATTGACTAGAGACTTAACAGCCCAGTTAAAAGGACAGGCTCAGGCTATGCCTCAAAACCAACGGAATGATGGGAAAGTTGGTCAAGAACTGAGATCAGCAGTGGTGAGAAAAGTGCTGACTGTGAACCAGAGTGAAAGACAAGTTCATCTGACTAACCACATCATTCGGCTAAGCAAACAAAGGAATGCGATAACCAGATTGTGAGAAACAAGGACTTGAGAACTGGTAAAGTCATCACGGCTGGGACTGCAACTGATAAGAACTGGTAAAGTCATTACGGTCAAGGACAAAGTGCGTAAATGTATGTAGGGAACAGAACAAAATGAAATTTCTGGGCGCGACTTGACCATTGCACATGAAGAGCTGTAGTTAAACAGCCAAGGTTCAGCTGATAACTGGCTGATCGAGACAGACACAAGAAGCAGGAGGTGGAAACGGTCACTCGTCTTGTTAGATCCGTGGTTCAGTGGATAAATAATTACACGGATGCTGTACATAAACAAATAACAGGTCTTTACTAGAGGAGGGTAATCTCTAGACTGGGGTACAGAGGCATTCGCACAGTTTATATACCGGTGTGGTCACTGCCGGTACTACAGTATACATGAGCTGTAAAAAGTAGTTCTGACTTAAAGTACATACACTACAATTCCTCTCTTTTTAGATTAATAATACCCCCTTAATATTCAAATAACAATTACATTTTTACAGGTACATTCAAAAACAAAAGTCCATTTATAGATTCAGTCTTTGGGGCGGCTTCCTGACCCTTTCGGGATAGCGCCTTTCCGGAGGTTCTTGTTCTTGGTGCAGAGGTGGTTCTGAACCCCTTTCATTGGGTAGTTCATCGGGTTCCACTGCTACTGGGTCTGAAGTAGATGCTACCGGTATGTCGGGTTCATCCTCAGGTACTCGAGACATGGGGTTGACGCATTCCTGTGATGCTAAGATCTGATCGACGTGGCGTCTCACAATGTTCTCCCCGACATCCACTGTGTACATTAATGGCCCCTGCTTTGTACATATCGTTCCGGGTTGCCACTTCTCTGTTCGATAGTCCCGGGACAAGACAGGTTGCCCTACATTGAAGCTCCTTGTCGGCTTCTCGTTGATGTGCTGGAATTGTTTGTCCTCAACATTTCTTTGCACATTTGGTCTGAGCAAGTCCAGACGAGATCTCAACCTTCGGTTAAAGAACATCATGGCCGGGATCTGGTTGGTAACTGCATGTGTCGTGTTTCGGTAGGCTAATAAGAAATTGTCCATCTTATGCTGTAGTGGAATTTCCTCGTCGCACATGGCCTTTATCGCCTTCTTGAAGGTTTGCACGAACCTCTCAGCCAATCCATTGGTGGCTGGATGATACGGGGCGGATGTGTAATGCCTTACCCCATTCCTTTTCATGAATTTTTGGAACTCGTCGGACACAAACTGTGGTCCATTATCAGAGCAGATCTGCTCTCGCAAACCGTTTCTGGCAAATATGGTCCATAGGACTGCAATCGTTTTCTCTGTAGTGGTTGAAGACATCTTTATCACCTCAGGCCACTTTGAATGAGCATCCACTGCTATTAAGAACATTGAGTCCATGAATGGACCAGCGAAATCAATGTGCACCCGTTGCCATGGAGAGGAGGGCCACTCCCATGGGTGTAGAGGGGCATGTGGTGGTGCATTTTGGACCTTCTGGCATCCTAAGCAGCTCTTAGTTAGGTCTTCGATTTGTTGATCGATTCCCAGCCACCACACATAAGCCCTAGCTCGGCTTTTCATTTTCACTCCCCCCAGATGACCTTCATGTAGCTCATTTAGCACTCTCTCCCTTAACTTGGGTGGAATCGCCACTCTGGATCCACACATCACTGTCCCCTGGCATACTGACAGCTGCTCTCTTCTGGATGAGAATGCTGGCAACAGTGAGTCGCCATGTGTTGGCCATCCCCTCACCGTCAATTCATATACCCGTGACAGCGTCGGATCATTGCGGGCCTCCTTCTCTATATCCGCGTTTGTTACTGGCAATCGTCCAATTATCGACAAATAAAATATCTCGATAGGGTCCACTGCTGGTGCTTTCTCCACAGTAGGCAGTGGCAGGCGCGATAGCCCATCAGCGTTCCCATGTTGTCTCGTGCCTTTATATTCTATTTCATATTGATTCGCCCCTAGAAACAGGGACCATCTTTGTAACCGCTGTGCAGTCATTACTGGCACGCCCTTCTTAGGATTAAAGATGGAGACAAGTGGTTGGTGGTCAGTCAGCAAGGTGAACTTCTGTCCATGCAGATAGTGGTTGAATTTTTTTACTCCCCATACTAGGCTGAGGGCCTCCCTGTCAATCTGGGCGTAGTTGCGCTCGGCTGAGGTTAGTGACCGAGACGCAAAGGCTACTGGCCTCTCCAACCCGTCTGGGAATTTGTGCGACAGCACCGCTCCAATGCCGTAGGGTGATGCATCACATGCCAAACGAATTGGTAGTGCTGGGTTGAAATGGGCCAATACCTCTTTTGATGTGATCAATTCTTTACACTTCTGGAAAGCTCGTCTACGTTCGTCATCCCACTTCCATGGTACCCCTGTTTGCAGTAGGGTGTTCAGCGGGTGTCATACCGTAGACAAATTTGGTAAGAACTTGTGGTAATAGTTTACCAGCCCGAGGAACGACCTCAGTTGTGACACATTTTCCGGTGCTGGAGCCTTGACTACTGCCTCTATCTTGTCAGGGGACTTATGTAACCCCTCTTCATCGATGACGTGGCCGAAATACGAGATCTGTTTCTGGAAAACTCGCACTTGTGGCGATTAGCTCGTAGCCCATATTCCTTTAATCTGGCGAGCACCTTCTCCAAGTTAGCGAGGTGATCACCATCATTTTTGCCCGTGACCAAGATGTCGTCCAAATAACACTGGGTCCCTGGAATCCCTTGCAGGACCTGATCCATCGCCCTTTGCCAGATAGCCGGAGCCGAGGCTACTCCAAACACCAGCCGGTTGTATTGATAGAGATTTTATGGGTGTTGATCGTAAGGTAATGTTTCGAAGCTTCTTCTACCTCCATTTGCAAGTACGCCTGGGCTAGATCAATTTTGGTGAAGCGTTTAAAACCAGATAGCGAGGCGAAAATATCCTCAATTCGTGGAAGCGGATATTGCACCGTGTGAAGGACTGGGTTCACTGTCACCTTAAAATCCCCACAGATGCGGACCTTCTTTGGTTCCCCAGGTGTATTACTCAACGACCTCTTCATTACAGGAACGATGGGTGTAGCCCACTCACTCCAGTCCACTTTGGACAGTACTCCTGAACGTTCCAACCCTTCCAGCTCTGCTTCAACCGCTGGTCTGATCGCATAAGGCACTGGTCTGGCCTTCAGAAACTTTGGCCTTGCATTATCCTCTATTTTAATTGTTGCTGTTATTCCTTTTAGTGTTCCTAGTCCCTCCTGGAACACTTCTTTTGCGTCAGTTAGCATTTTTGACAGTTGTCCAGGTGTGACGTCGTCATCCTTTTGGCCTCCACCTTCAGTGCCTGTATGGAATGCCAATCTAAATGTATCTTCCGGATCCATTCACGTCCTAGCAGTGGTGGTCCTCCATTTGGCAATACATATATATCCATTTTAGGTATTTCCTGACCTTTATATGTCACTTTCACCCTTATTTTTCCTTTGGGGTAGACTTTTTGCCCCGTATATGTCTTCAAGACAATCTCTGTAGCTTTCAAGGGTATGTGTGAAAATAGCCGCTTGTAGTCTCTTTGATTTATGACTGTTAGAGCTGACCCTGTGTCCAATTCCATTTCCACTTGGACTCCGTCTATCTTGAGTGTAACCCAGATAGTCTGGTGATCCTCCATTTCGGTTACATTATGTAGTTTCAGACAACCCAGCTCCTTGCTTCCGGAGTCTGTGTCACTTTTCTGTTCGTCTGAACCACTGTCCATCACCTGGTGTACCTTTTTGTACTTCTCCTGTGGAGATTTCTTACTGTTGGTTTTCTTCCGAGACCTGCAGACTCTTGCTATGTGTCCTGCTTTCCCACACTGTCTGCACACTTGGTCCTTGAACCAACAATCTTTCTGGTCATGTGTTGTTTGGCCGCAGCGATAGCACTTCCCTGTTCCATAGGTCATTTCGTTGGTGCCATATTCTTGCGGTCTCCGTTGTATCTCTGCAGTGCCCCTTACGGCTGCTTCGTGTGATACTGCCATACTGAAAGCTTTGTCCAGCGTAAGGTCCTTTTCTGATAGAAGCCGTTTCTGGGTTCCTTCACTTTGTAGCCCACACACAAACTTGTCCCTTAACGTGTCTGCTAGTCCCGCTCCAAACTGGCAGTATTTCGATAGCTTGCGCAGTTCCGTTAGGTACTCAGCATTGCTTTTGTCTTTGTGTTGGTTCCTTTTATGGAACTTAAATCGTTCTGCTATCAGCAGCGGTGTGGGGTTTAAGTGGTCCTGTAGGATTTCTACTATGCTTTCAAAATTCTTGTTTACCGGCTTCTCTGGGGTTATTAGATTTCGCAGTAACCCATAAGTTTTTGCACCCATGGAATTTAACAGAACCAGTGCTTTATTAGCATCTGGCACTTCATTTGCCCTGCAGTACACCTCAATACGTTCCACATATGTCACCCAATCTTCGACTTCACTGTCGAACGTAGAGATACTGCCACTCTTCGGCATCCTTGGTTGTGCGTTAACTATCACCAATGGCGCCTCCCGCGCTTCCCCTTCTTCTCCGCTGGCACAAAATGGCGTCTCCCGCGCTTTCCTTCCTTCCCGCGCTCGCCCGTCTTCTCCGCTGCGGCTTCGCAAAATGGCGTCTCCCGCGCTCTTCCTTCTTCTCCGCGGCTCAATGGCGCCTCCCGCGCTCTCCCTGCTTCTCCGCGGCTCAGTGGCGTCTCCCGCGCTCTCCCTGCTTCTCCGCAGCTCAATGGCATCTCCCCTTGCTTCGCCCCACGGACCCTGATCAGCCCGTGATCCCTGGCTGTGCTCTGCGCGTTCTTCTCTTGATATTTGTCAACGCCGCTCAGTCTAGAACCCGGCTGTTTCTTACCCTCTCTCTCTCTGGTTTGCAGTATTTTTCCTCGACGCCGCTCGGTGATCAACCCCCGGCTGCGCCCTGCTCTCTTCACCCTCTTTCTTACCCCGTCGACGCTGCCCAGCTCTCTCTCTCTGCCGTCGGTCGGCTCCAGCCGCCGCTGCTCGGGAAGGTTCTGCTCTGGACCTGTCGTCGGTCTCTTACTGCTCGTTGAGGCTGGGGAACCAAGCCCAGCTCTCCACAGCCTACCCAGCGAAGTTGGATCTCTGCCTGACTGCTGGGCGGTTGCTCGCGGTCGACGCCCGTGTTCCTGGACTTGACTATTTTTTTTTATGTTGCAGGTAGATTCGCATCAACACTCGTCGCCACTGTTAGATCCGTGGTTCAGTGGATAAATAATTACACGGATGCTGTACATAAACAAATAACAGGTCTTTACTGGAGGAGGGTAATCTCTAGACTGGGGTACAGAGGCATGCGCACAGCTTATATACCGGTGTGGTCACTGCCGGTACTACAGTATACATGAGCTGTAAAAAGTAGTTCTGACTTAAAGCACATACACTACACGTCTCACAGACAATCACTTCGCCGATGGAAGACCGAGCGGACCGGGGATAGTGAGTTTACACACGATAGTCTAAGTAACTAAGGGGAAGAGTAAGAAAACTGCTAGAGATTTACCAGTAAGAAAACTGTTAGAGATTTACGCTTGATGAACGGTATGTGTGTGTTTAATAAAGGAACTACTGTTGAGGCTGCCGCAGAACATGAATGGAGGCCGAACCGATCTGAGGAACACATGGCTTTTTATTACATTCTCTTGAGAGATGGCTGCCCCAGCTCTTCTCTCTGCTAAACCCGAAAACAGAATGAGGGCGACGCCCGCGCTTTTGTGTACACACTGAGGGCGACGCCCGCTCCTTTGTCATGCCTTAAAGGCAGCATGCTTCTTAAAGGCAAGGTGCCCGATTTATTGTCCATGGACGGAAAAGTGGATTGCGCCCGTTTAGGTGGCGATCCGCCACACAGCTCCCCCCAGAATCCGCTTAGGAGGTGTGGACGAGACGGTGCGGCGGTCTGATGGGCCGGCCGGAGCGGCTCTTGTAGGACGCCTGTGGACGTGGAACGGCCGGGCGTGGAGCAGCCGGGTTTACTGGCTTGAGGGCAGGTCGGCCGCATGGCGGTGGATGAGCTACTGGGACCTGCTCACCAGGCTCCGAGTGTGCTGGCTTGAGTCGGTCAACCGACACTTTTTCAGTCCTGTCGCCCACTTGTAGGGCGAAAAATTTGTCCCCAGCCTGTAGCACATTGTAGGACCCGTCGTACGGGGGTTGAAGGGGTCCGCGGTGGGCGTCGTGCTGGACGAAAACGAACCGTGCCTGGTGCAGGCTTAGCGGGACGTGTGAGGTGGATTCGCCGTGCCGGGCAATGGGCACCGGGGCGAACTGTAGCGCCGGTGAGGCGAAGTCGTGGCGTTGCTGGTCGGCTGACCAGGGTGTCGTGGCGGTGGGCAGGAACTCGCCGGGTACGCGCAGCGGCTGGCCGTACACGAGCTCTGCTGCCGATGCGTGGAGGTCTTCTTTAACCGCGGAGCGCAGGCCGAGGGGGACCCACCGGAGTCGGTCGGTCCAGGTGCCGTCCTGGAGGCTGGCTCGAAGAGATGCCTTCAAGGATCTGTGGAACCGCTCACACAGTCCGTTGGCTTGGGGGTGGTACGCTGTGGTGCGGTTAATGGTCACCCCGAGATTGCGTGCGATGGCAGTCCAGAGTTCAGCGGTAAATTGCGGACCTCTGTCCGACGTCATGTCGGAGGGGACGCCGAACCGTGCGACCCAGGTGCTGACGAAGGCTCTGGCGATGTCGGCGGTGGTGGTAGAGGTCAGTGGAATTGCCTCGGGCCAGCACGTGGTGCGGTCGACGATCGTCAGCAAGTGCGTGTGGCCTTGCGACGGCGGCAGGGGCCCGACGATGTCCACGTGGATGTGGTCGAATCTACGTGAAGGGACGGTGAACTCCTCGAGGGGTGCTTTCATGTGTTGCTGCACCTTGGCCCATTGGCAGGCTAGGCAGGAGTTGGCCCAAGTACGCACATCCTTGCGAAGGCCGCGCCAGACAAAGCGGTTGGCTACCAATTTGATGGATGCGCGGGTGCCGGGGTGGGAGAGGTTGTGGAGAATCTCGAATACCCGGCAGCGCCAGGACGCTGGGACGATGGGCCAAGGTGGAGATAGGGATATGTCGCACTTGACCGTGACTGCGGTCGGGCCACAGGCGACGTCGGCCAGGCGTAGCCCTGGTAGGTTGGTAGGTGCGGAGAGCAGATCAGGGTCCGTGAGCTGGTCTGCTGCGAGTTGAGCGTAGTCGACTGCCAGGTGAGCGGCGTGGATGGCGGGGCGGGAGCGGCAGTCGGCTACCACGTTGTCTCGGCCGGAGACGTGTTGGATGTCCGTGGTGAACTCGGACACTGCTGCGAGCTGGCGCTGCTGCCTGGCGGACCAGGGGTCGGTTGTCTTTGCCATTGCGAATGTCAGGGGTTTGTGGTCGACAAACACAGTGAAGGGGTGGCCCTCCAGCAAAAACCGAAAATGGCGGACCGCCAGGTACAGCGTGAGGAGCTCGCGGTCGAAGGTGCTGTACTTGACCTCCGGGGGGCGTAGTTGGCAGCTGAAGAAGGCAAGTGGTTGCCAGGTGCCGTCGACCCACTGCTCGTACATGGCACTGACCGCGTGGTCGGAGGTGTCCGTGGTGAGCGCTACTCTGGCATTGGGCCGTGGGTGCGCGAGCAGGGTGGTGTCGGCGAGCGCGGTCTTGGTGGAGTTGAAGGCGGCTGATACGTCTGCCGTCCATTCGACCGCCATCTTGCCGCTCCTGCCCCGGAGGGCTTCATACAGGGGCCTCATGAGGGACGCCGCTTTGGGGATGAAGCGGTTGTAGAAATTCACCATCCCGAGGAACTCCTGGAGTCCTTTGATGGTGGTGGGGCGGGGAAATTGCTGGATGGCCTGCACCTTGGTGGGCAGGGGAATGGCCCCAGCATGGGTGATGTGGTGGCCGAGGAAGTCGATCTTGTCCAGGCCGAACTGGCACTTGGCTGGGCTGAGGATGAGCCCGTGGTCGCTGAGGCACCCGAACAGGATGCGAAGGTGTTCGAGGTGTTCCTGCTTGGAGGAACTGGCTACCAGGATGTCATCCAGGTAGATGAACAGGAACTTCAGGTCCCGAAGGACCGAGTCCATGAGCCGTTGGGATGCCTGGGCTGCGTTTTTGAGGCCGAAGGGCATCCGCAGGAACTCGAAAAGCCCGAAGGGGGTGATTACGGCCGTCTTGGGGACGTCCGCGGGGTGGACGGGGACTTGGTGGTAGCCGCGCACCAGGTCGACTTTGGAAAAGACTGAGCGGCCGGCCAGTCTAGCCGAGAAGTCCTGAATGTGCGGCACGGGGTACCGATCAGGGGTGGTGACGTCGTTGAGGCGGCGGTAATCCCCGCAGGGGCGCCAACCCCCACCTGGTTTGGGGGCGATGTGGAGTGGGGAGGCCCAGGGACTGTTGGAGCGGCGGATGATGCCGAGCTGTTCCATAGTGGCAAACTCGGTCCACGCGATCTCCAGTTTGGCCGGGTCCAGCCTGCGGGCGTGGGCATACACTGGGGGGCCTGTGGTGGGGATGAAGTGTTCCATCCCGTGTTTGGCGACCTCCGCGGAGAAGGTCGGGTTGGTGAGGGCCGGGAATTCGGCCAGAAGTGCCGAGTAGTCATCCGTGGCCCAGGCGTGGCACTGTGACGCCATGTCGGCGGGTTGACGGGGGGCCATGGTGCCCAGGATGGGGGACATGGTGTTCATGTCCACGAGGTGGTGTCGAGGGATGTCTACCAGTAGGCCGTGTGCGCACAGGAAATCTGCGCCGATGAGAGGGGAGAGTACCTTGGCAGTGATGAACTCCCATCGGTAGCGGCGACCAGCGAGGTCGAGGGTGACTGTGCGGGTGCCGTACGTCTGGATGTCCGAGCCGTTAGCGGCAGCCAGCGCCTGTCCTCGTTCGCACTTTTGGATGTCGAGGGCGGAGGCCGGGATGATGCTGTGCTGAGCTCCAATGTCGCACAGGAACCGGCGGCCGGTTTTGTCATCCGTGACGTACAGCAGGGAGCCCGCGTGGCCCACGGCCATCGCGGGGGCTGGTACGGGGGCGGACTTGAAGGAGCAGGGAGGTGTGCACCGTTGTGCCCTGGCGCCGAACCGTGCGTGGTAGTAACAGTAGCCCGGGTTTGTGGGGCGCAAATGCCCCGTGGGCCCCATGGCTGGGCCTTGTGGCCACGTGGTTGCCGGCGAGGGGCGCGCCCAGACTGTGGCTGCCAGGTCCGGAGCGACGTCGCGGCTGGAGTGAGCGGACAGCAGCTTGTTGGCCTCGTCGGCCAGGGCTTCTAGGTCCGTGAGGCCGGACGCCACGATCGCTGGGCGGATGCTGGGAGGTAGCTGGCGGATGAACGGCGTGCGGAAGAGGGACCCGGGTGGGCTCTCGTCAGTGAGTGAGAGCATGTGGGAGAGGAGGTCTGACGGTGAGGCGTCACCGAGGCCTGGAAGGTCGAGGAGGCGGCAGTTTCACTGGTATGTCGAGGTCGTAAATTTTTTAAGGAGCGCGGCCTTAAGATGTGCATACTTGCCCTCCTCTGGTGAGTTCTGCAGCGTTATCCAGACCTTCATGACTGTGGAGCTACCGAGTGATGCGACGAGGTAGTCATACTTCGTCCCATCTGTGGTGATGTGTCGCAGCCGGAATCGGGACTCAGCTTAGAAGAACCAGGCTTCGGGCTGGTTTTCCCAAAACTCCGGCAGTTTCACGGATACTGCATTCATGTCCACCATTGCAGTGCTCGGAATACGTTCTGAGCGTCGGGGTCACCAATGTTGAGGCTGCCGCGGAACACGAATGGAGGCCGAACCGATCTGAGGAACATATGGCTTTTTATTATTCTCTTGAGAGATGGCTGCCCCAGCTCTTCTCTCTGCTAAACCCGAAAACAGAATGAGGGCGACGCCCGCGCTTTTGTGTACACACTGAGGGTGACGCCCGCTCCTTTGTCATGCCTTAAAGGCAGCATGCTTCTTAAAGGCAAGGTGCCCGATTTATTGTCCACGGACGGAAAAGTGGATTGCGCCCGTTTAGGTGGCGATCCGCCACACTACCGTATTAAACGGAACCAAACAATCGGTTGCAGTGTGAATCTTCTTTCTCTCATTTATATCGTAAATCTAGTGTCTATGGGACACGATCTTGCCAGCCCTGGGGAGGCGGGTTTGGAGGCGGGACTGCCGGGAAAATGGCAGAATCTGGGGGCGGGTGCCCAACCCGCCTCCTTGCCATCTTCCCAGGAGACGGGTAGCCGTCCCACACCAGGTCCCATCTCCTTGGAGGCGGTAAGGGATTAAAGCCTATTAATTGCCTGTTAACAGGTAGTTAACAGGCAGAAAATAGGATTATCCCCTTTTTGCCCTCACAAGTGTGGGCTTCCCGAAGGCTCCGAAACCCGCCAGCTCAGCGAGGCGAGTACTGGGTCTGCGGGGGTCGGGGGGGTGCAAAAGTGTGGTGTGAAGGTAAGTGATGGGTGCAAGAGTGGAGAGGTGAGTATCTGAGATTAGTACAAAATGTTTTTAAAAGCTTCTTCCTGCAGGCTTCAGTCGGTGTGTATGCGGAGAGTCTTGGGCCTCTGCATTGCAGATGAGAGATGGCCATTGCATTCTCAGATGCAACAATCATCTCATTTCTGTAAAAGAAGGAAGTTTGATGAGGTCTTGAATGCAAGACCTCATCAAACTGCAGAGAATGTCACTGTTTCACAGCTTCACAGAGCTGTCAAACGATGACAATTCATCTGTCAAAAACATGCGTTGATGCTCCCAAAATTTGGGTTTTCAGAAGGCATTCAATAAGGTGCTACACAAGAGGTTATTAAACAAAATTAGGGCTTATGGGATTGGAGGTAATATACGAGCATGGATTGAGGATTGGTTAATGGACAGAAAACAGAGAGTAGGAATAAACGGGTAATTTTTGGGTTGGCAGGCTGTAACTGGTGGGGTACCGCAAGGATCAGTGCTTGGGCCTCAGCTATTTACAATCTACATCAATGATTTGGATGAGGGGACCAAATGTAATATATCCAAGTTTGCTGATGATACAAAACTGGGTGGGAATGTAAGTTGTGAGGAGGATACAAGGAGGCTTCAAGAGGATATAGACAGGTTAAGTGAGTGAGCAAGAACATGGCAAATGGAATATAATGTGGAGAAATGTGAAGTTATCCACTTTGGTAGGAAAAATAGAAAAGCAGAGTATTTTTTAAATGGTGTTCAGAGGAACCTGGGTGTCCTTGTACACGAATCACTGAAAATTAACATGCAGGTATAGCAAGCAATTAGGAAAGCAAATGGTATGTTGGCCTTTATTACAAGAGGATTTGAGTATAAGAGTAAAGATGTCTTACTGCAATTATATAGGGCCCTGGTGAGACCACACCTGGCGTATTGTGTACAGTTTTGGTCTCCTTACCCAAGGAAGGATATACTTGCCATAGAGGGAGTGTAACAAAGGTTTACCAGACTGGTTCCTGTGATGGGGGATTGTCCTATGAGGAGAGATTGAGTAGACTAGGCTTATATTCTCTAGAGTTTAGAAGGAGAGGTGATCAAATTGAAACATACAAAATTCTTACAGGGCTTTACAGGGTAGATGCAGGGAGGATGTTTCTCCTGGATGGGGAGTCTAGAACCAGGGGTCACAGTCTCAGAATAAAGGGTTGGCCATTTAGGACTGAGATGAGGAGAAATTTCTTCACTCAGAGGGTGGTGAATCTTTGGAATTCTCTACCCCAGAGAGCTGTGGAGGCTCAGTCATTGAGTATATTCTAGACAGAGATAGATAGATTTTTGAATATTAAGGGAATCAAGGGATATGGGGATAATGCAGGAAAGTGGAGATGAGGTAGAAAATCAGCCATGATCTCATTGAATGGCGGAGCAGGCTCGAGGAGCCGAATGACCTACTCCTGCTCCTATTCTTATGTTCTTATGACCCAGTGCCTGAGTCCAGGGGAACTTCAACAGGGATCCCTAAAATGCAATTAAGTGGATTGGGCCCAAGAGTGTTACGAACTTGACTTTCTCCAAAGTCACAGTCCAGCAAACTCAAAATTTAGATCAGGTTCAAAGAATGTGCAAGTGCCTGTCATCTCCTCCACACCACCTCCAAATCGATTCTGAGATCTCAGGTTGCCAGCAATGGAGTTGTAGTGACGTGCAGTAAATTCTGCCCATACCTGCCAATCTGTTCACTTTTCATGTGGACATCAGCTTTTTCAGCCCCTTGTCACAATGTTTACTCTGGAGGTTGGAAAACAAACCCTGTGAAGTAGCCCCATAATCCATTACTTTAAAAAAAAATTATTCTTGGGATAGAGGCATCACTAGGAAGACCAGCATTTATTGACCATCACTAGTTGCCCTTGAGAAGGTGGTGTTGCGCCACCTTCTTGAACCGCTGCAGTCCGTGTGGTGAAGGTAGTCCCACGCAGCAGTTAGGTAGGTAATTAGAGGATTTTGACACAGTAACGCTGAAGGAATGGTGATATATATCCAAGTCAGGATGGTGTGTAACTTGGAGGGGAACTTGGGGGCGATGACATGCACCTAATGCCCTTGTCTTTCTAGGTGGTAGAGGTTGCGGGTTTGGGGGATGCTGGCCAAGAATTGTTGCAGTGCATCCTGTAGGTAGGACACATTGCAGCCACGGTGCACTGATGATGGAGGGAGTGAATATTTAAGGTGGTGAAAGGGTGGTCAATCAAGCAGATTGCTTTGTCCTGGATGATGTGGAGCTTCTTGAGTGTTGTTGCAGCTGCACCCATCCAGGCAAGTGCAGATTATTCCATCACACAGTGGCTTACTTCCTCTGCATAGAAGGGGTGAGCTGCAGTGGATTATAGGGCAACTTCCCCTGTTTTCGGTGCTAAAAGTGGCTGAAAATCATCATGCTTCAATGCACAACCTCTGGCAGCTATGATCAGGATTATCACAGTCTATTTATTTAAAGAAGCACAGTGTTTTTTTATATAAACAGTTTTATTTTTTATATTAGAATAAAAAATTATTTTGTCAAAAGGTCCATTGGGGCTGGATTTTCCCGGGACCCACCCGCATGGTGCGAAGGGGACCCGGGAGACGGCGGGAAACCCGGAAGCACGCTATGGAGTTTCCTTGAATATCGAAGATTAAGGGGTGATCTAATTGAGGTGTTTAAGATGATTAAAGGATTTGATTAGAGAGAAACTATTTCCTCTGGTGGGGGAGTCTAGAACAAGGGGCATAACCTTAAAATTAGAACTAGACCATTCAGGGGTGATGTCGGAAACCAGTTCTTTACACAAAGGCTAGTGGAAACCTGGAACTCTCTACCCCCAAAAAGTTGTTGAGGCTAGGTCAAAACTGAGACTGATCAATTTTTGTTAGGCACGGGTATTAAGGGTTACCGAACCAAGGTGGGTAGAAGGAGTTAAGATACAGATCAGCCATGATCTAATTAACGAATGGTCTACTCCTGTTCCTATGTTCATCCCAAAATGTGAACTGTACCACATAGGATGTTAGCCCCAAGCCCTCTAATTGTGGTATCAAATGCATGGATAGACTTTCTCAATGAACTTATGTGTAGGGGTCTTATCAGGTTAGGATGCAAGCCAGCAAACCTATTGGCAGCTGTTAAAACATTCTGCAACCCAGTCCATTCATCCTACATTTCAACCTGCAAAACTTGCAAAAGCTAGTACAGGCCCAAAAAGCTGACAATTCAAATCACTATGTACAACTGAAAAAACGGCCCAGGATTTGGCTTACGACCAAGATCATTCCTCCAAGGCAACTGAGTTACGTTCCTTCTCACTACATTGGATTGCATGATTTTTATAAGTATTTGGGATCACACGCTGCAATTTGTTTTTTTCTGTGAAAGAAAGAGTTTACACAACCTCAGGACATCCCAGTGCACTTCACAGCCAATGAAGCAGTGGAAACTGAAACTCAATGGCCCAACCCATGGCATATTAAAAAAAATCATTAAAGTGCAGTGAGAGGTGAATTTGTCATGTTTTGAGATTAAGATACATCTAATATTCCATCAGCTAAAAGCAAAAATCTGCAGATGCCGGAAATCTGAAACAAGGAAAACACTGGTCAGTCAGCATCAGTGGAAATAGAAAGTTAGGCCGGAATTTTCCGAGGTATGAATGGGTGGGTTGGCAGCGTGGGGGGCAAGTGAAAGTTGTACAAATGTAAAACCCAACCCCAACCTGCCTCCAACCCGCCCACTTTCACCATTTACTCCAGCAGGACGTGGGGTTGGGGGGGGGGTGGCTGCCAACTCGCTGCCAAGAGGCGGGTTGGCAATTTAAATATTATAATGAGGCCTGAAGCCTCGACTTTAACCTGCTGTGCAGGATTTACTGTAGGCGGCCGGGGATCCCGGGGCTCGGGATTCCCGGTGGTAGTAACGAGGCGGCCTCAGCTTCGGGGAGCAATCCTCGTGGGCCGGGAGGAGGAGTGCTTCCTTCTGGCCCCCCAAAGCTCCCCCACCATCAGCCTGCCCCTCCCCAGGATCGTGGATCCAACCCCACCGGGATCGGACGTCCCCCCCCACCCCTCCCCTTTCCGGGCCTGGAACACACCCCGGGATCATGACTCAGCCCTGGGTTCGGGATCGGACCCCCCCCTCCCAGGAATCGCGAGCTGGCCCCACGATCGGGACCCCCCGTGAGGGATCGTTCTCACCGCTCCCTCCCCACCCTGGGGGGTCAGGGATCAAACCCCCACCCCCACTATCCTGGGCCCAGCACTTATCTGGTCCTGTGGTCTCCTTGTCTGAGTTCCCCACACGAATGGAAGCCAGCCTGTCAATCAGAAGGTACACAGTGGTGTTCCCCAGGGGCCAGTACTAGGACCACTGATTTTCTTGATATATTACTGACTTGGCTTGGGTGTACAGGGCACAATTTCAAAATTTGCAGATGACACAAAACTTGAAAGTATAGTGAACAGTGAGGATGATAGAGGACATAGACAGATTGGTGGAATGGATGGACAAGTGGCAGATGAAATTTAACGGAGAAAAGTGCAAAGTGATACATTTTGGTAGGAAGAACGAGGAGAGGCAATATAAACTAAAGGGTACAATCCTAAAGGGGGTGCATGAACAGAGAGACCTGGGAGTATATGTGCACAAATCGTTGAAGGTGGCAGGGCAAGTTGAGAAAGCGGTTAAAAAAGCATACGGGATCCCGGCTTTCATAAATAGAAGCATAGGGCAGGATTTTCATTGGGCCGTGGAGGCGGGATTGGAGGCGTGCGGGGGTCAAAATCCCGAAATCGGGGGGCACGAACCTATCCCACCCCCAACCCACCTCCATGCCAGTTTCAAAGGAAGCGGGTACCCGACCCGCACTGGGACCCGCCTCCCCAAGGCGGGAAGGGGATTAGTGCCAATTAACTGCCTGTTAACAGGTAGTTAACAGGCAGTTTTTAGCCTAATCCCTATTTTCATTGGTGAAATGTGGGATTCCCGACGGCTCCAAACCACGCCAAGTTAGCGAGGCGGGCTGTCAGGATGAAGTGCTGGGAGGGGTCGAGAAGTCCGGTGTTCAGGTGAGTGATGGGTGCATGAGTGCAGAGGTAAGTGTGTTTGGTGTGTTTACAGTGTTAAGAAGTTTTACTTACCTTTACAGCCTTCCTTCCTTCAGGTCTCGGGAGTCCCTCATCTCACCGGCACAGAAAGCAAAATGGCCGTGAGCTGTCAAAAGTTCCGGTTTCTGTTCCGGGGAGATCTCTAAATCATCCTGAGAGGAAGGAATTAACCTGGAGTACAGATTGTCAGTGTTTGACAGCTTCAAACAGCTGTCAAACGCTGATATTTCATCTGTCAAAAGG
This sequence comes from Somniosus microcephalus, assembly GCF_052327205.1. Classification (NCBI taxonomy): domain Eukaryota; kingdom Metazoa; phylum Chordata; class Chondrichthyes; order Squaliformes; family Somniosidae; genus Somniosus; species Somniosus microcephalus. The sequence continues at coordinate 93,155,440 of NC_141000.1, forward strand.
TCTTGACAGATGAAATATCAATCTGTGACGTCACCTGTTGCCGGGTGGCCCTTAATTGGTCTGCTGAGCCCGCTGGGTAGGCTCAACAAGGTCAATCAAGTCAATATCACGTAGATTGGCTAGAACTCGATGGAGGCAGGACTACAACCCCAAAAGTTGTAGTCCTGCCTCCTACCCACCTCCTCAATGAAAATCCAGCCCATAGAGTTCAAAAGCTGTAATGATCAGTAACATGTCATCCTAGAATGGTACACTAGGTGGAGCTATACGTATATAAGAGTGGGGCTACCCACGAGGCACTAGGCTACCCACAAGGCAGTAGTAAAGATGGATGCCTGCACACGAAGTCCACATGGCTGAATAAAGTGACTAGCTCAAGCTAGCTGTTCATAATGATAATGTCTATTTATTTATGAACATAACATGGTACCAGGATTGGTAAAATCTGCTGAATGTTGTGAAACGCGACATGGAGACTTTGAAGCCACCAGAGGGTTTGAAACTCACGGGGAATGTTGACTGCAATTGGCAGACTTTCAAACAACAATTCGAATTCTACATTGCTGCCATCGGGTTTGGTACAAAGCCAGACACAAGGAAAATAGCGTTGCTGCTCATGGTTGCAGGCCCACAGGCGATAGAAGTATTTAATACATTTGTATTTGATCAAGAGCAGGACAGAAAAAAATTGGACGATGCGCTAAAGAAATGAGACCTATGAGAGATACGTGTTCCGTTCGCGGACACAGCAGCTAAATGAGACTTTTGATAGCTTTGTGACCGATCTGAAAACTGAAAGCACAGACATGTAATTTCTCGGATCTGAAATCATCCATGATTCGTGACCAGATTGTTTTTGGTATTCATGATAAAAAGGTCAGGGAACATCTGTTGAGAGAAACCGAACTAACATTGGAAAATGCTGTGAAAATATGCCAAGCCAGTGAGCTGGCTCAAAAGCACGCGAAGACTTTCAGTGAAAATAATAATAATGCGATTGTAGTAAGTGATAGTGCTGCTGTCGGTGCTGTGTCCTACAAAGGGAAGAAACATGGGCAGAACAGAAATGCAAAGCAATCGGAGGAAGGAATTTTTAATTGTAAACACTATGGTTACAAACACCAGTCACGACAATGCCCAGCATTTGGAAAAATGTGCACAAAATGTTATGGAAAGAATCACTTTGCCAAACAATGCTTTTCAAAAGTAAAAGCAAAGAAAGGGCAACAAGTCAATATAATTGAGGACACTGATTTAAGTGAGACATTTTTTGTAAGAATGGTGTCATGTGACAACATAGAAAAGGATACAGAAAATGTGCAGCCCTCAGGAATGGACAATGCTGAACATAAAGTTAATGCAGTAAAAGAGGACAAATGGATAATGTCACTGCAGGTAAATGGAGCATTAGTTACATTGAAACTAGACACTGGAGCAAAAGCAAACTTAATCAGTATGAGTGACATTAAAAACATGAAAGAAAAGCCCAAAATACAGAAAAAGTCAGTACTACTGAAGAACTATAATGGATAGAAAATAGATAGCTTAGGTGTATGCAGACTTAAAGTGACAGTCAAAGACAAAGTGCATCATCTCATGTTTTCTGTTGTGGCTGAAGGACTTGATTCACTACTAGGTGACAAAGCTTGTGAGGACTTAGAACTGGTCAAGAGAGTCTACCATATAAACTGTGCCATAAGCAGACCAGATGACTCAGTGGATTCTGTAGTGAGTAATTTCCAGGATGTGTTCAAAGGATTTGGAGTTCTACCATTCACTTACAAGGTCCAGCTAAAGGAGGATGCTCAGCCAGTGGTACATGCTCCACGGAGAGTTCCAGCACCCCTGCGTGACCGGCTCAAGAATGAACTGGACAGAATGACCACACTAGGAGTCATCAGGAAAGTCAAAGAGCCAACAGACTGGGTTAACTCCATGTTATGTGTAAAGAAAAAGAACAATGATCTAAGAATATGCATGGATCCAAAGGACTTAAATGCAAACATAAAATGTGAACACTACCAGATTCCCAAGCGAGAAGAAATCACCAGTGAAATGTCAGGTGCCAGATACTTCACAAAGCTCGATGTCTCACAAGGATTTTGGCAACTAAAACTGGATGAAGAGAGCACCAAATACTGTACCTTCAACACACCATTTGGCAGGTATTGTTTCCTCAGAATGCCTTTCGGGATAATATCTGCATCTGAAATCTTTCATAGAGCGATGGAACACATAATTGAAGGTCTGGAAGGAGTTCGGGTCTATGTTGATGACATCATCATCTGGGGCTCCACACTGAAAGAACACAATGAGAGACTGACTAAAGTGCTACAGAGCATACGCCGGAATGGACTGAAGCTCAACAAATCCAAGTGTCAGTTTGGCATCCAGGAAGTCACTTTCCTAGGAGATAATCTGTCTGGTAAAGGAATAGAGCCAGATATGGAAAAAGAAAACGCCATACTCAACATGCCCCGACCCACTGACAAAAAAGGAGTGCTACGCATCATGGGGATGATAAACTTCATTGGAAAATTCATTCCTAACTTGTCAGGCAAGACAGCCTGTCTGCGAGACCTGCTACATAAAACAAATGAGTTCGCAAGGACAGAAAGACATGAACAAGAGTGGATGAACCTCAAAACAGTGCTGACAACCACACCTGTACTCACCTTCTTTGACCCAACAAAGAGAATCAAAGTGTCAACGGATGCATCAAAAGATGGCCTAGGCGCGGTCTTGCTACAAGCAGAGGGTGAAGATTGGAAGCCTGTTGCCTATGCCTCCAGGTCTATGATTGATTCTGAGTGTCGATACGCCCAGATTGAAAAGGAATGTCTAGGCTTGGTAGTTGGACTAGAAAAGTTCCATGGCTACAAATATGGACTTCCCACCTTCACAGTTGAGACAGACCACAGCCCACTGGTTGCCATCATAAAAAAGAACCTGAATGAGATGTCTCCAAGGATTCAATGACATAAGAACATAAGAAATAGGAGCAGGAGTAGGCCAATCGGCCCCTCAAGCCTGCTCCGCCATTCAATAAGATCATGGCTGATCTGATCCTAACCGCCAATCCACTATCACAGAACCATCTCCTGAATCTAACAGAATTAGACACACGAAATAGGAGCAGGATCAGGCTACACGGCCCCTGGGCCCGCTCCGCTACCCACAGGGCCATGACCGATCCGAACCCAGACTGATGTCCAAATTCCTGCCCGCTCCCCGTAACCCTTAATTCCCTTTACTTCTAGGAAACTGTCTATTTCTGTTTTAAATGTATGTAATGATGTAGCTTCTACAGCTTTTTGGGGCAGCATATTCCATGGACCTACCACCCTCTGAGTGAAGTAGTTCCTCCTCATCTCAGTTTTGAAAGAGCAGCCCCTTATTCTAAGACTATGCCCCCTAGTTCTAGTTTCACCCATCATCGGGAACATCCTCCCCGCATCCACCTGATCCAACCCCTTCACAATCTTATATGTTTCAATAAGATCACCTCTCATTCTTCTGAACTCCAATGAGTAGAGTCCCAATCTACTCAACCTCTCCTCATATGTCCATCCCCTCATCCCCGGGATTAACCGAGTGAACCTTCTTTGTACTGACTCGAGAGCAAGTATGTCCTTTCTTAAGTATGGGCACCAAAACTGTATGCAGTATTCCAGGTGTGGTCTCACCAATACCTTGTACAACTGAAGCAATACCTCCCTATTTTTATATTCTATCCCCCTAGCAATGAAAGCCAACATTCCATTGGCCTTCTTAATCACTTGCTGCACCTGCATACTAACCTTTTGAGTTTCGTGCACCAGGACCCCCAGATCCCTTTGTACTTCAGTACTTTCCAGTTTCTTGCCATTAAGATAATAACTTGCTCTACGATTTTTCCTGCCAAAGTGCATAACCTCACACTTTCCAGAATTGTATTCCATCTGCCAAATCTCTGCCCACTTACTTAGCCTGTCTATGTCCCCTTGCAGGTTTTTTATGTCCTCCTCACTCACTACTTTCCCTCCCATCTTAGTATCATCTGCAAACTTTGATATGTTACACTCGGTCCCCTCCTCCAAATCGTTAATATAGATTGTAAAGAGTTGGGGACCCAGCACTGACCCCTGCGGAACACCACTAGTTACTGATTGCCAGTCTGAGAATGAACCATTTATCCCAACTCTCTGCCTTCTGTTAGATAGCCAATCCTCTATCCATGCCAGAATATTACCCCCAATCCCGTGATTTTTTATCTTAAGCAATAATCTTTTGTGTGGCACCTTGTCAAATGCCTTTTGGAAGTCTAAATACACTATGTCCACTGGTTCCCCTTTATCCACCCTATACGTTACTTCCTCAAAGAACTCCAGCAAATTTGTCAAACATGACTTCCCCTTCATAAAACCATGCTGACTTTGTCCTATTAAATTATGATTATCCAAATGTCCTGTTACTGTCTCCTTAATAATGGACTCCAAAATTTTACCTACCACAGATGTTAGGCTAACCGGTCTATAGTTTCCAGCCTTCTGTCTACTGCCCTTTTTAAATAAGGGTGTTACATTAGCAGTTTTCCAGTCTGCCGGGACCTTTGCCGAGTCCAGGGAGTTTTGGAAAATTATTACCAATGCATCCACAATCCCTACCGCCACTTCCCTCAAGACACTAGGATGTAAGCCATCAGGTCCAGGTGATTTATTCGCCTTGAGTCCCATTATTTTACCGAGTACCACTTCCTTAGTGATTTTGATCGTGTTTAGCTCCTCCCCCCTTTAGCCCCCTGTTTGTCCCATGTTGGGATATTCTTAGTGTCTTCTACTGTAAAGACTGATATAAAATATTCATTCAGTGTTTTTGCCATCTCCATATTTCCCACCCACTCATGATGAAGCTGCAAAGATATGACTTTGAACTGATCTACACAACAGGCAAACACATAGTGTTAGCAGATGCACTATCCCGAGCACCCACAATGAGACATGTGAGCTCTACTGAGGAAGACGTGGATGTTCATGTGAGTATGGTCACTGCTGCGCTGCCCGTGTCAGACACAAAATCAAAGCAAATAGCAGAAGAAACAGTAAAAGATACAGTGTTACAAACAGTAATAGAGAACATTCATCATGATTGGCCAAAAGGTTCCTTTCCAAAGTACTATCACATCAGGTCAGAGTTGAGTGTCACAAGTGGACTATTACTAAAACAGAACAGAATAGTCATTCCACAGGCTCTACGTCAAGACATGCTCAAAAGGATTCATGAGGGACACCTCGGAATTGAAAAATGAAAAAGGAGAGCAAGAGACACTGTTTATTGGCCTGGCATAAATAAGGACATTGAGAACATGATAGGCAAATGTGAGACATGTCAGAAACACCAAAACAAACAAGCAAAGGAACCAATGATAGGAGCTGACTTACCAACAGCACCATGGCAAAAGGTTGGTATGGACCTTTTTCATTTGAATGGTAAAGAATATCTATTAGTGATTGACTACTATTCTAACTATCCTGAGATGGTGCTGCTCTCAAGCACCACAGCAAGCAGTGTCATAATGCATGTGAAATCCATCTTCACCAGACATGGAATTCCCAGGATTGCCATTAGCAACAATGGTCCGTGCTTCAACTGTAAGGAGTGGCAACAGTTTGCAGCACAGTATGACTTTCAGCACATCACATCCAGTCCTTTGTACGCTCAGTCGAATGGTAAGGCAGAAAAAGGTGTTCAAGTTCTCAAACAGCTACTGAAGAAAGCGACAGAAAGCAAGTCTGATCCTTATCTCGCCCTGCTGAGCTACCGAGCCTTACTTTTAGACTCTGGTTCTTCACCTGCTGAACTCCTAATGGGTCGCAAGTTGCGCACCACGCTACCCTGCTGTGCAAAAGAAAAGCAGAGTAAGGAACTAAGACAGTGACTTCAACTGTTAAAGCGGAAACAGAAATCACACTATGACAAGTCATCCAAAAATCTGAAACCATTGACAAGGGATGATGTTGTCAGGATTGAGGATCCAGATGCATGGAACAGGAAAGCTACAGTTCTTGAGGAAGTAGGACCAAGGTCATACACTGTTAGAACCGAGGAAGGACAGATTCTCAGGAGGAACTGCCGTTCCCTCCTAAAAACACAAGAGACTATCCAAGAGCAAATTGATGACAATGCCGCAACTGAATCTTGTCACTCACCACCAGAACAATCTAACACAAACACACATACAGGCTCTCATGAAAACACATCAGACTTACCTGTGCTGAGAACATCCACATGTGAAGTAAAAAAGCCTGATAGACTTAATCTTTGAGTACAAAGAAAACTACATTGAAAATGTATTGACTGTTGTGAAGATGTTTATGTCGTTATGGTTGATATTGATTTTGTTTAACCTCAAAGAAAGGGGGATGTAATGATCAGTAACATATCATCCTAGAATGGTACACTAGGTGGAGCTATATGTATATAAGAGTGGGGCTACCCACAAGGCAGTAGTCAAGATGGATGCCTGCACACAAAGCCCACATGGCTGAATAAAGTGACTAGCTCAAGCTTGCTGTTCATAATGATAATGTCTATTTATTTATGAACATAACAAAAAGCAAGGAAGTTATGATGAACCTTTATAAAACACTGGTCTGGCCTCAATATGAGTAATGTGTCCAATTCTGGGCACAGCACTTTAGGAAGAATGTGACGGCCTTAGAGAGGGTGCAGAAAAGATTTACAAGAATGGTTCCAGGGATGAGGGGCTTCAGTTACATGGATAGACTGGAGAAGCTGGGGTTGTTCTCCTTAGAGCAGAGAAGGTTGAGTGGAGATTTGATAGAGGTGTTAAAATCATGAGGGGTCTAGACAGAGTAGATAGAGAGAAACCTTTCCCATTGGTGGAAGGGTCAAGAACCAGAGGTGATTGGCAGAAGAACCAAAGGCGACATGAGGAAAAACTTATTTCCGCAGAGAGTGGTTAGGATCTGGAATGCACTGCCTGAAAGGGTGGTGGAGGCAGATTCAATTGTGACTTTCAAAAGGGAATTGGGTAAGTACCTGAAGGAAATTTTTTTGCAGAGCTATGGGGAAAGGGCGGGGGAGTGGGACTAGCAGAAGTGCTCTTGCAGAGAGTTGGCATGGGCTCAACAGGCCAAATGGCCTCATTCTGTGCTGTAACCATTCTATGATTCTATGACTTCCAGGCAGGGAATCCACCCTTTCCGTCACACGCAGGCTGTGGAGTTAAAACTGGTTTCCGACATCACTCCTGAATGGCCTAGCTCTAATTTTAAGGTTATGCCCCCTGTTCTGGACTCCCCCACCAGAGGGAATAGTTTCTCTCTATCTACCCTATGAAATCCTTTAATGATCTTAAACACCTCAATTAGATCACCCCTTAATCTTCTATATTCAAGGAAATACAAGCCTAGTCTGTGCAACCTGTCCTCATAACTTAACCCTTTTAGCTCTGGTATAATTCTGGTGAACCCTCCCAGGCCAATATATCCTTTCTGAGATGTGGTACCCAGAACTTAATGCAGTTCTCCAGTTGGTATTCCAGCCCTCTTGAGATAAAGGCCAACATTCTGTTAACCTTTTTAATTATTTTTTGTACCTGCTTTTAGTGATTTCTGTACTTGTATCCCTAAATCTCTTAGATCATCCAGAGTTCCTAGCTTCTCACCATTTAGAAAATACTCTAATCTTTCATTTTTAGGTCCAAACTGGATGACCTTACACTTCAACAACAAATTGCATTTATATAGCGCCTTTAACGCAGTAAGATGTCCCAAGGCGCTTCATAGGAGCATATACCGAGCCACGTAAGGAGATATTAGGACATGTGACCCAAAACTTAGTCAAAGAGGTAGGTTTTAAGGAGCGACATAAAGGAAAGAGGGAAAGGTGGAGAGACTTAGGGAGGGAATTCCAGAGCTTAGGGCCCAGCTATCTGAAGGCATGGCCGCCAATGGTGGAGCAATTAAAATCAATGATGTGCAAGAGGCCAGAAGAGGAAGAGTGCAGAGATATCAAGCGGAAGCCAAGTGCAGGCAGCGCACGTCAACCCAAGCACCCCACCCACCCGCCCCTTCAACCACCGTCTGCCACACCTGTGACAGAGACTGTAGGTCCCCCATTGGACTCATCAGTCACCTGCGAACTCATTTTTAATATGGAAGCAAGTCATCCTCGGTTCTGAGGGACTGCCTAAGAGAGAGAAGAAGAAGAGTGGGTTGGAAAGTGTTGTATCCGTGTGTTAATGGAGACACGGAATGCAGGAGTTGGTTTCACAGGTGTTTACTGAACAAAGTCTGGAGGTGAACTAACAGATACAAGACACTATACAGGCTTATATAGCCCGAGTGGCCATTACCAGCATTACAGTACACAGGGGGCTCTTAAAGGCACATACACCACAATTCCTCCCCTTTTAGACAACCAGTACAGAACATTTCAAGTAATCATTAATTAACATGTTACAAGAACAATAATCTACACATTTGCTGCAGTTAATCAATTATAAGTCAGTCTCTCTGGAGGCTTCCTGACTCGGTCCGGATAACGCCTCGGTGGTGTAGTAGTTTCTGGTGGTGTAGTAGGTTGTTTTGGCAAGGTCGATTCGGCTTGAATGCCAGTGTCGGGTTCATCTGGTTCCAGTATCACCGGATCAGAGGTAGATACTATGGGTATCTCTGCTTCATCATTAGGCGTATAGAGTTGTGGTGTAGGTTTTCCCTTTTCGGATGACTCTATGATCTGGTCAGCATGGCGCCTTATTATGCTTTCTCCAATGTCCACGGTATACATCAGTGGTCCTAGTCGTGTGTAAATAGTTCCAGGCTGCCATTTCTCGGTACGGTAGTCCCAGGCCAAAACTTGTTGACCTATCTGGAAGGTTCTAGTTGGCCTTTCATTCATGCCTTGAAATTGCCGGTTCTCCACGTCCCTTCTGATGTTTGGCTTGGTCAAATCCAGCCGGCAGCTTAGGCTTCTATTGAAGAACATCATGGCGGGAGTTTGGTTTGTAACCACATGTGTTGCATTCCTGTATGCAAACAAGAAGTTATCTACCTTATGCTATAGATTTATGTCTTCATTACCCATGGCCTTTATGGCCTTCTTGAAGGTCTGGACAAACCTTTCAGCCAATCTATTGGTGGCGGGATGGTATGGGGCGGACGTGTAGTGCTTAACCCCATTGTTTTTTAAGAACTTCCTGAATTCTTCGGACACAAATTGCGGTCCATTATCAGAACAGATCTGTTCAGGCAGCCCATTCCTGGCAAATATGGTCCTTAATACTGTGATGGTTTTTTCCGTGGTGGTGGAGGACATCTTTATTACCTCCGGCCACTTGGAGTGTGCATCAACCGCGATTAAGAACATTGAGTCCATAAATGGACCAGCAAAGTCGATGTGTACCCTTTGCCATGGAGATGAGGGCCACTCCCATGGATGTAGAGGGGCTTGTGGTGGGGCGTTTTGGACCTTCTGGCATCCTAGGCAGCTCTTGGTCATTTCTTCGATGTCTCCATCAATACCTGACCACCACACAAATGCTCTGGCTAGGTTCTTCATTTTCACTCCACCCAGATGCCCCTCGTGAAGCTCTTTTAGCACTTTATCCTGGAGTTTGGGTGGAATCACCACTCTGGATCCACACATCAAGGTTCCTCGGCACACTGACAGCTGTTCTCTTCTTTGCGAGAATGCTGGCAACAGTGGTTCGCCATGTACTGGCCATCCCTTCACCGTTAAATCGTAGACTCGTGAGAGAGTGGGTCATTTCTCGTTTCCTTTTTAATGGCAGAATTTGTTACTGGTAGACATTCCACTATGGTTGAGTGGAACATCTCCACTGGGTCCACTGTAGGTGCCTCTTCTACTGTTGGCAACGGTAGGCGCGATAAACCGTCAGCATTCCCATGCTGTTTTGATCCTTTGTATTCTATGTTATATTGGTGTGCCCCTAGGAAAAGGGACCACCTCTGTAGCCTTTGCGCTGTCATAATGGGAACACCTTTTTTAGGGTTAAATATGGAGACGAGGGGTTGATGGTCAGTCAACAAGGTAAATTTTTGTCCGTGTAGGTAATGGTTGAATTTCTTAACTCCCCATAACAGGCTGAGTGCTTCCCTGTCGATCTGGGCATAGTTACGCTCAGCTGAGTTCAATGAGCGTGACGCAAAAGCTATCGGCCGCTCCAAGCCATCAGGGAATCTATGCGATAATACCGCTACTACGCCATAAGGGGATGCATCGCACGCCAGTCTGATTGGCAGTGATGGGTTGTAATGAGCCAAAACTTCCTTGGACGTGATCAAGCCTTTGCATTTATGGAAGGCACGTTTACAGTCTTCACTCCATTTCCAAATTACTCCCGTTTGTAGCAGTTTGTTAAGAGGGTGCAGAACAGTTGACAAGTTTGGTAAAAATTTATGATAGTAATTTATCAATCCCAGGAACGACCTTAATTGTGAGACATTTTCAGGTGCTGGGGCTTTTATGACCGCTTCAAATTTTTCAGGTGACTTATGCAACCCTTCCTCGTTAATTATGTGGCCACAATATGATATTTGTTTCTGGAAAAATTCGCACTTGGGGCGATTTGCTCGTAGGCCCCGTTCTCTCAGCCTAGTGAGCACCTGCTCCAAATTGGCAAGGTGCTCGTTGTCGTTTTCTCCTGTTACAAGGATGTCATCTAGGTAGCATTGAGTCCCCGGAATCCCTTGGAGGACTTGCTCCATAGCTCTTTGCCAGATAGCTGGAGCTGATGCTACTCCGAAAACCAGTCGATTGTACTGGTACAGGCCTTTGTGTGTATTAATCGTGAGATGCTTTTTAGAGGCCTCTTCAACCTTCATCTGTAGATATGCTTGTGCCAAGTCAATTTTGGTGAAACGTTTCCCTCCGGATAGTGAGGCGAAAATATCTTCTATCCTCGGAAGAGGATACTGTACCGTGTGAAGGATCGGGTTTACAGTCACCTTGAAGTCCCCACAGATGCGAATTTTTCTCTGTTCTTCAGATTTATCATTATTCACCGTTTTCTTCATGACCGGGACGATGGGTGTTGCCCACTCGCTCCAATCTATCTTGGATAATACGCCTGCCTTTTCCAAATTCTCCAGCTCTGCCTCGACTGCTGGACAAATTACGTATGGCACCGGCCTTGCCTTAAAAAACTTGGGAATTGCCGCATCTTCCTCTTTTATTGAGGGGGTGACGCCCTTCAAGGTTCCTAGTTCCTGTTGAAACACTTCCTTGGCATTGGCCAAGATGCCTTTTAATCGTTCAGGTATGACGTCATCGTTTTTTTTCTTACTGGTCACCGTCAGTGCCTGAATGGAGTGCCAGTCTAAACGTATCTTCCTGATCCATTCACGTCCCAACAGTGGTGGACCACCATCTTGCAGAACGTATAAATACAACTTCTGTATTTCCTTGCCGTTGTATACAACAGGCACCCTTATTTTCCTTTTGGGGTATACTTTCTGCCCCGTATATGTCTTCAAGATAATGGATGTGTCTTTCAGAGGTATATGCGGAAATAGCCGCTCGTAATCCCGCCGACTTATGACGGTCAGAGCTGATCCTGTATCTAGCTCCATTTTAACTGGGGACCCCGCTATCATGAGGGTAACCCAAATGGTCTGGTAATCTTCTTTGGCAATTACATTATGTAATTTGAGACAGCTTAGTCTCTTGTTTCCGGAGTCGCTATCGCTCTTCTGGTCTTCGGAGCTACTGTCCGTCATCATTTGTACCTTTCTGTACTTTTCCTTATTGATTTTTTTCCTGTCCGTGGATTTTTTGTTTCTAGATCGGCATACACGTGCAATGTGTCCAATCTTTCCGCATTGCCTGCATGCTTTGTCCTTGAACCAGCAGTCCCTCTGGTCATGGGTGAATCTGCCGCAGCGATAACATCTCTCAAAACCCTGTGTCATTTCATGGGTGCCGAAGTCCTGTGGCTTTTGCTGTATCTCTGCAGCTCCTCTTGCTGCTGCTTCGTATGATACAGCCACACTGAAAGCCTTGTCCAGTGTCAAATCTTTCTCAGAAAGTAGCCTTTTCTGTGTTCCTTCACTTAGGAGACCGCAGACGAATTTGTCTCGAAGAGAATCTGCCAGTCCTGCTCCGAATTGGCAGTGCTTTGACAGCTTCCTTAATTCGGTGAGGTAATCAGCGTTACTTTCATTCTTGTGCTGATTCCTCCTGAAGAATTTGAATCGTTCCGCTATCAGCAGCGGTGTTGGGTTTAAGTGCTCCTGTAGGGTATCAACAATCTCCTTAAAATTCTTGTCCCTCGGTTTGGCTGGAGTGATTAAGTTTCATAACAGCCCGTATGTCCTTGCGCTCATTAGATTTAGAAGTACTGATGCCTTTTTACCATCCTCTATTTAATTTGCTGTGCAATATACCTCCACTCTTTCCACATATGTGGTCCAATCCTCTATATCGCTATTGAAAGCAGTAATATTGCCAGTCTTAGGCATCCTGGAAAAAAATGGCGCCTCCCGCTTTCCTTTCTTCCCCGCAGAAAAAAAATGGCGCCTCCCGCGCTTTCCCGCCGCTGCCGCTGCTGACAACGCTGTTCTCCGCGGTTTTATTTACACAGCTATTTTTTTTTTTAATAGGTGGAGACTCGTTCCCACCAGACTCTCTGGGACTTTTCCCTCCCTCTGCTTGGTCCGAACGCCGACCTGCTTTGCAGCGCCGGCCGTCTCCCGAGTGCTCCACCCTCTGTCTCCGTTTGCCTCTGCCTTCGCTGCTTGGCCCCGCTGCAGAGCCAGCCGATCGAGCCCCAGCCCGCCGCCCAGGAAGGATTATTGCAGTACCTGCCACCAGCTCAGCTAGCTGGTGAAACCAGTTTTTTTTTCTTTCTTGTTTTTCTTCGACTTTCGTCTGAGGAATCGATCTCCTTGAGGTGCTGCCGAATTGCAGGTAAGTCCGTTTCCAATTCGTCGCCACTGTTGTATCCGTGTGTTAATGGAGACACGGAATGCAGGAGTTGGTTTCAGAGGTGTTTACTGAACAAAGTCTGGAGGTGAACTAACAGATACAAGACACTATACAGGCTTATATAGCCCGAGTGGCCATTACCGGCATTACAGTACACAGGGGGCTCTTAAAGGCACATACACCATAGAAAGGTAACAGAGATTGGGAGATGCGAACCATGGATGGATTTGAAAAGAAGGATGAGAATTTTAAAATTGAAGCATTGCGGACTGGGAGCCAATGTAGGTCAGCGAGCACAGGGGTGATGGGTGAGTGGGACTTGGTGCAACTTAGGATATGGGCAGCAGAGTTTCGGATGAGTTCAAGTTTATAGAGGCTGGAAGATGGGAGGACGGCCAGGAGAGCATTGGAATAGTCAAGTTTAGAGGAAGCAAAGGCATGAATGATAGTTTCAGCAGCAGGTGAGCTGAGGCAGGGGCAGAGACAGGCGGTGCTACGGAGGTGGAAGTAGGCGGTCTTGGTGATGGAGTAGATATGGGGTCAGAAGCTCATCACAGGGTCAAATAGGATGCTAAAGTTGCGAACAGTCTGGTTCAGCCTCAGTGACCAGGGAAAGAAATGGAGACGGTGGCGGGGACAGAAGACAATGGCTTCTATCTTCCCAATATTTAGTTGGGAGGAAATTTCTTCTCAACCATGATTGGATGTCGGACAAGCAGTCTGACAAATCAGAGGGGTTGAGAGAGGTGGTGCTGAGGTAGAGCTGGGTGTCGTTAGCGTACATGTGGAACCTGACTTTCTTTCAGATAATGTCGCCAAGGGGCAGCATGTAGATGAGAAACAGGACACAGTGAACTCCATCTGCCACAGTTTTGCTGACTCACTTAATCTATCAATGTTCGTTTGCAACGTTCTGCTCCCATTTACACAATTTACTGGGCCACCAAGCTTTGTGTTGTCAGCAAACTTAGATATTCGGCTCTGTATTCCTTCATTCAAGTCATTTATAAATATAATGGAAAGCTACAACTGCAGTACAGATTCCTGGGGGACAACACTAGTCACGTCCTGTTAATGTGATTACATACCCATTATCCCTAGTCTTAGCCTTCTACATCCTAACTCATTCCCTATCCAAGCCAATAGGTTGTCTCCAATTCCATTGGATGGAAGTTGAAGGACAATGAGCAACAGTATGTCAGCAGATAGCACAGCTATCATGATCTGTCTCGATAATGATAGGTTTTTCCAAGTTTGGTTTCCAATTCTTGAGAACTGTGGGCACCACTCTAATTTTAATTAGTCAGGACATTGTTCACCAGCTACTCTTTGGGAAACCAGCTCCAGGGTTGATGGGTGGAATTGTAGCAGGACTGCACTTTTCTCTTATGTAACATAATATAATCCTCCATCCCTTCAATAGCTCTGTTTATATAACTCAAAAGAATTAAACTATAAAATGTCACTGATTTACAGTTTTCATAGAAAAATGGTTGCATCACAGAAAGACTATCTCAAATTCAATGTAGTAAAAAGTGAATTTCACTTCAGCCGCCGTAAATCCATAGGCTTGACCATAGGCTATTATGACTCGTGTTCTAGGAACTGCTACGGACTGGACATGGATTGGTCAGTAGGAACACGGGGAAAAATTGCATCACGCCCCCTTTGGTGCGTTAACTTCGTCGGGGCGCTACTTTTAGCGCCCCGAAAAAATTAGTGCCCCCGCAGCCGAAATTGAATGGTAGCGTCCCAAGAGGGAAGCGGGGCGCTACTGGAAACGCCCCGCCTCCCTTTTGGGGCACTGCGAGGGAATATCGCAGCGCCACGCGGTACTGCAGGCCTTCCTCCCCTTCTTAAAGGGGAGGGGCCTGGCGCAGCATGTCCCGGCGCCCAGCTGGGCCACCAGGAATCGTGAGTGCTGGCAAACGAGCCCGCCACTGAAGAGGAGTGCCGGGCTCACGGAGAGCAGCCGGCACCCCGCGGGGGGCTTCACGGGGGACAGCAATGGGGGTGGCAGGTGCTGGCAGGCGGCCAGCAACAAAAATGGCCGCCCACCACCTCCCCTTTAACTAGCGCCGTCCCGGCCGTAGGTAGGCCCCCCTGACCCCGTCGGACATAGCGTCCAACGGTAAGTCAGGGGGGCGCCACCGAAGATCGCGGCCGGGGCACTGTGCACGGCGATGACTTCATCGCCAGCGGCGCAGCACCGCAGGGCGCTAACAGTTATCACCACCGCTAACCTCCCGCTGAATTTCGCGGGAGGCGCTGACAGCACCGCACCCAGGCACTAGTTGCTTTGCGCCCCGTTAACGCTCTCTTAGGGCACTAACGGGAGGCGCAAAGGAACCGAATCTTTCCCCCACAATCTCCAAACTAACAAGTGGCCAAGGTTACCTCAGCGCTCAAACCTCTTTGCTGTGCAGACAGGAAGAGGAATCATTTCACCACAGGTGGAAGCCTTTATGTTGGATCAGCTATGTTGGTTGCCTATTTTATGGTCGCACGGTTTTGAACATCTGAAAAACATATTTCTTAAAACTGACAAAAGCTTCATTTCTCTTCTCTCTCCCCACCTAAAGGGTACAAAGAACTGGTCGATCAGACGCCGCCATATTAAAAGGCTTTTCATGTAAATAAGAGAATTTGCATTCATTTTCAAGAATGAATAAAACGTTCCATCCGATGATTAGAGCCATCAAGATTCTTGGTGAGTGATTTGAAATTAATATTAGGATCTGTCCAAAATAAATACAACTCTAAAAACTGATCACCAGTGCACAAGACAGGCAGGGGGTTCTGAGCACACTTAGTTGCTTTGACACTGATGATCCAGTTTGCTGGTTGAGAATTCCACAATTACAGGCATCGTACACCATGCAAAAGTAAATGTCTTTCAGGGATGGTTTAGTATCACTTGGAAGCCTTAAAGGACGAGGTGGATTAGTGCGCACAGTAACAACAGCTCAAAGTTTATACTTTATTCCCAATGGAAGTCTCCCTTGTTCTTTCCATTCTTAAATATTGTTACTTTAAATCTTTATGTGGTTGTAATGTATTAATCTTGTTCACTTTCTTTCCTTGTTTTTGTGTCTATTGGTGGGAAGATAAATCAAGCAGCAAATGTTCCCATTCTCTTTACCCACAGACTTTCTCTTCTCCCTCAACCATCTTTTCATTCTTTGCAGGTTTCTTTCAATGTGCCAACATGAAAGCCAAAGTTACCTCACTTCTCCGGTTCCTTCTCCACAGCACTTCCCCAGTCCTCTGTCTCTCACAATCTTTAGCCTTAGCTTTGTATTCTATTGCACCCTTGTCCCTCGGTGCGTTCCTTCCTCACTCTCCGTATCCTGAGCTTTCAATTAGCTTTCGTCATTGACCTGAGGCAAAGTTCCATTAATAATAAGGGTGGTGGAGTTTGCCACACTCCCTGTTCTACTCTACCCTGCTTTGGGAAAAGCCCCTCTGCAATACAGTAAATAACCTTGTACAGCAGTTCCTTTAAAAAGACAAACTCCATCACCCTTGCTCCAGTCATAATGGATCATTTGTACACAACAAAAAGCAGAAACCTCTTTACAGTCACAATGAATACTCCCACACTTGAATAATTCAAAAATTATTTGTTTTAAAAAACATTTGTTATCCATGTTAAAAATGCTCATTAATTTAAGGCTATTACACAAACCTAAGAGTTCTGATGGCATTGTTTAGATTTTGAATCACATGATAACCAAAACCTGGTTGGAACAGATCTAATACAGTATTTATCTCTTTTCAGAAGGGCACACATATGAAAGAAACACATCTATTTGATTCTTTATAATGATTCGGTCTGGATGTAAGTTATGTGGCAGGTAATGTGCTATTGTCATCTCCCACGCATCCACAAATGCCACATTGATGCCTGTGAACATCTTTCTCAACATTAAATCAAGCTGATAGGAGTACCAGTCACTGTTGTAGAGACTGACTTCTTGTGGAAGGGCCTGGACATTGGCAGTCTTTATTACAACCAGTGTATCCGGACTCCTGCCTAGCAACTGTAGAACTGACCTCCGGATATTCTGTAGTCTTCGGATATACACTTCCACTGGAAAAGTGCTGAAATGGGACCATAAGGTGATGGCTATAACTGTGCTTTTTCCGCCTTTAATTTCATCCAGTTCATTTGAAATGTAGTGCAGGTCCTGGCTCGAAACGGTGTTGAATCGGATTGGTGGGCCATGAGGATGAAATTCCACCATGATGTTGTTATCCAAGTCCACAGCAAGGTGAGGGCCAATATTTTTAGGATTGCCAAGATCAAATGTTTTGAGACCTAAAACAGAAAATATAACATTATTTAAGAGACTAAGCCACAATATTGCTGATGTTAACAGATATAAAACTGGGTGGAGGACATCATTTCACACATCAGCACACCAAAATGGAGCCACAGATTTACCACCATGTCAATGTAATAGATGAGGAAAGAGATATAAATCTTACAGTGGAATCTTGCAGTAAGTACAGAGTGACAAACTGGCAAATAAGAGTATACCACATATATTATATTGGCCCAGTAATTCCGTTCCAAACGCGTGAGTACGGTCGGGGTACTCACGCGTCTGGCCGGAGGAAATGCCAGTTTTCAGCATGCACAGCGCATGCGGGGAAAACCGGCATTTCCTGTCCTCTGAACGAAGGGGTTCAGAGGCAGAATGCGCGCGACTGCACAGGCAGCGCGTGCGCAGTAAAATTCCTTTTTTTTCCCCAGAGTTGCGCGCATGTAAAGGTCTCCGGTCTTTACGTGTGGAAAAACAAGACGTAAGTATTTAGTTTTTCAGGTAAGTGGGCTTTTAGTACAATGTAGAAATTTTTTTTCCACAGGTTTGTTATTTTTAAAGAATTTACAGGATGGTAAGTTTAGTTTTAGACCCTATTTTTTTAACATTTATTTTTTTCAAAAAATTGATTAATTGTTTAAAACATTTTTTAAAACTTATTTATAGTTATTATAATCAGTGGGATGTTTTTTTTAAATTTTATTTAAAGTTAAAGTAGTGTTTTGGCAGCCCATACTTTTCATGAGTTTGACAGCTCTTACTGTCAAACTCATGAATGAGTTTCCCCTCCCCTGATTGGCTGCACAGTGCTCACCTGATCCCAGCCGGCACATCGCACTAACTACGCCGCTGGATCAGGTTAGCACATCGCGCCGACATCTGAACCGGGCCTGTGACAGGAAATGCAAGCAGGCCCGGGCTTCAGATGTCGGCGCGCAGGGTGAGTGCAGATCGGGGGCTTGCACGCGCGGCAAGCCCCCGATCCTAATTTCAGGGCCATTAGTTTGCTTCCATCTATTTTGTAAATTATTTAATCTCCTGTTAAGTTTCTTCCCTGTAAACTAGTGGACCATTCGCCAATTGAGTGGCAGGCAGACTGGTGGCCTGTTCCCAGGGCTCTGCCAATGCTGGTCTATTTGACCTCAAAGTAAGACTGGTGAGGGTTAACTGTGTCAGATTTTCTCTTCCTCCCTCAGAGAAATACTTCTATCCAACTGGGTGAACAGAGATTTGAAGCTCACTCTGTGCAAACACAGAGAGGAATACACACTGTTAACTGGGCAATGCTCAATAAGAATTTCTTCAGATAAAGTGGACTCAAGAAATCAATAATTTACTGATGTCACGTCAGAATTTGCTATCTACACAAGTCGATCTCCATGGACAAAAAAACTGTCTCTTTCTTTCTGCAACTGTCACTCTGCTTCTCCTCCGCTCCAAAATTCTTCTGGTCTCCATCTCTATTTTCATGTTTGTCTTGCTCTCCCTTTTCTCTCTCTGTTTCTGTCTCCCTCTGTATTTCCCTCCCACACTTCTTCTGTCATTTCTCTTTTATTTTGCCTTCAACAGACTTTCTTTTTCTGCAAGTCTTCTCTTTTCCCTCCATTGTATGTCTCGCACATTTTTGCATACGTCTCATACATGCCATTTTAATGATTTATTTATCTTGCAACATTAACTTTCTTTAAAGCCCAGGTCAAACACCAAAATGGCTGAGAACCTGGACTGGGTCAGATGTCGAAACCAGGACCAATCAGGGAGAGGGCGAGTCTGGATGGAGACAGGAGGTAGTGGCCTGAGAGCTACAGCAACACACAAGAATGAGAGAAATTGGAAGCTTGTGCTGGGAGGGGAGGCACTGCACAGAGTGGGACAGAGCAAGGATCAGGGCCACGATCTGGGGCTGGGACCAGAAGATCTTTCTGCCACTGACAGAATGGTTCCAGAGCAATTGTCCCAACTGTTACTGACATGTGGGAAGCACTGCAAAGCATACAGGCAAAAGAAAAGAAGCTCGGGGCCTGGCATTGGGAGGAAGGTTGGAGCCAGGGACTGGAACCTGGGCCTGTGGCTGAGAAGCAGCGGGGAGGCTGCCTCAGAGATACGGAGCGGTAAAGCTGCCGTGTGAGTTACCACTAACAAATCAGATGTTCGGAAAAGGACAGAAGCTATTTTATTTGAATAGATAGATGGGATTTCAACTAAGTTTTCAACTTTCACATAATCAACCTCATTGCCTCAAAAATTTAATTGTTTGTAACTTGCGTAAGCTATTTTGGCTGCTTCCAATGTTTCAGTGAGTAACAGCACCACCTGGTGGAGTACTGAGTCATTCCCATCAGGAAGTTTTCCAGGTGCGAGCTGTTGAATTAGTTGATCTGAGCTGGAAAGAGAGAATGGGGCACTACAATTAGACACCATGGGGTCGATTTTCGTGGAGCCATCAGGCGGGGTTTCAATCATGTGGGTGGGGGAAAAATCCCGAATTCAGGGGTCCCGACACCATCCCACCCAAAACCTCGCTCCACGCAACTTTCAGAGGCGGCAGGTACCCGCCCCGCACTGGGACCCACCGAAACCAGGCGGTTAGTTAACAGGCAGTTTTTAGCCTAATCCCTATTTTGAGGGGTTTCGTGTGGGATTCCCGACGGCTCCAAACCACGCCAGGTTAGAGCAGGCGGGCCGTCGGGTTGAAGGAGTTGGAGGGATCGCAATGTCGGTGCTCAGGTGAGTGATGGGTGCATGAGTGTAAAGGTAAGTGTGTTTGGTGTGTCTAAAGTGTGTAAAGAACTTTTACTTACCTGTACTTACCTTAACAGCCTTTCTTCCTGTAGTCGTCGGGAGCCCATCACTCAGCCGGAACTGAAAGCTGAATGGCTGCAATCTGTCAAAAGTGACAGCCTTCAGCTTTGAGTGCCAGTGAGAGTTCTAACTGAGTCTGTGCAGAAGGACTCATGTTAGAACTCAGACTGTCAGTGTTTCACAGCTTGAAACAGCTGTGAAACGCTGATATTTCATCTGTCAAGAACTCTTGACAGATGAAATTGCAGTCTGTGACGTCACCTGTTGCCGGGTGGCCCTTAATTGGCCTGCTGAGCCCGCTGGGCAGGCTCAACAAGGTAAATCAAGGGAAAATCGCGCGGATTGGCCGGACGTCGAAGTAGGCGGGTCTAAAACCCGAAAGTTGTAGTCCTGCCTTCTTCCCGACAGCTTCGGGAAAATCAACCCCTATGCCTTGCGCTTCAGAGGGGAGGAAAAAATGAAACAAACATGTTCAATTGCTATTCAATAATCCCCCCGCTGGGAAGTTCATGTGCACTGGATGTTATAAATAAAAAGGAAAGACTTGTATTTATATAGCGCCTTTCACAACCACCGGCCATCCCAAAGCGCTTTACAGGTGGGAGAATTACAATGGAGCCAATGAAGTACTTTTTTTTAGAAGTGGAGTCACAGTTGTAATGTAGGAAACGCAGCAGCCAATTATGCGCACAGCAAGCTCCCACAAACAGCAATGTGATAATGACCAGATAATCTGTTTTTAGTGATGTTGATTGAAGGATAAATATTGGCCAGGACACCAGGGAGCACTCCCCTGCTCTTCTTCGAAATAGTGCCAGGGCAATAGTCCACCTGAGAGAGCAGACGGGGCCTCGGTTTAATGCCTCATCCCAATGTCATGCCCTTCCAACAGTGCAGCACTCCCTCCGTACGAGGATAATATTGGGTTTGGTTGTGATGCCAATCACAGTTAATAATAATAATAATATTGATTAGCTGGTCAACATTCACCATCTCAGCTAACACAGGAAGAATGATTCTTGGGCTATTTAGTGGAGTGCTGCCAATGACTTTGGAACCAAATCCAAGCATGGGAGGGAAGAAGATCTACATTGGCTCCCAGTCCAGCAATGCCTCAATTTTAAAATTCTCATCCTGGTTTTCAAATCCCTCCATGGCCTTGCCCCTCTCTATCTCTGTAACCTCTTCCAGCCCTATAACCCTCCGAGATCTCTGCGCTACTCCAATTATGGCCTCCTGTGTGTCACCGATTTTAATTGCTCCACCATTGGCAGCCATGCCTTCAGCTGCCTAGGCACTAAGTTCTGGAATTCCCTCCCTAAATCTCTCCGCATCTCTACCTCTTTCTATTCGGAAACGTGGCTTAAAAATGGTGAGGACTGGGCACTTAATATTCAAGGGTACAAGGTGTTCAGAAAAGATAGGGAAGGAAAAAAGGGAGGTGGGGCAGTGCTGCTTAAGGAAGACATTTTATGTTGGAAAGGGGGGATGTTCTTGAGGGGACAAGGACAGGATCCATTTGATTAGAGTTGAGGAGCAAAAAGGGTATGATCACGCTATTGGGGGTATTCTACAGGCCTCCAAATAGTGAGAGGGAGATAGAGGAGCAAATCTGCAAGGAAATTGCAGAGATATGCAAGAGCTATAGAGTGGTGATATTGGGGGACTTTAATTACCCAAATATCGATTGGGATAATGCTAGGGTAAAGGGAAAGGAGGGGGAGAAATTTCTGAAATGTGTTCAGGAGAATTTCCTTGACCAGTATGTTCTTGGCCCAACTAGGAAGGAGGCATTGCTGGATCTGGTGCTGGGGAATGAGGTGGGCCAGGTCGACCAAGTGTCTGTGGGAGAACACTTGGGTACGAGTGATCATCATATCATAAGATTTAGATTAGCAATGGAGAGGAGCAAGGAACAGTCTAGAGTGGAACTTCTAAACTGGAATATGGCTAACTTCAAAGGGATGCGAAAGGATCTAGCCAGAGTAAAATGGAACCAAAGACTGGCAGAAAAACTATAACGGAAAAATGGGAGATCTTTAAGGCGGAGATGCTCCAAGTACAGGCTAGGTACATTCCAACAAGAGGGAAGGGTAAGGGAACCAAAGCAAGGGCTCCTTGGATGACGACGGAGATAGAGAAGATGATGAAACATAAAAAAGAGGGTGTATGATGAATGTCAGGGGAACTCTTCAAGGGAGAACCAGACCAAATACAGTAAGTTGAGAGGGGAAGTGAAGATGAAAATTGAAGTAAGATTTAAAAATGAGCGTAACAGGGCACGTTTAGTAGAACGCAATTGCGGCAGCAAAATGTGTAAAGATTATGTGTACTAATTATGTGTACTAATTATTCTATGTTTAATTGCAGAAATGACCGTACCCGTTTAGAGAAATGAAACTTACAAAAAGAGACACTGACATAACCCTTTTCTGGAAAAACAAAACTTAGTAGTGGTCAAGAGAGAGAGGGTCTCGTTTCTCAGAAATCACATGTCCTGATGACTCATTTCCAAGAAATCAGAGGGTCCACAGGCCCCTGCAGTGAAAAGTGAAACTTATGTTATAGGCTACCTTGTATAAGTTGGACACACCTAGTTAGTGATTAATGTATAGACTTTTAAATCGATTGGACCTCTGGAGTAGGAGGTCTCGGAATATGTGTATAACTGTGTAAACCTCAAGAGATTCGGTGGAGTTGGAGCCTTGTGTTGGGACGCAAGAGCCACAGCTCCCCAGGCCTGAATAAACCGTTTTTACTTCAATTATTGGGTCTGTCTTTCTTACAACAAGCCAGTGTCGTCAACTTTGTATATCACTTAGTCCGCACTTTGGGGGCTTACATCAATTGGCGACGAGGATGGGATACGCGATCTGAACAAGACTCTCAGACAGCGTTAACCTAAGACGGGTGAGTATGTTTTAATTACCACCTGTCAAATTAGAGGTTAACCGCTGGCGAGACGTTAAGTCAGAATCGACGTATAAAAGAACTATAAAAAGAAAGACACCTTTAATTGAAGGCGGTTAAAAAGTAAACTGCAGTTAGGGGCAGGGTGTTCCCTAAGCCGAGTGGTGGCAAACCGAGAGGGGCGGAAAGACCCCTACCCCGAGGAGGCGGGAAATCCTTTCAGCCGTGAGGCGGCAAAACCTTAGTTAGGGGCAGGTCGTTCCCTAAACAATTGAATGAATGGGTGCACTGTGGTGAGAGAATGAAATAAAACCCCTACAGTCACAAAGAGGTTAAAACTCAAAACCTCGGGACTAAAGGGTTGGTGTGTTTAACGAAACAGAGTGATTGACAGGAAGTGAGCAATTAATCAGAGTAACGCTATAGGGGTGAGCAACGTAGTGTATAAACCTAATTCACCAATACCGTGAATTAAGCATTAAACATAGCAGTTAGTTATGACTAAGAGGGTGGAAGAAGAATCCTCAAGGGACCTGGATTCTATAACCCAACTCCTGGAAAAAAAAAACAGTGCAGAGAGCCAAAGGCTTGGTGGGGAGGAGCTAAAGATAAAGAGGCAACAGATAATGTATGGAATTGAAACAGAAGGGAGAGATAAAGAAGGAAAAAGATCTAATTTGCAGGCGAACCAATTTGAAACCCCAGCAAGGAAAAAAAAAAGAAACAAACAGGGATTTGGAAACTAGGGAAAGCTGTTGAGTCACAGATTTAAAAAGGAAGGAAAAGATAAACTTAAAGCTTTACCAACATGGAAGTTATTAGCATCTGTACCAAGACAAGTAAAACAAGAGATTTGCTGAATGAAAGGAACCTTAGACATATGCTGGAATTACAGTTTGTATAAAAATGTGTGAGTGTGGATGTTTTCCTGATTAGGAATGTTTAAGAGGATACAATATTCCTTTGTCTGAAAATCTGTCCGTTAGGAAAAAGAAATGTCTGCTGTGTGTTGTAGCTCCACCCACTTCTCTGTGTTAAAGAAAAGCATTTAACCCCTTTTGTCTTGTCTTGGATTTTGGAAGTTTAAGAATGTGCAAATAAGATTGTGCCCTCAGAATGGAAAAAAAACCTATTACAATTTAAGTTAAGCTGGAGTGTAAAAACTGAGAAGAGCAACAAAAAGTTTGTTTAATGAAAGATTAAGTTTCAGTCCAAGATCTAACCTTGCAGTTATGAGGTAAATTAACCTATTAAAACCAGACTTTCATTGTGGCCACAGTGAAATTCTGGTTGATGTAAATTGGTGTCGTCCGAATTGAATAAGATAACTCCATTCCGCAAGAATATCTGATAGTGGCAGGTCCCTCTACAATATTTAATTGACTATGGTACTGGAAGCTTTATAGAAGGCGGGACTAGAGTTAAACCTTAGAAAGGTATAGGTAGGGAAGGATGAAGTAGTCTACCTAGGATACATAGTGACACAAGGGAAGAGACTGTGATGAAATATTCCATTCATCACTGCCTGTGACTGTGGTTGGTTTCAGGTTCCCCCTTACCATTGTATTGCCTGTGACTGTGGTTGGTTTCAGGTTTCTCCTCACCATTGTATTGTGTATTGGAATGTATGGAATGTGTTGTGTGTAGGGCTCCGCCCATACCTGGCCTCTATGTAAGCCAGCTCAGTCTGGCCTCACAGCCAGTACTGCAGACCTCCTGGGAAGATACCTCTCTCCACTGCGTGTTATCTTCTAAGTTAATAAAAGCCTTGTTTTGTTTCGCTAACATCGAGTCTCGGGATTATTGAGGCACATCAATTTTATTAACTTATTTTTCAACACAATGGATCAACTCCTGAAACCCGAACGTTTGGATTTGGATCAGCATGCTCCGGACGCGTCAGCACGCTTCGGACACTGGTTTATGTGTATGGAATTCTTCCTGGACAATTCCGCAGCCGTCAAAGACGCTACGGACGCTGCGAGTATGAAACTCGGAATTCTGCGGAATTGGGTAAGCCACCGGGTTTACCCCCTCATCCAAGACGCCGACACGTACCTGGCCGCCTGCGACATCTTAAAGGCGCATTACCAGCAGCCTAAGAATGAGGTGTATGCTAGGCATCTGCTCGCCACTCGCGCACAGCGACCTGGGGAATCGGTGGAGGAGTTCCTAGGCACCCTGAAAATGCTTGGCAAAGACTGCAAGTGCCGAGATGTAAAAGCCGCAGTGTACACCGCCGAGCTTGTTCGCGATGCCTTTATCACAGGCCTCAGCTCCACTTACATCCGGCAAAGACTGCTGGAAAAAACGGGATTGGACCTGAAACAGGCTGCGGATCCCTGGATGTGGCCCAGAGAAACTCGGACGCCTACTCTTCAGCCCGCGCCGTCCACGCCGCCACGTGTGCACCAAGGGCGCCGCCATCTTGGAAGGCATCTTCCCCGCCCGGCAGCCCGACACCGTCGGGGCCCTGCTCTCCCCCCAGAAGCCCTACGACAGCCGCGACGCGTCGGGGACCCAACTGCTACTTCTGCGGGCAGCCAAAGCACACCAGAAACCTGTGCCCGGCGAAAGGCACCACCTGCTTTAAGTGCGGTAAGAAGGGGCACTTTGGGAAGGTGTGCAGAGGGAACCCCGCTGGAAAACCAAAACCCGCCACCGCCGCGTGTGCGCCGTGGGAGCGGCCATCTTGGACGCCATCTTGCCCGACCTCGTGGGGTCCGCCATCTTGTGAGCAGACAGCGCGGACGCCATCTTGTCTCGATCAGGGCCCTACAGTGGCATCGGTCACAGTGGACCAGACCAGGCCCCACCCGCTATCCAAATCAATGGTGGACATCGAGGTAAACGGGTGCGGGGTTAAATGTTTAATTGACAGTGGAAGCACGGAGAGTTTTATCCACCCGGAACTGGCACGACAACTCTCCCTAAAGGTGGTCCCTACTCGGGGTACCATCTCTATGGCTGATAAAACCCAGACATCGACCATTCTGGGTTACTGCACGGTACAATTGTCCGTTAACGGGACTGTATACGATAATTTTAAAGTATTAATCATGAAGAATCTATGCGCGAGCGTGATCTTGGGCCTGGATTTCCAGTGCAACCACCAAAGCATCACGCTCAAGTACGGTGGGTCCCAGCCGCCCCTCACAGTGTGCAGCCTGGCTACCCTGAAGGTAAAGCCGCCTTCGCTATTCGCGAACCTTACCCCTAACTGCCGGCCAATAGCGACCAAACGCAGGAGGTACAGCTGGGAGGACAGGCGGTTTATCGCAACCGAGGTAGACAGGCTCCTGAAAGAGCGCATTATTAAATGCAGCAATAGCCCGTGGCGCGCCCAAGTGGTGGTGGTAAGGGGTAGCGAGAAGAAACGGATGGTGATCGACTATAGCCAAACGATCAACAGGTACACCCAACTAGACGCCTACCCGCTACCCCGCATATCAGAAATGGTGAACCAAATCGCCCAATACCGGGTGTTCTCCACCATCGACCTCAAGTCAGCGTACCACCAGCTCCCTATCAGACCAGAGGAGCGCCCGTACACCGCCTTCGAGGCGAACGGACGCCTCTACCAATTCCTCAGAGTCCCCTTTGGGGTGACGAATGAGGTCTCGGTCTTCCAGAGGGAGATGGATCTCATGGTCGATGACCACCACTTGCAGGCAACCTTCCCCTACCTCGACAACGTCACCATCTGCGGTCACAACCAGCAGGATCACGACTCGAACCTCGAGAGGTTCCTGAAAACCGCACAAAAACTCAACCTCACCTACAACGAGGACAAGTGCGTTTACAACACCATGCGCCTCTGCATACTACGCAGTGTGGTGGAGAATGGGGAAATCGGGCCAGACCCCGACCGATTGCGCCCCCTACGGGAGCTGCCCCTGCCCAACACTCCCAAAGCCCTGAAAAGGTGCCTGGGGTTATTTTCTTATTATTCCCAATGGGTCCCCAACTACTCCGACAAAGCCCGCCCCCTCTTGAAAGCATCCTCTTTTCCGCTCTCTGCTGAGGCCCACGCCGCCTTCAAAAGCATTAAGCAGGATATTGAGCGGGCCACGCTACAGGCAGTGGACGAGAACACTCCATTTCAAGTGGAAAGTGATGCGTCTGACTTTGCCTTGGCGGCCACCCTCAACCAGGCGGGGCGGCCCGTAGCTTTCTTCTCGAGGACCCTCCAAGGGCCCGAGATCAGACACTCCTCCGTGGAAAAGGAGGCCCAAGCCATCGTGGAGGCAGTGCGCCACTGGCGCCACTACCTAGCCGGCAAACGTTTCACCCTACTTACCGACCAGCGGTCGGTAGCGTTTATGTTCAACAATAAACAGAGGGGGAAGATCAAAAATGATAGGATTCTTAGGTGGCGGATCGAGCTCTCCACCTTCGAGTATGACATCATTTACCGGCCAGGGGCCCTTAACGAATCCCCAGATGCCCTCTCACGAGGGATGTGTGCCAGCGCCACCGGGGATCGGCTACAGACCCTCCACAACAACCTCTGCCACCCAGGGGTCACGCGGCTGTTCCACTTCATAAAGTCCCGCAACTTACCCTACTCGATTGAGGAAGTTCGGTCTCTGACCAGGAACTGCCGCACTTGCGCTGAGTGCAAGCCTCGGTTCTACCACCCTGATAGAGCCCACTTAATCAAAGCTACACGGCCCTTTGAGCGGCTCAGCTTAGATTTCAAGGGCCCCCTCCCGTCCGTCGACCGCAATGTTTACTTCCTGAACATTGTGGACGAATACTCCCGGTTCCCATTCGCCTTCCCCTGCCCAGACATGACCAGCGCCACGGTCATTAAATGCCTCAACAGCCTGTTCTGCCTGTTCGGTATGCCGAGGTACATCCACACGGATAGGGGGGCGTCCTTCATGAGTGAAGAGCTACGCCAGTACATGCTGTCCAGGGGTATCGCCACGAGCTGTACCACCAGCTACAACCCCCGGGGTAACGGTCAAGTGGAGCGAGAGAACGGGACAGTATGGAAAGCAGTCACTCTAGCTCTAAGGACCAAGGGCCTCCCTATCTCCCGCTGGCAGGAAGTCCTCTCAGATGTGCTCCATTCAATACGGTCGCTATTGTGTACTGCCACTAATGCCACGCCTCATGAACGAATGTTTAGCTTCCCCCGGAAATCCACCTCAGGCGTATCCATGCCGTCATGGCTCTCCACCCCGGGTCCGGTATTCGTGCGAAGGCATGTGAGGGGCCATAAGACGGACCCTCTCGTGGAGCCAGTGCACCTACTCCACGCCAACCCCCAATACGCGTATGTCCAGCACGCCGACGGAAGGGAGGACACCGTGTCAATAAAAGACGTCGCCCCAGCCGGTAATGACAACAACCACGGCAATAGCAGCAACAACGACCACAGCAACTCTTACCCACCCACTACTCTTTCATCACCCCCGGAAGGACATCGACCAACGGCACCCCCACCAACTACCCCTTCAACAACCCTGGCGGCACCCCCGGCAGAGACCCAGGAGGCCACCGGGGACACCCAGCCGACACCCGCGACACCACAACAGCCACGTCGGTCGCAGAGGACTACCAAACCCCCGCACAGACTAAATCTATAGAAGGGGTGAATGTAATGAAATATTCCATTCATCACTGCCTGTGACTGTGGTTGGTTTCAGGTTCCCCCTTACCATTGTATTGCCTGTGACTGTGGTTGGTTTCAGGTTTCTCCTCACCATTGTATTGTGTATTGGAATGTATGGAATGTGTTGTGTGTAGGGCTCCGCCCATACCTGGCCTCTATGTAAGCCAGCTCAGTCTGGCCTCACAGCCAGTACTGCAGACCTCCAGGGAAGATACCTCTCTCCACTGCGTGTTATCTTCTAAGTTAATAAAAGCCTTGTTTTGTTTCGCTAACATTGAGTCTCGGGATTATTGAGGCACATCAGAGACAAGTGCCCAAAAACAGATGGGAGGGGCATTAGGACTAGCTGCGTGCTTTGATTGCTCGCAAGCTTCTAGGGATGGCAACAGGAAGGGACCGCACCAGAGAGGGGAGTGGGATCCGAGGATGTTTGTTGACGCATTGGTAGGGGGCCGACAGTGCAAAATGTTAATAGACACAGGAGCCACAATCTCATTGACAGACTTACCCTTGCCCCGAACGAAACTTTCAGTTAGTATAGCAGGAATCGGTGGAAAAAGAATCAGGACTTATAAGAGCGAAACAGTCTTACTAGAAATTGAATGTATAATAGTACCTACACAGTTGTGGGTATGCAAGAACACTGAAGGAACAATCCTAGGGATAGATATACTGCGAGAAGTAGGAGCTTTAGTCAACCCTAAAGCGAATGAAGTGTACTGGCCCCCAGATTATAAGTTAAACAAACAGACAGACCCGGGAAACAAAGTAGAAATGGCCCAGCCGATACAGGATTTGATCAAAGGGGGGTAGCCAAAGGAAAAAGTGTAAACCTATATAGATAGTCGGAATGCCTTTGGGGTGGTGTCTGATTACATGATAGCGGGAGTAGGCAGGGATATATGACACCAGGAGGAAGACCCGTAAGAGACAAGGGCCTAGAAATTCATTGTAGCCACTTTTGGGGCATTAAAGTCGGGCGGCCACTAAAGTTTGCGCCCGCCGCCAAATCGAGGCCACTTCTCCGATATTCATTAGCTTCGCCCTAAGAGTTTGCTCGAGCGCTAAAACTGGTGCTGGACGCCTCTCTTTAGGCGCTAAGCCGGAGGTGCTGAGCGAGAGCGCCCAGGCCGGGCGCAGCGCAGGTGCGGCCATCTCGTGATTGACAGCAGACACCCTCGCGCCAGCCAGCTCTTAAGGGGGAAGGGTCGACTTGGTCTGCTGCCACGCCCTGGATAGTGGAGCCCTCCAGCTAGGCCTGAACACTGCTGCTGGACCCAAATAGCGCCTGAAGCCATGCAGAAGGCCCGTGAACGAGCGCAGCGCTTCTCGGAGCGTGATCTGAGTGTGCTGGTTGGTGGCGTGGAGAAGAGGCGCCATATTTTGTACCCGGACAATGGCAGGAAGGCGCCGGTCCGCGCCTACCGGAGAGCCTGGAGGCATGTCGCCAGCAAGGTGTCAGCCAACAGCGAGGTCCCCAGGACCGGTGTCCAATGCCGCAAAAAGTTTAATGACCTCACGCGGATTGTCAGGGTGAGTACCCTTTCCAGTGACCTCCTCATCCTTGCATGTGCACCTCACATTATGGGCAAAGGGACCTGAAAGCCCTAATGGCCAGCCCTCATCCAGCAGCTATGGAACAGGCATGAACATCAATTGCACATTCTGCACTTAACACACTGGCCAAGCTATTCCACCATGGGAGGCAGTGCACACAAGATCAGGGCGACACACTGGCCAGGCTCTTCCACCATGGGAGGCAGTGCACACAAGATCAGGGCGACACACTGGCCAGGCTATTCCACCATGGGAGGCAGTGCACACAAGATCAGGGCGACACACTGTACTTAGAGGCCGTCCTTTCTCTTGCAGGCCAAGCTGGCTAATAATAGGAAGAGCCGGACTGCGACCGGGGGAGGCCAACCCCAGATCCAGCCGCTCACCAAGCTTCAACATCGCGTGGAGCGCATCATGGGTGCCCGGGTGATTGGCCCCGTTGCATGTGGAGATGCCGACCCTGTTCTGGGCACCAATGGTAAGGACATCAACGTTTGGACCTCTCTCGTCCCACTTGCGCATCAGATCTACATCCTTTGCCACTGTCCGACCAATGCGCTGAATGCCACCACTCATGCATCCCTCGCTGACGCCCTCTCCTCACTCTAAAGCTACTCTTGTGCCTTCCTGCTTTCAGATGGTGAGGAGGAGGTCCCTGAACTTGCCAGTGACAGCCCCTCAGAGGAGGAGGAGGAGGAGGAGGAGGAGCAAGAGGAAGGTGGCCCATCAGGGGAACCCTCAGCCGTGGCAACCCATGCCAATGTAGGGGACACGTCTTCCCTGGAGGGGAGCGTCGCGGAAGTGTCGGAGGGGAGGGGAGCTCATGGGACCTGCGGCCTGCAGAAACGCGGGAGGGGGGTGCCAGCTCGGCGGCCTTCTCCCCAGAGGGGGGGAAGGGTCGGAGGGGAGTCCAATTGCTGGGCCCAGCGGCCTCCAGCAACGCAGGAAGGGTCGGCCAGCTCGGCGGCCTTCTCCCCAGAGGGAGAGTCCGGCCTCCAGTCTGGAGATGGTCTTCGCCGAGGAGATGGAACGCCTCGAGGACTTGTCCGCGGACTCGGAGCGCTGGCACACGGAGCTCATGGGGGTAGTGGCACGGTTGCCTGAGGCCATCGAGTCCCTCTCTCGGAGTGTCACCGACGTCGGGGCCTCACAGGCCATCAGTTTGGCGGAATTCGGGGCAGAGCAGGCAGCGAGTCGGGCGGCATTCGGGGCAGATCAGGCAGCGAGTCGTGCGGCATTCGGGGCAGCTCAGGCAGCGAGTGGGCAGCTGATCAGTGGTGCCGTGCAGTCACTGGGTGCTCTGATGAGGTCACTGAACAGGTCAACACGGGCACTCACTGCTGCCACACTCGCTGTGTCAGCCAGGCATCGCCAGGGCACCCGGCGCGCTGCAGCAGCACAGCGGTCTGTCCCTCGGCAGATTGGTGCGCATGCTGCAGTGCTGGCCCGGGCGAGTGCCAGTGTCTCAGGCAACCAGCGAGCGCCTGCCATCCGCCAGCTTGCCCCCATTCCTCCAGCCGCCACTGCCACTCCCCCAGTGGAGCTGCCAGGAGCTGCTGCAGCGACTGATGCTGGCCAGCCACAGCTGCAGCATTCAACAGCCGCCCGCTCGACGGCCAGGCCTCGACTAGGCCGACCCCCAAGGGCATCTGCCGTCACGACATGTGCCCCTCTGGAGCCTGCCCCCAGCCTTGCAGCAGCCAATGGCCTTACTTTGAGGAGGAGCAGCAGGGCGGGCAGGGGCCACACAAAGATGGCCAAGGCATCGCCCTAGCGGGCCAAAAAGTCGAATGTGTGGCCAGTTGTGTTTGTTTTTTGAGGCCGAGAATTGGATGTTTGTTTTTTGAAGGCCGAGGATGTGATGTTTGTATTTTACTAAGGCCGAGGATGACGGGCATTTTAGTTGCACTGTTTTGTTAATCCTCTCCAGGTTGTGGGAGCGAGTAATGTGTTTGAGTGTTTTTTGGGGGTTTCGTCTGTTTTTGGTTTTCATGTGGGAAGGGCCCTGAGTTTGTACAATAAAGCATTTTATTTATTAACATTGTCCATGTTTGATCTTTGAAGTGTTTGTTGCCTTAACCGCCTGAGGGCTTGCGGAGCGGCTGCAATCATGTTCTTTCATTGGCACAAGCCATTCCCTGACAGGGGGCCTAGAAGTGACGTTCAATAAGCCGCCGACGGGCGGCCCTTGGACCTTGTGCCTCCCTCCTGGGCTGGTACTCCTCGTCCTCCTCCTCCTCATGCTCCTCCTCCTGAGGTGGGGGTCCAACGTGAGGTGGCAGTGCCTGAGTCCTGCGGATAGCCAGGTTGTGCAGCATGCAGCAAATGACGACGAATTGGGAGACTCGCTCCTGCGAATACTGGAGGGCTCCCCCGGAGCGATCGAGACAGCGGAACCGTTGCTTGAGGACGCCGATTGTTTGTTCTATGATGTTCCTAGTCGCTTGATGGCTCTCGTTGTATGCCTCTTCAGCAGGGGTCGTGGGCGCGCGGAGTGGGGTCATGAGCCAGGTACACAAAGGATAGCCTTTGTCCCCGATAAGCCATCCTCTTGGGGGAGGCTGTGCCTGGAACATGTCAGCCACAGTTGTCTGTCGCAGGATAAAGGCATCGTGGCTGCTGCCTGGAAAGCGGGCATTGACAGCTAGGATGCGCTGCCTGTGGTCACACACCAGCTGTACGTTGAGGGAATGGTAGCCCTTCCGGTTGCGGTAATCCTTGGCATGCTCCAGAGGTGCCCGCAAAGCCACATGCGTGCAGTCAATGGCGCCCTGCACCATGGGGAAGCCCGCTATTCTTGCAAATCCCACTGCACGCTGCTGCTGCTTGTCCAGGGTCATGGGGAAGGAGATGAATTGATGTCTCCTTCTGAAAAGGGCTTCGGTCACCTGGCGGATGCAGCAATGCACGGCGAACTGGGAGATGTTAGCGATGTCCCCAGCAGCGGATTGGAAGGAGCCGGTGGCATAGAAGTTGAAAGCCACCGTCACCTTCACTGCCACCGACAGAGACGTCCTGCGCATCAGCTGTGGCTGCAGATCTCTCTGAAGCAGCTGGCAGATGTCTGCAACCACCTCCCTTCTGAATCGCAGCCTCCTTACACACATCGCGGCAGACATGGTCAGATAGGAGGACTGCTGGCGGTATACCCTGGGTGGGTAAGGCCTCAGTTGGCGACGCCTGTTGCCCCCTCTGCGTCTAGCCAGGGCTGCCACTCTCTCACGGCGTCTGTAAGCCCTTCTGGCATAAGGCTGAAAGTCAGCGTTGGCACCCAATGCAGCCCCCATTATATGCTGGCAAACAATGAGCTCTCAATGAAGGCAAAGATAATTGCTAAGCTCTGGCCTGAGCCAAAAATACCTGTCCTAGTGTTGGTCCAAACCAGTAAGCTCTCCTCCTTGATCTCTCTCCAAAAAACCGTTGCACAAGAGTGAATGCTGCAAAATGGCTGCCCTTTACAGTGCAGGGTAAGTGCCCTTTAATTAGCGCTCCCCGCGGCCCGCCTCGGCTGTGTACCGTTCCACTTCACAGTCGTTCGGGCCGCCTGGCGCACAATGGGGCGACGCGAGTGAAGTTCCGGTTCGGGACGCACAAAGGGCGTTGCACTAGTAAATGACGTCATGATCTGCGCGCACAGCAGGGCGCGCGCTAAGACTTTGCGCCGGCGCTAAATGTGTACTGAAGTTGGGGCGAGGCGCAGATCGCGCTGCGCCCGGGCGCTAAGCGCCTAGCGCTCGAGATCTACTCCTCCTAAGGCGCTAATGGCTGGCGCGCCCAACTGAATTTCTAGGCCAAGAATATAATCAAGGAATGTGTAGGAACCTCTCTCCTACCCAAAGAGTGCGTAATAATAAATTAAAGCACACAAGAGGATGGGCAGCTAAACGAGCAATTGAGAGAGGGAATCTGACCAATGAAGCCCAAATGTTCATGTTGAATCAAAGTGTGAAACCACAACTGTCTTTCAGTCAGGGATGTTTTTTGGGTTGCGTGAAGTGACGCAATAATGTTTAGCTCCACCTTCAAAAGCCTGCGAAGGAGTTAACCCTTTCCACTGACAGCTGTTTGAGTTCACCAAGCAACAACTTCAGTATTACTGAATAGAAGTTAAAGATATTGGACATTAATAAATGTAAATTTCTTAATGTTGAGTTAATATTTCCCCACAGTGATAGAAGGAAAATTAGGATTTGATAAATGGAAGTTATCTTATAAACTAATTGCAGCACCGTCTCAAACGGCTGGGAGACTGCTTGGGAGGCTGTCCTGTTACCCAAAGATAAATCTGGACAGATAGTTAGAGACATGAGGCCAAAGACCAACAGATTATAATCGAGAGCAGGATACACGGGACGACCAGAAGGCGGTCTTAGCAATAGATAGCAAAGTGATGGCAGAAATAATACCAGCCAAACCAGGGCTAGCACCCAGATGGTCAGGACCTTATGAAGTATTAATGAATAGTAACACATGTGCTCATGTAGATGGGCCTGGAACGGGTAAAGGAAGGTGGAAACACTGGACTCAGTTAAAAATATATAAGGACAATGAGTAAACCAGAGATGGTGCCCTTTTTGACAGAGTGAGGAGTATACTAGAAGATATAAAGAATGGGAAGGGGAGTTACTACATATATCAATGATAGGGCTGTGTATGATGATAATGTTATATGCCATAGTTTGCATCTTCAGGTATGTCTGGGGACAGAGCCACAGAACAAGAAATGAACCCGATGTACAACATTTTGAACTGATAAAATGGATAAGAGCAGAATAATTCTAACTGGCTGGTGACGACCAGCCCCTTTTGTAATTACAGGAACATTGGACGTCCGGAATGAGATGGAGCGTCCTCGCCTTGATTCTAGGGATGAACATAAGTATTGCCATTATCGAGGGGGATTAGTAATAAGGAGAACACAGGATGAGGTGTATTTTAGTGTAGCACATAGAGTTACTAAGCTTGCCATTAATATGAATACTTTTGAGATACAAAACAAACCTGGAACTCCCTGTGGGTTAAACAATTAGAGGGTCCACAGGAAAAATCTATCGTACAAAGATGTAAGAAACGGGGAGTATTGGAAACGACCGGAGCAGGGTATGCGGCCGGGTTAGCAACAGTTAATAGCTTGGACATAGAAGGAGTAAACGAAGGAGTAGAAGAATTACAAGCAAAAAGAGAGAAGTTACTAAAACAAGCTACTGGAAATAGCCAGCAATTGACACTGGCAGGGAAACCAAACAATAATGCAATTGTCGGGGGTGGAAGAGATAGTAGCCCCCCATGCAGAAACAATCAATACAATTATTGATAGACTTAATAATGCTTCTCGCCAAACCGATAAGGAACTAATATGTGCCACGTAGGGCTCATGGCTATTGTCGAATGCTCAGCATAACATGAGGCAAATAAATAATGAACAGATCCCTGATTGGATTACTAATAAGGATCTGGAACCTTGGATTGACACAAATAAAAGCCTATGCAAAGGATGTAAAATGGGACAAGTATACCGGGCAGGCGATTGTCTGACCCCATGGACTAAGATGATTGGCTTTGTACTGGCCATCCCACAATTCCCAGAAGGGGGACAACCCCTATACGATGTGATTAATATAGGAGAAGTACAAAGGGAAAGTGGGTTAAATATCATGATGTCCCTACCAAGGCGCTTTGGGAAAGGGATGAAGATAATAAACAGAAGAATGAAACCTAAAGGGGGGTGGTAGTGGACGGGTGCCACCACAAGGGAAGGACATGGGTGTGCACACACCCCCCCCCACCGAGGGAGACACATCCGAGTGCGGATTTGCGAAAATTACCAATTGCAACCTCGAGGTACACCCAAGGGGGATACACCAGACCTGGGTAGCACCAAGGAACAATGGGACCTGTTGTGTCGCCACAATTGAACAGAAATATGAATATCAAGATATGGCTTATACCATTCCCCAACCAAACCGTTGTTTTGGTCTAAAGACACCTACGCAGATAGGAAAACCTGGTCATTTGATAATATGGGACTTACTAAAAAGGGTTGAAACTTATGTCATACCAGAGCCCAAGGCAATTCCTAAGTTAGAGGAAGCTTGGCAGAAATTACGGCAGGAAACGAAGGAAATCTTAAAGTATTATCATAAAATAGAAGAAGGCTTAAAGAAACAACAAAAAGACATTAGTACAACATTAGAGGAAACTCACCCACTTCCCCATATTTTGATAATTGGGGATCAGGATGGTCAGGGACTTTGGGCGCCTCAGTGATACAAGGCATATTGATATTCCTCATGATTGTTATTACGATATATTGTGTATTTTTACTGCTCCAGTGCCTCTGTAACAGAATGAGTAAGGCCGACATTGGTGCAGTGAAATAAGTCGAGCCTGAGGAGGGGCAGGTAGCGAAGTTAAGAATGGACAACTCCCCCGCCTCTCCAAGGCAAATGGTGTACGACGTGATAGGAAGCCATGAAATTAGGAGGGATTAATTGGGCATGGTAATTAAGGACCGGGCCGGCCAACCGTAAGATGGAGGTGGTGGAAGGCAGGTGGCAGGAGGGTGGTGAATGAGGATTGGTGTGTGATGACAGTCTCGAATTGGCACGTCACACACCCGTGGGAATGAGGGACAGGCTTGAGCAGAAAGCCTCAACCATTAGTGCAGGGTCTAAGGGGCCCCAGGAATGGTTACACCGGAAGGAG
The DNA here is from genome assembly GCF_052327205.1 of Somniosus microcephalus. Taxonomy (NCBI): domain Eukaryota; kingdom Metazoa; phylum Chordata; class Chondrichthyes; order Squaliformes; family Somniosidae; genus Somniosus; species Somniosus microcephalus. The sequence goes on from NC_141000.1 coordinate 93,192,316, forward strand.
TGCATAAAGGAAAGACCACCCTAAAGGAAAGCCCACCGTAAAAGGCCACCATACGACAGGGGGGGAAGTCGGCCTCCAAATTGATAGGATATATACATGTATAACCTAGACTGGTAGAAGGCCAGAGAGTGCACGCTTTGGCAGACATCAGGCAGTGGAAATACATGTTGACCTGTTTTGGAACAATTGTCCAAAAGGTCAAAAGGAGGGACTGAAGTAAGATTTAAAAATGAGCGTAACAGGGCACGTTTAGTAGAACACAATTGCGGCAGCAAAATGTGTAAAGATGAGATGTACTAATTATTCTATGTTTAATTGCAGAAATGACCGTACCCGTTTAGAGAAATGAAACTTACAAAAAGAGACACTGACATAACCCTTTTCTGGAAAAACAAAACTTAGTAGTGGTCAAGAGAGAGAATGACTCGTTTCTCAGAAATCACATGTCCTGATGACTCATTTCCAAGAAATCAGAGGGTCCACAGGCCCCTGCAGTGAAAAGTGAAACTTATGTTATAGGCTACCTTGTATAAGTTGGACACACCTAGTTAGTGATTAATGTATAGACTTTTAAATCGATTGGACCTCTGGAGTAGGAGGTCTCGGAATATGTGTATAACTGTGTAAACCTCAAGAGATTCGGTGGAGTTGGAGCCTTGTGTTGGGACGCAAGAGCCACAGCTCCCCAGGCCTGAATAAACCGTTTTTACTTCAATTATTGGGTCTGTCTTTCTTACAACAAGCCAGTGTCGTCGACTTTGCATATCACTTAGTCCGCACTTTGGGGGCTTACGTCAATAATAAAATTAGTAAAGAGAGAATATGAGAGTAGAATGGCAGTTAACATAAAAGGGAACCCAAAAATCTTCTACTGGCATGTAAACAGTAAGCAGATAGTAAGAGGCAGGGTGGGGCCTATGAGCGACAAAGAAGCTGTTATATGCTTAGAGGCGCAGAGCAAGGCTAGAATACTCAATGAGTACTTTGTATCGGTGTTTACTAAGGAGGTGGATGCAAAATATCTGTAGAAGTGGAAAAGGTAGAAGCAATGGAAGGGGTGAAAATTGATAGACAGGATGTACTAAAAAGGTTGGGTATGCTTAAGAGTGGATAAGTTGCCTGGTCCAGATGGCTTGCATCCCAGGTTGCTAAGGGAATTGGGGGAGGAGATAGCGAAAGGGCTTGCCATAATTTTCCAATCTTCCCTAGATGCGGGGGAGGTGCCTGAGAATTAGAAAGTGGCAAATGTGACACCATTGTTCAAGAAAGAGTATAAGGACAATCCTAGTAACTACAGACTGGTCAGTTTAACATCAGTGGTGGGTAAAGTTTTTGAAACAATAATCAAGGCAAAAATTAACAGGCACTTGGAGAGGTTTAAGCTAATTAAGGAGAGCTAACACGGATTTGTAAAAGGCAGATCGTGTTTGACTAATCTAATTGAATTTTTTGATGAAGTAACCGGGAGGACTGATGAAAGGAATGCAATGGATGTTGTCTACATGGGTTTTAGGAAGGTGTTTGACAAAGTACCACATAGAAGGCTGGTTAACAAAATTGAGGCTCATGGAATAGGTAAGTCAGTGGCAGTTTGGATAAGGGATTGGCTTAAGAACAGAAAACAGCAAGTTGTGGTAAATGGCTGTTTTTCAGACTGGAGGATGATAGACAGTGGTGTTCCCCAAGGGTCAGTGCTGGGGCCACTGCTTTTTTTGATATATATAAATGACCTGGATATTGGAATACAGTGTAGAATTTCTAAATTTGCCGATGACACCAAACTTGGGGGTGTGGCAAACAGTAAGGGTGATACCAATCGACTGCAACAGGACATAGAAAGGCTAGCAGAATGGGCAGACAAGTGGCAGATGGAATTTAATACAGAGAAGTGTGAGGTGATGCATTTTGGCAGAAGGAACAGGGAGAGGCTATATATACTTAATGGCACTGTTTTAAAGAGTGTGCAAGGACAGAGGGACCTGGGAGTTAATGCGCATAGGTCCCTGAAGGTGGCGGGACATATTGAGAGAGTGGTTAGCAAAGCATATAGGATCTTGGGTTTCATAAATATAGAGGTATTGAGTGCAAAAGTAGAGAAGTTATGCTGAACCTTTATAAAGTGCTGGTTAGGCCACAACTGGAGTATTGCGTCCAGTTCTGGTCACCATACTTTAGGAAGGATGTGAAGGCCATTGAGAGGGTGCAGAGGAGATTTACCAGAATGGTTCTGGGGATGGGGGATCTTAGCTACAAGGACAGGTTGGAGAAGCTGGATTTGTTTTCATTAGAGCAAAGGAGGTTGCGGGTGATTTGATTGAGGTGTACAAGATTATGACGGGTTTGGATAAGCTGGACGGGGAAAGGCTGTTCCCACTAGTTGATGGTACAAGGACTAGGGGACATAGATTTAAGGTTTTGGCAAGAGATATAGGGGAATGTAAGGAAAAGTTTTTTAACGCAGCGAGTGGTGAGGACCTGGAACTCGCTGCCGACGGAAGTGGTGGAAGCGGAGACACTCAATGTTTTCAAGGGGAGACGGGATAGGCACTTGAGGGAAATAAACTTGCAGGGCTACAGGGATAGAGCGGGGGAATGGGACTGACTGGAGTGCTCTACAGAGAACCGGCATTGACGCAATGGACCGAATGGTGCCGTTATGTCTCTATGACTATTCCTTCAAGAGGCTCCTTAAAACCTACGTCTTTGACCAAGCTTTTGGTCAGGTCTTAATATCTCCTTATATAGCTTGGTGTCAAATTTTCTTTGACAACGCTCCTGTGAAACACGTTTTACTATGTTAAAGACGCGATATAAATGCACGTTGTTGCTTTTGCTTGGCGGGAGGGGGAAACTAAAAACACACAAACCCACACATCAAGGCACAATGTACAAAAACAAAAGATGAACTTAAGTTTGCAGAAAGTATTGACACCAAAGGTTATCTGATTTTTCTTCTGGGGAGTTGAAGGATATGCTGTTTTATAATGGGGTGTTATTCCATGTAACATGCAATGTATTATCATGGTCAGCCATTCATGGAGACTGAATAAGTTAAATTGTGATTTTACTACATGATATTCTGGATTATTGCTGATATTTTCAGGATTTGACTCCATAATTCTGTCCGTTATTCTGTGAAAACTGGAAATCAGTGGCCTTGATTATTATTTTATATCATTTTATTTGTGTACTTAACACCAATTTTTTTTTAAGTCCACGACATAAAGCAAAATAGTAGGCAACATTTACCAGGCCAGAGGTAGGTACCTGCCATTTAGTCGCACTGGGAAAGAATATTAATGAGGTGTAAGAGCACTGGGGGGTTTTCCTTGGTCTTGTGTGTACTATGAGGGGAGAGAGTCCTGGGCGTAAACAGAACTGGGGTGCAGGTCTTCGAGTTTGGTTGAACTGTGGCATGGTTCAGAATAGTTTTGAAACATTTTTATTCAAAAAAGGTTCCAAAATTACACTCCCCTGTTTTTCCTCTTTCTCTGAACTAAAAGTTAAACAACCGTGGTGAACGGATGTTTTTCTGAATGGAGAGAAGTATGCAGTGGGGTCCCCCAGGGGTTGGTATTAGGACCATTGCTTTTCTTGTTATATATAAATGACCAGTCTTGGGTAAAGTGATGCACTTTGGGAGAAACAACATGGAGGGACAGTATAATCTAAATGGTGCTACTTTGAGGGGATCGCAAGAACAGAGGGACCTGAGGGTGCATATTCACAAATCTTTGAAGGTGGCAGAGCAAGTTGGGAAGGTGGTTAAGAAAGTGTATGGGATGCTTGGCTTTGTAAACAGGGGCATTGAATACAAAAAACAAGGAAGTCATGCTAAACCTTTACAAATCTTTGGTTAGGCCTCAGTTGGAGTATTGTGTACAATTCTGGGCACCCCACTTTAGGAAGGATCTCAAGGCCCTAGAGAGGGTAGAGAGAAGGGTTACCAGGACAATAGCAGGTTTGAGGAACTTCAGTTATGTGGAGAGATTGGAGAAGCTGGGATTGTGCTCCTTCGAGCAGAGATGGTTAAGGGGAGGCCGAATAGAGATATTCAAAATTATGAGGGGTTTTGATAGAGCAAGTAGGGAGAAACTGTTTCCTCTGGCAAGTGGGTCGGTAACCAGAGGTCATAGATTTAAAATAATTGGCAAAAAAAACTAGAGGGGAGATGAGGAGAAATTTCTTCACACAGAGGTTGCTAAAGATCTGGAATGCACTACCTGAAAAGTGTGGTGGATTTAGATTCCATAGGAACTTTGAAAAGGCAGTTAGACATGTGCTTGAAGAGGACTCATCTGCAGGGTTATGGGGGAAAAGCTGGGGTGTGGGACTAAATTGGACAGCTTTTTCAAAGAGCCGGCACAGGCGACAGGCCAAATGGCCTACTGTTTTGTTGTAATATTCTATGATTCCATGATTAACTGGTAATTAAATGTGAAACTTTATCTGAAACACTGTCTTTGCAAGTGGAAATTGTTAAAAATGAATTGACATTATATTCAAAATCATCTGGAGAAACCTCAAAGGAACTCAGAAATTCATTTCCAACTTGAAGAAGTATGCTGTTCCACTTGTACAGAATCCTATTGATGAATGCTTGGAATTGTGCAGAATGTGGAGTCTCCCTTTGGCTAACAGAGTGATAGCGGGAGAGAAATATATTAGGGAAGATTTTTCTGACACCTGTCTGCCCTAGCGCTGGACAGGAGCAGCATCCTTAAAGAGCAATACTCCTGTCCAGGCCCAGAACTGCAGGATTTACTGTTCTGAGCCAGTAACATGACCCAGGGGCCCACCTAGCCAGGCCCACACCTCAGGCCTGCAGCTGTGCATCAGGTTCCAAGATCGGGGCCATCCCACTGCTGATGGAGGCACCAAAAGCCACAAAACATCCTGGGTTATGCAAAACCTTAACAACTGAAACTTACCTGCCTGCCTGCCTTTGACCTGCCCCTGGGACCCCCGCTGACATTCGGATCGGCGGGGTGCAGGGACAGACCTTGGCTCCGTATTTCACTGGGTGTCCAGTGAACATTCCTTCGGGAAAGTGAGGTGGGAGGCTGGGAACTCCGTCTCCCGCTTCATTAGCAGGCCCATCGCAGGTGTGATTACTGCAGGCACAGACCCAGCTCCTCTCACCAGGGAAGCCCTGGAAATCCTGGTGCAATTAAAAGGGACATAGCCCTATCAAAACAGGTATCCACCCATTCCTGCTCTCTGCACTCAGGGAAATGGCCATTCCTTCAGGTCAAAGAGCAAAACAATCTACCATAAGAAGTCCAAGCTCAGGCAAGACCTTCAAATAAAAGCATTAATAAAAAGGTACTCAAAGACAGAGACTTAGGGCTGGATTTTCATTGAGGAGTCGGGTAGGAGGCGGGACTACAACTTTGGGGGTTGTAGTCCCGCCTCCATCGAGTTCTAGCCAACCCACGTGATTTTGACTTGATTGACCTTGTTGAGCCCGCCCAGCGGGCTCAGCAGGCCAATTAAGGGCCACCCGGCAACAGGTGACATCACAGATTGATATTTCATCTGTCAAGACCTTTTGACAGATGAAATATCAGCGTTTCACAGCTGTTTGAAACTGTCAAACACTGACAATCTGTATTCTAAGTTAATTCCTTCCTCTCAGGATGATTTAGAGATCTCCCCAGAACAGAAAGCTGAATGTTGCAATTTTTGACAGCTCGCAGCCATTCTGCTTTCTGTGCCGGTGAGATGAGGGACTCCCGAGACCTGAAGGAAGGAAGGCTGTAAAGGTAAGTATAGGTTAGTAGAACTTCTTTAAACACTTTACACATACCAAACACACTTACCTTTGCACTTATGCACCCATCACTCACCTGAACACTGAACATCTCGACCCCTCCAAGCCCTTCATCCCGACGGTCCGCCTCCTCTAACTTGGCGTGGTTTGGAGCCGTCGGGAATCCTACACTTCAACATTAAAAATAGGGATTAGGCTAAAAACTGCCTGTTAACTACCTGTTAACAGGCAGTTAATTGGCACTAATCCGCTTCCCGCCTCGGGGAGGCAGGTCCCAGTGCGGGGCGGGTACCCGCCTCCTTTGAAACTAGCATGGAGGCGGGTTGGGTTTGGGACCCCCGATTTCGGGATTTTAACTCCCCACACACCTCCAATCCCGCCTCCACGGCTCAATGAAAATCCTGCCCAATGTTTTAGTTAAGTTTAAATCACGCTATTTTGTAATAGGTACATTTTAATACTTCAAAGTTTATTTTTAAAATCTTAGTCAGTGGAGTAGGAGGGTAAAATGGCAGACCAAAACAATTTTCTAAAAGTATTTTGATTTATTTGATTGATTCACCTTCACCTTTCTTTTATTGGTAGGTGAGTCATTTAAGATTGGTTATTTTCAGTAGTCCTGAGAGGTTTTTCATCAGTAGTTTTCTAACTACTTTTCTTGGTTCAAATTTGTACTTGAGCCAATTATAAATGCATAGTTGTCAAATTTCAAGTGTGCAGTTAATGTGTGATGAATGCTTCTTGCAAGATATAGATAAATAGACCAACTAACCAACCTAACCTGGCACAAATTCAGTCAAATATTCAAACCACTGACGTATAGTGGAATCTCCAAACAGATAAACTATTTTTCTACGAAGACAGTCTGTAATTCTTGCAGGAGTGTCAAAGCGGCGAATGTTGCAGGTCGTTGACATCCACTGGTCCTTATAATAAAAGCCAGATGGTGATACCATAGGCTTTCCCCGGACACAGTCTCCCAGAACTGCGGCTGAAAATAAAGAGATCGAAGATACAGGAATCGTGATGCATTATACCTTAGGTTATCAATACATTTTCATAGTTTCTAATATACCAAATCTCCAATTTAATAGTCATGAATTTACATTAGCCTTACCTGCCCGGGGTGAAGGCTCTATGGTTACATAATTTGCGACACTGGGTAATATGGGTCTCTTGATGTTGACTTCACTGAAAATGTAAATGAAAATGTATATATTTTACATTGTACCAATGTAAAAATTGAATACATACAGGAGATAACCCAAAACTAATTTCTAAAACTAAAAACCTATGCCTCAAGATAGTTTAATATCGAAACCTTTAACTTCAATTTATTTTGACAGAAAGGTTCATAAGGTAGCCATCCTGATAGATCCGAGGTAATGGCCCCAATATTTATGGGGGGGGCGGAGAAAGGGGAGGGAAGAGTTCTGGATGGCAAACCCGTACTTGTGGGCTTCCCAGACGTCCTGTAGATATTAATTGGAAGACGCCTTTTAAATTTTTTTCACCAGGTTTCCTGTCCAACAGCCAGCCAGGTTGACAGGCAGCCTGCCTGTCTGGCGGGAAAACCTGGGGCGCAAGGCCGTAGCCAAGGAGCAAAGAGCAGGTGGGGGGGGGAGACTTGTGGTCGGGGAGGGTGAGAGATAGTGGGGATCGGGAGAGTTGGAGATCGCTGCGGGGAGATCGGGGTTTGGAGATCGTGGAGATGGGGGGTGGGGCGATCGCAGGGAGGGAAGCAGGTAAGCTTGTTGAGTCTGGGGGAAACACTCCTGCTCCTCCTGGCCCACAAGCACTGCTGTAAAGGCATTTACCTATAGATCAGCTCTTTTCGCCTCCTTTTACCTGCTGGGTTTCCCAAGGCCCCGGAAACTCAGCCAAAATGAGTAAAAAAAAATGTTTTATGTTAAAATGGAGGCTCGCACCTTCCTTAAATGCTTCTGCTGACCAATTTGCCTCCCAAGAGCGGATTGAAGGAATAGAGAGGTAGAGAGCTTTAGGGAGGGAATTCTAGAGTTTAGGGCAGGGCGGGCTTAACAAGATCAATCAAGGGAAAATTGCGTGGGTTGGCCGGACGTCGTTGGGGGCGGGACTAAAACCCGAGAACCAGCAGTCCCACCCCAACGTGCCCCCATTGATAAAATCCAGCCCCATGTGATAGAAAATATTTTAAATATTCCATTTATTATTTTCTTGACTTTTAACTCTTTCCTCTGTGCCACATACCACTCCCAGTCTGAGAGGTGAATCAGTTCTATTGCCTCTGCCAATACTGCACTTGTGACAAACCTTAGAGGTCTATGAGAGTGGTCTACATTGAATTGCCATTCAATTTTCCATCCTACACTGTGAAGAAATACCTGAAATTTCTTAAATTAATGAGGGCTCCAAATCAATGCACCAAAAAGGATTTTAAAATTCTCATCCTTGTTTTCAAATTCCCCCATGGCCTTGCCCCTCCCTATCTCTGTAACCTCCCCCAGCCCTACAACCTTCTGAGATATCTGCATTCCTCTAATTCTGGCCTCTTGCGCATCCCCAATTTTAATCGCTCCACCATTGGTGGCCGTGCCTTCAGCTGCATAGGTTCTAAACTCTAGAATTCCCTCCCTAAAACTCTTCGCCTCTCTACCTCTCTCTATTCCTTCAAGACACTCCTTAAAACCTACCTCTTTTTGCCCCAATATCTCCTGATGTGGCTCAGTGTCAAATTTTGTTTAGTAATGCTTCTGTGAAGTGCCTTGGGATGTTTTACTACGTTACAGGCACTATATAAATACAAGCTGTTGTTATTGTTGTTAAGTACTGTCGTGCTCTGGGAGGTATTTCATGTTCAAGTTTTTAATTGACGAGGTCTGGATCTAGACCTCGTACATCTATCACAATTTGGCTCAGAACGAGAGGTGGAAAATCAAAATATGAATAAAAGAATGTAAGTGACATACCTTTGGAAATAACGACTCTCTTCTCCAATTAAGAGGCCTTTCTCATATCCTCCTTTAGCATGGTTGATACGAGCAGTGCAGGGAAGCTTCTTTGGTTTGTAACAGAACCAGGGCTCCCCAGTCCTGACATCAGTAAAGTTACAGAATGGTTTAGTTTTAGGCAAACAAAGATTACACACAGTGGTTTCTGAAGTGCCCCCATATTTGAAGGCACTTTTAAAATACACTCTATCCGACCGTTCCTCACGTAGTCTTTCAAGTACTTGGATCCCTTCACTGGGATGAACTAAGGAAACGGACACTTCAACTTTCCCTGGCCAAGATAAATTAAAATTTAGATAGTAAAATCCATTTTGGTTATCTATAACTGTTCCTGCTGAACCAGCTTTTAAAGCTGGGGTGTGAATCCAGCCTTGGAGATAGTCACCCCCATATTGCTTTGGGTTTCCTTCAAAATCATTCATACGCAGCATCACTTGTAACTGATCTCCAACATAGAAAGTCTTTCCAGAATTTAAAATAACAAAGCGAGTATGTGATGGGTTGCTGCTTTTCACAAAGGGCACAACAGGCTTGGGTGGTTTTGGCCATTCAATCATTTTCATAAGGAATGTACCCTCTGACCTTTCTTCAGGGGTGAAGCTCTGATTCTGGTAGCCACACTGCGACAATTTGTGTGTCCAAGGGGTCTTTATTTTTTCCATTTTCTGCCTCGTTGCGTGATAAAACTTTGAAGTTGGATAACTCCTCCATTTGGGCTCTGATCCAGAAATTGAATATTTATCATACTATGAAAAGGAACAACAATTTTAATGAATATGTTTTCTATTGCCATCGCATACATGTTATTTCCCAACATACATCCTCCTCCAGTCAAAAAAGCAAGGAAGGGTCGTTCAGATCACAGAATTCTTCAGGATTACTACACCATGATTAAAGGAGAGAAAATAAGTCTGTAGCAAGTCTGGCCACAGGCTCCCAGACAACATAGTGAGCTTGTCCAGCCAGTGCCTGACACTTCCCAGGTCAGCAAAGTTCCAGCTTTAATCTGCAGTGTGTGCAGAGTTAGCCTCAGCACTCATAGAATCATAGAATAGTACAGCACAGGAGGCCATTTGGCCCATCGAGTCTGCACCGGCTCTTTCGAAGAGCAATCCAGTTAGTCCCACTGACCCGCTCTTTCCCCATATCCCTGCAATTTTTTCTCCTTCAAGTATTTATCCAATTCCCTTTTGAAGGCTGCTATTGCATCTGTATCCACCACCCTATCAGGCAGTGCATTCCAAATCCTAATCACTTGTTGCGTAAAAAAGCTTTTCTTCATGTCGCCTCTTTTCTTTAGCCAATCACCTTAAATCTGTGCCCTCTCAACCACTGGAAACAGTTTCTCTTTATTTACTCGATCTAAACCCTTCATGATTTTAAACACCTCTATCAATTCTCCTCTTAGCCTTCTCTACGCTATGGAGAACAACCCCAGTTTCTCTTCTCTATCCATGTAACTGTAATCCCTTATCCCATTCTAGTAAATCTCTTTTGTACCATCTCAAAAGCCTTTATGTCCTTCCTAAAGTGTGGTACCCAGAATTTTTTTTTTTTTATATTCGTTCATGGGATGTGGGTGTCGCTGGCATTTATTGCCCAATGCTAATTGCCCTTGAGAAGGTGGTGATGGGGCAGTAATTGGCCGGATTGGATTTGTCCTGCTTTTTGTGGACAGGACATACCTGGGCAGTTATCCACATTGTCGGGTAGATGCCAGTGTTGTAGCTGCACTGGAACAGCTTGGCTAGAGGCACGGCTAGTTCTGGGGCACAAGTCTTCAGCACGACAGCCGGGATGTTGTCGTGGCCCATAGCCTTTGCTGTATCCAGTGCGCTCAGCCGTTTCTTGATATCACGTGGAATGAATCAAATTGGCTGAAGACTGGCTTCTGTGATGGTGGGGACCTCAGGAGGAGGCTGATATGGATCATCCACTCAGCACTTCTGGCTGAAGATGGTTGCAAACGCTTCAGCCTTGTCTTTTGCACTCACGTGCTGAGCTCTGCCATCACTGAGGATGGGGATATTCATGGAGCCTCCTCCTCCAGTTAGTTGTTTAATTGTCCACCATTCACGACTGGATGTGGTAGGACTGCAGTGCTTTGATCTGATTTGTTGACTGTGGGATCACTTAGCTCTGTCTAGCATGCTGCTTCTGCTGTTTAGTATGCATGTAGCCCTGTATTGCAGCTTCCCCAGGTTGGCACTTCATTTTTAGGTACACCTGGTGCTGCTCCTGGCATGCTCTTCTGCACTCATTATTGAACCAGGGTTGGTCCCCTGGCTTGATGGTAATGGTAGAGTGAGGGATATGCCAGGCCATGAGGTTACAGATTGTGATGGAATACAATTCTGCTGCTGCTGATCCCATTTAGCCACACAACACGATGGAGGATGTCCTCGGTGTGAAGACTGGACTTCATCTCCACAATGACTGTGCGGTGGTCACTGTTACCAATACTGGCATGGACAGATGCATCTGTGACAGGTGAGGACGAGGTCAAGTAGGTTTCTCCCTCATGTTGGTTCTCTCACCACCTATTGCAGGCCCAGTCTGGTAGCTATGTCCTTCAGGACTCGGCCAGCTCAGGCAGTAGTGGTGCTACTGAACCACTCTTGGTGATGGACTTTGAAGTCCCCCACCCAGAGTACATTCTGTACCCTTGCTACCCTCAGTGCTTCTTCCAAGTGGTGTTCAACATGGAGGAGTACTGATTCATCAGCTGAGGGAGGGCGGTAGGTGGTAATCAGCAGGAGGTTTCCTTGCCCGTGCTTGACCTGAAGCCACGAGACTTCATGGGGTCCGGAGTCAATGTTGAGGACTCCCACGGTCACTCCCTCCCAACTGTATACCACTGTGCCACCACCTCTCCTGGGTCTGCCTGCTGGTGGGACAGGACATAGCCAGGGATGGTGATGGCGGAGTCTGGGACATTGGCTGAAAGGTATGATTCTGTGAATATGACTGTCAGGCTGTTGTTTGACTAGTCTGTGGGACAGCTCATCCAATTTTGGCACAAGTCCTCAGATGTTAGTGAGGAGGACTTTGCCGGGTCGACTGGGCTGGGTGTGCCCTTTTCGTGTCCGAAGCCAGTGCCTCGGTCGATGCTGGGTGGTCCGGCCGGTTTTATTCTTATTATTGACACAATAATCCAGCTGAGACCGAACTCGTGTTTTATATAGGTTTAGCATAACTTCCAGGCTTTTGTACTCTGTGGCTCTATTTATAAAGCCCAGGATCCCATATACTTTACTAACTGCTTTGTTAACCTGTCCTGCCACCTTCAAAGATTTGCACACAAGCACCCCCGGGTCTCTCTTCTTGCACTCCCTTAAACATTTTATAATTTAGTGCATATGGTCTCTCCTCATTCTTCCTACCAAAATGTATCACTTCACTGCATTGAATTCATTCTGCCATATGTCCACTCATTCCACCAGCATGTCTATATCCTCTTGAAGTCTATCATTGTCCTCCTCACTGTTTACTACACTTCCAAGTTTCGTGTCATCTGCAAATTTCTAAATTGTGCCCTGTACCCACAAGTCCAAGTCATTAATGTACATCAAAAACAGCAGTGGTCCTAGTACTGAACCTTGGGGAGCACCACGGTATACTTCCCTCCAGTCTGAGAAACAGCCATTCATCACAACTCCATGTTTTCTATCCTTTAGCCAATTTTGTATCCGTGCTGCTACTGCCATTTTTATCATCACATGGGCTTCAATTTTGCTAACAAACCTTGTATGTGGTACTTTATCAAACTCCTTTTGAAAGTCCATATGTACAACATCAACTGCACTGCTCTCATCCACCCTCTGTTACCCCATCAAAAAAAACTCAAAATCTATTTAATTAAACACTATTTGCCCTTAACAAATCTGTGCTGGCTCTCCTTTGACAAGCATGGACCGGTAAAGTGGCTGTTAATTTTCTGCTGGATTATTGTTTCTAAATGCTTCCCACCACCAACATTAAACTAACTGGCCTGTAATTGTCAGGTTTATCCTTCTCCCCTTTTTTGAACAAGGTTGTAACATTTGCAATCCTCCAGTCCTTTGGTACCATCCCTGTATCCAGTGAGGATTGGAAGATTGTGGCCAACTGCAATTTCTACCCTTACTTCCCTCAGCAACCTAGGATGCATCCCATCCAGACCGGGTGACTTATCCACTTTAATTACCGCCAGGCCTGTCTAGTACCTCTATCTATTTTTAATCTTATCCAGTATCCCAGAAAACTCCTCACTGACCATAGCTTTGGCAAAGTCCTCTTCCTTGGTAAACACCAATGTAAAGTACTCATTTAGTACCTCAGGCAAGCCTTCTACCTCCACCAATAGTTCTCCATTTTGGTCCCTAATCAGCCCCACCGCTCCTCTAATGACCCTTTTACTGTTAATGTGCCTACAGAAGACCTTTGGATTCCTTTCACATTAGCCACCAATCTATTCTCGTACTGTATCTTTGCCCCTCTTAGTTCCTTTTTCACATCTCCTCTGTACTTTTTTTATGCAGCAGATTCTCCCTTGTATTATCAAGCTGACATCTGTCATACCTACATTCATCCTACTCTCTAACTCATTCGTCATCCAGGGAGCTCTGGCTTCGGTTGCCCTCCCTTCCCCCCTTGTAGGAATGCACCTAGACTGTACTCGAACCATCTCCTCATTAAAGGCTGCCCATTGCTGCATTACATTTTTGTCAGTCAGTCTTTGACTCCAATTTACCTGGGCCAGATCCCTCCTCAATTTGTTAAAAGTTGCCCTCCTCCAGCTAAGTATTTTTATTCTAGATTGCTCCTTGACCCTCTCCATAACTAATCTATACTTTACAATACTATGATCACTATTCTCGAGATGCTATCCAACTGTGACATTTTTCACTTGACCTACTTCATTCCTCAGGACAAGATCCAGCACTGCTTCCTTCTTCATTGGGCAGGAAACACACTCTGAGTTAGCGAGTGGAAAAGTATATAATCAGTCAGTGCTCCCACTCCTGATCTCTATCCAATGACTCCTGTTGAAAGACCATGTGTGGCATAGGACAAGAACAGGGTTGGGTTTCACTATGATGCCCGACTACAGGTCAGGTAGCCTAAAGGCTAAATAATGATAAATATTTGGTCAAAGTACTGGAAAGCACCCGCTGCTCATGAAACTATATCCCAGTAGGATTAGTTTTCATACCGCCATTCATAATCTTGAGAGCTTTAATTAGTTCAGTTTTATTCACATGGGCATTGTTACCAATTTAAAGTATTTTCAGTCAGTAATGTTCAATAAACACCAACAACCAGTGAATGACAACAGCTTAATTGTGTAGAAAACTGAAGACAGACAGTCAGACAGACTGAAGATTTGTGGACTTCAATCAGTTGGCACAGCCTCAATTCTTTAATACAATGCACATCTGCCTTGCTGTTTACATGTTACAAAAGAGAAAGTCAGAAACAACACTTACAATTCAAAAGCTTTAAAATTGGATAATGTTCCTCATTAAAATGAGGTCACTTGCTATTTAAGTGCAGCACTAAAGAACACCAGGAACAATGAATTGAAACTGGCACTTCTTATTAATGTTTCAGCACTCAGTAGAAAGACACAAATTCAATACCCCTACTCTGCTCAGATCCCAGTGTAACGCTGCACCAGTGCAGCAGAAGCTACATCTATTTGCAGAGGGTTGATGGGGATGGGGAGGAGAGAAAAAGCACAAGGTGTCCTCACCAGATTACTGTTGTGCACCTCCTAGCATGTGGCCAAAGGGAGCATGGGCAGGGGCCTGGAACACAATGCCCACCATACAGTGGGAATACATAACCCAGCACAACCCGAACAGGGAGAAACCCCAATCCTGGTTCAAAGACAACAGAAATATGCCCATATTGAAACTTTCCATTTGGAACATGTGGTCCACGAGAGATAAACCATCACATTTTTAAACACTGCTCCTTTGAACCTTGGTCAATATGATGGTTTTTCTCTAAAACATTCTGGTTTTACCACGCTACACACCTTTATATTACGCAAGTGTAGAATCAGCATCAGCAGTGTCATCAGAACCAACAACGTGAAAAGGGACCGGGGTATGGAGAAGGAAAGAGCAGTTTCTTTTGTGGCTTGTTCATCCATACTGGAAGGTCACTGTGCACCAGTGCATAATCAGTCTGTTTAGCACTTCTGCTTTGTAAATCTGCAACAAAAAAGCACTAAGTAAATTTAAGATCAAGATATCACTGGGACCTGATACAGTAGTTTCTATTCAAGCATCCGAAGGGAAGCCTCTCACTATAATTTCATAAAATGCACTGGAAAGTAAAATTGTGCCAGAGGACTGGAGAGTGGTAAATGTGGCATCCCTCTAAAAACAGAGACGGGGGTAAGCCAGGTAATTATAGGCCAGTCGGTCTTACTTCAGCTGTTGGTGAACTACTAACCTGTATGACTAAGCACTTGGAGAAACACAAGTTAACAGTGCCCGTCATCATCGATTTCTTAGACGAGTCATGCTTGACCAACCTGATTGTTATTTCTTCAATTCTGAGAGCATACATAAAGGACATGTAGTTGTATGGATTTACAAAAAGCACTGGAAAAGATACCACAGAATAGACTAATAGCAAAGATAATAGGATATGGACTTGTGGGAACTTGGTCACATGCACAGAAAGAAAAACAGAATATTTTTTAAATGGTGAGAAACTATTAAATGTTGGTGTTCAGAGAGATTTAGGTCCTCGTACAGGAAAGACAAAGTTAGCGTGCAGGCACAGCAAGCAATTAGGGAGACAAATGGCATGTTGGTCTTTATTGCAAGGGGTTGGAGTACAAGAATAAGGAAGCCTTACTACAAATGTACAGGGCTTTGATGAGACCACACCTGCAGTACTGTGCACAGTTTTGGTCTCCTTATCTGAGAAAGGACATACATGCCTTAGAGGCGGTGCAACGAAGGTTCGCTAGATTGATCCCTGGGATGAGAGGGTTGTCCTGTGAGGAGAGATTGAGTAGACTGTTCCTATACTCTCTGGAGTTTAGAAGAATGAGAGGTGATCTCATTGAAACATACAAGATTCTGAGGGGGATTGACAGGTTGTTTCCCCTGGCTGGAGTGTCTAGAACTAGGGGGCATAGTCTCAGGGTAAGGGGTCGGGCATTTAAGACCAAGATGAGGAGTAATTTCTTCACTCAGAGGGTTGTGAATCTTTGGAATTCTCTACCCCAAAGGGCTGTGGATGCTGAGTCTTTGAATATATTCAAGGCTAAGATGGATAGATTTTTGGACCCTAGGGGAATCATGGGAGATGGGGATAGTGCAAGAAAGTGGAGTTGAGGTCGAAGATCAGCCATGATCTTATTGAATGACGGAGCAGTCTCGAAGGGCCGTATGGCCTACTCCTGCTCCTAATTCTTATGTTCTTATGAAATGGTTGGAGACCAGAAAACAAAGGCTAGAAGTAAAAAGAATTTTCTCCAGACTGAAAATGGCATTTCACAGGGGGCTTTTTTGGAACTTCATGCCATTACACAAGGGAATCAAGATCAAGTACACTAGTTAGTTCAAGCATAGATAGGAGGGGGGCGGCAGTGGTGGGAACAACTGGACCCAGGCAGGAAAATGGAGACGGGACTGGTGGTTGTGGGAAGGAGAGAAGAGGAGCAGAGAGGAAAGGAGAATTGGTGGGCTGCAAAGGTGGGAAGGGGGAAAGAGGAGGTGTGGTAAACCACTGTCGTTCACTGTGTTCACTATTGTTGTTGTTGTTGTCGTTCACTCTTGTTTCACTGTTATACCTGACTATGCCTCAGCTGACTCCGCCCTTGGCTACCTGGTATAAGGACGGCTGCACGGCAGCTCTCTGCCATTCGGTCGTCCACTAGAGGCATAGTCCTGATCTGTTTGTAGTTGCATTCAGTAGTTAATAAAAGCCTGTTGTTCTGAACTCTACTCGGCCTTTTATTAGAATCGATAGCACATCAATTTTATTAACTACTGACAAAAAAAAAAAAAATAACGATGCTACAGATACTTAAGATCAAGTGCCTGGAACTCGACCCGCAAGAACCGGACTCGCCTGCTAAGTTCTCACACTGGTTGAACTGTTTTGAGTCTTTTCTGGCTGCATCCGGCGAGACCGTCGCCGACAAGCTCAGGGTGCTGAATTCGAAAGTAAACCACCGAGCTTTTGCCCTTATCCGGGACGCTACGAGCTACCAGGGGGCTATCGACATTTTAAAGGAACAATATGCACGCCCAGTCAACTATGTTTACGCAAGACATCTCCTGGGGTCCCGCAAACAACAGCCCGGGGAACCCACAGAAGCATACATACGGGCGCTGAAGGAACTCGGCCGAGCCTGCGAATGCAAGCAAGTATCAGCCACGGAACATATGGAGGAGCTCATCCGGGACGCCCTCGTTGCGGGCCTCAGGTCCACTCACACACGGCAGCGACTGCTGGAAAGTAGCGAGCTCGACCTGAAGGCGGCGATTTCACTCACCCTTTCGTTGGACGTAGCCCATCGGAACATGGAGGCCTACTCCCCGGACCGCGCGGCCGCCTCGTGGATGTCGCGGCCGCCATCTTGGGACGTGGCGCCGCCCCGGGCCCCGGCCCCAACTGCTGCAGCGATGTCCCGCCCGAGCCAGAAATGTTATTTCTGTGGCCAAACCAAACACCCCAGGGCGCGCTGCCCGGCGAAAAACGCTGTCTGCTCTGCCTGCAGTAAGAAGGGACATGACGCTGGCGTCTGCAGAAGTCAGAAGACCCCTACCTTCAGCAGCGCCGCTTGCGATTCGTGGGAGCGGCCATCTTGCCTTCCTCCAGCCTCGTGGGGATCGGGATCGTCATGGGCGCCGCCATTTTGCCAACGGGCCCCCGACTCACCCACCGCCTCACCAGGGTTTTACAGCGACGCTCCCGACTCCACAGCGGCCTCCATTACGCTGGATCAATCCAGACCCCATCAGCTAGCCAGGTCCACGATGGACATCCAGGTAAATGGCCGCGCCACAACTTGCCTTTTTGATTCCGGGAGCACGGAGAGCTTCATACACCCTGATACGGTACGGCATTATTCCCTCTCGGTCCTGCCAGCGCGCCATCGGATCTCCATGGCCTCAAAATCTCACTCAGCAAACGTCGGCGGCTACTGCGTAGTGACCCTTTCGGTGAGGGGCTCCGTTTATAAAAATGTAAAGCTCTTCGTCCTGCTACATCTCTGCGCTGCTGTTCTGCTGGGGTTGGACTTTCATTGTCACTTTAAGAGTGTCACCTTGACATACGGTGGACCTTTTCCCCCACTCACTGTCTGCAACCAGCAGTTTTTAAATTGCCCACCGCGCCCCACCTGTAGTCTCTCCACCCTCAAAATCACACCCCCCCCCCGTTCGCTAACCTCACCCGCGACTGCAAGCCTATCGCCACAAAGAGCAGGCGATACAGCACCGGGGACAGATCCTTTATAAGATCTGAGGTGACGCGGCTCCTGAAGGAGGGGATTATTGAGGGTAGTACCAGCCCCTGGCGAGCTCAGGTGGTAGTCGTTAAGACCGGCAACAAGCAGCGCCTGGTCATCGACTACAGCCAGACAATCAACAAGTACACCCAGTTGGACGCATACCCTCTCCCCCGCATAGCCGACATGGTTAATAAGATAGCGCAATATCGCGTTTTCTCGACCATTGACCTCAAGGCAGCATACCACCAAATCCCTATCCGCCCTGAGGACCGCCAGTACACAGCTTGAGGCAAACGGCCGTCTTTTTCACTTCCTCAGGGTTCCTTTCGGCGTCACCAACGGTGTCTCCGTCTTCCAGAGGGAGATGGACCGGATGGTCGACGAGAATGCGTTACAGGCCACGTTTCCCTACCTGGACAACGTGACCATCTGCGGCCATGACCTGCAGGACCATGACACCAACCTTGATAAGTTCCTTCGCACGGCCCAACTCCTAAACCTCACGTACAACAAGGAAAAGTGCATATTCCGCACAACCCGCCTCGCTATCCTTGGCTGCGTGGTGGAACACGGAGTCATCGGTCCTGACCCTGACCGGATGCGCCCCCTGATGGAACTTCCCCTGCCCCACGGCCCTCAAAAGGTGCCTGGGCTTCTTCTCCTATTACGCCCAGTGGGTCCCTCATTATGCGGACAAAGCCCGTCCACTTATCAAGTCCACTTCCTTTCCCCTGACGGCGGAGGCCCGCTCAGCCTTTCACCGTATAAAAGATGACATTGCCAAGGCCACCATGCACTCGGTGGACGAGTCCATCCCCTTCCAGGTGGAGAGCGATGCATCCGACTTTGCCCTGGCCGCTACCCTTAACCAGGCGGGAAGACCCGTGGCCTTCTTTTCACGAACCCTCCAGGGCTCCGAACTCAGACACTCCTCTGTGGAAAAGGAGGCCCAGGCCATTGTGGAGGTGGTGCGCCACTGGCGGCACTACCTGGCTGGAAAACGATTTACCCTGCTTACTGACCAGCGTTCAGTTGCTTTTATGTTCAATAATAAGCAGAGGGGCAAAATCAAAAATGACAAGATTTTGAGGTGGAGAATTGAACTTTCCACCTACAATTACGACATCTTGTGCCGGCCCGGGAAACTCAACGAACCCTCAGATGCTCTATCGCGAGGCACATGCGCCAACGCAATCGATAGACTACGGGGCCTCCACAACGACCTCTGCCACCCGGGGGTCACCAGGTTCTTCCACTTCATCAAGGCCCGCAACCTGCCTTACTCCATCGAGGAGGTCAGGACCATGACCAGGAGCTGCCCAGTCTGTGCAGAGTGCAAGCCGCGCTTCTATATGCCTGACAGAGCAAACCTGATCAAGGCCACCCGCCCCTTTGAGCGCCTGAGTGTCGACTTTAAAGGGCCCCTCCCCTCCTCTGACCGTAATGTGTACTTCCTCAACATAGTTGATGAGTACTCCCGTTTCCCTTTCGCCATCCCCTGCCCGGACATGACCACCGCTATGGTCATTAAATGCCTGCACAACCTCTTTGCTTTGTTCGGTTTTCCCAGCTATATTCATAGCGACCGGGGCTCGTCCTTAATGAGCGACGAACTCCGTCAGTACCTGCTCATGAGAGGTATTGCCTCAAGCCGGACCACCAGCTACAACCCCCGGGGGAACGGACAGGTTGAAAGAGAGAACGCGATGGTCTGGAAGGCGGCCCTCCTAGCCTTAAAATCTAGGGGCCTTCCGACCTCCCGTTGGCAGGATGTCCTACCTGATGCGCTCCACTCCATCCGGTCACTGCTGTGTACTGCCACCAACGCCACCCCCCATGAGCGAATGTTCGTTTTTCCCCGGAGGTCCACATCCAGTACCTCACTACCACACTGGCTGACGTCCCCAGGGTCCGTCCTGCTGAGGAAGCATGCAAGGTCCCACAAAACGGCTCCCCTGGTAGAGAAGGTTCACCTCCTCCATGCCAACCCCCAGTACGCCTACGTGGCATACTCGGACGGGCGGGAGGATACAGTCTCCATTAGAGATCTGGCACCCTCGGGGTCCACTGACCCGTCACCATTGCCCTCCACCACGACCCCCTTCGACACGGCCCAAAATTCAGTAGACCCAATTCTCACCCGTCCATTCCACCCCAGTAGACGGCATGCCGCGACCCCAGGACCCGCCGGAGTCCACTCGCCCACCCAACACCAAAGGGGATGATACGCCGGTGCTCGATCCCGTTCAAGACGCGTCGTTGGAAGCTGTACCATCTCAACCGTCGCCACGAAGATCTCGACGGCAAACGAGGCCGCCCGACAGACTCACCTACTCGAACTTTTGATACACTTCACCCCGCCGGACTTAATTTTAAACGAGGGGTGAATGTGGTAAACCACTGTCGTTCACTATTGTTGTTGTTGTTGTTGTTGTCGTTCACTCTTGTTTCACTGTTATACCTGACTATGCCTCAGCTGACTCCGCCCTTGGCTACCTGGTATAAAGGACGGCTGCACGGCAGCTCTCTGCCATTCGGTCGTCCACTAGAGGCATAGTCCTGATCTGTTTGTAGTTGCATTCAGTAGTTAATAAAAGCCTGTTGTTCTGAACTCTACTCGGCCTTTTATTGGAATCGATAGCGCATCAGGAGGGAACGGGGTGGAGAAAACAAGTCAACAGGCACACAGGGTAGGGGTAGGGATGATGGGTTTTGTCAGAGGGTTGGGTTTTGGTTAAATGCCGGGGGGGGAAAAGAGGGTGTAAGAGTAGTTCAGGCTCCAGTTCGTTTTCTGTGTGCGAAGGGGTGCCAGGATAGGTTTTCTTCTCAGGACCGGAGTTCCTTCTAGGTGAGAGGAGGCGAGGTTGTTGGAGTTCCAAATTGTTATTCAGCAGGTGGGGAGAAGAGGGAGAGACAATGGGCAGAGAGGAAGAGGGGATGTGGATAGAGACAGGGAAAAGGGTGGGGGGGGGGGGGGGGGGAGAAGGAGGGTAGGGGGCAATGGGGAGACAGGGATGGGGGTGGATCACATTGGGCCTGGGCCAAATTTCTTCTCAATGGGAGACGGCAGGGGAGCTGCACATGGTCCATTTGGTGGTGCTATGTGCTTCTCAGTAGAGGGAAGGGCAGGTCTTTCACAGTGGGGGCAGAGTTGCAGAGGGTATATTTACAGCTCAGTGGGTGGGAGAAAGAGAAGTTCCTAGTTCTTTCTCTGAGCAGGAAGGGATGAGGGAGTGATGCCAGAAGAGGTTTTCCTTTCAGTGATCAAGTTAAGAAAGAAAACAACTTATATTTACATAGCACCTTTCGCGAACTTAGAACATCCCAAACTGCTTCACAGCCAATGAAATACTTTTTCTTTGATGTAGTAACTGTTGTAATGCAAGGAAACCTAGGGACTGAGATCTCAAGGTCCAGTCCTCAATAAAGAACTATGATGAGGGAGCATAGATATCTTGTGCAGGCAGTGAAGATGGTTGCCAGGTAGATGATGGAAAAGTGTGAAGAGTCCACTACTTGCATCTGCAACACATTGCAGGAAGTTTCTCATGTTATGCAGAACACCCTGGGGAGGGACAGTCCAAGAAGGTTCTGCAGCAACAAGGCAGCAGGAGGAAGTAGTGGCATAGACTGGAAGCCCACCACTGCTTCAATAGATGCGTTGAGGGTCAGCTTGCATGCCCCACTAGCACAGCAGTTCCAAGACATGGTTGGGACTATTCTGTCTGTAATGACACCAACTGGTAGCATCTCTGAACCTGTGCCCTGCACCAGTGGGTTGCAAGGAGTGGGCGTAGATATCACTGTCTTGCCCAAAGGTGGCAATGAACCAGCATCTTAAGGTCCCATTCAAGGCAAGCACATGACAGAACTTCAGACGTGGGCCTAGTATCCCTCGACACTATGAGAAAGGCTGCCAGAGCTGGTCACTCTGGGACAGCTGCTTCACTGAGACGTGAGTCACTTCAGGCTTCCAAGGCTCAAAGGTAACCATCCAAGACACCCACTGCACAACCTCATCTCACTAAGGAAGCACCGCACAGAAATAGTAGACTAGGACCTAAAGCAAGTAAGTTAGCTAGCACAAAGGGTAGGCACAGTTTTAAGAAGTAGACGTAGATAGGGTGAATTGATTGGCAGCTTTGGGTAAATGTTGTTCTGCAAAGTAAACAAGGCTTGACCATATAAAATGTTTGAACCTTTTGCAGCTAGATGATGTCAGGGGAACTAGAAACTTTAGTCTTATGAAGGAAACAAGCAGGAAAGTGTGAACTGACTTTATTTTGTGTGTCTGGTAAGCTGTGTCCTCCTTTCTCTAGCTGCTGGCTGATCTCTCCTTCCTTTGCATCTTCCTTATACGGTGGAGATAGATGGCTTTACCACCCCCCACCCCCCGCGTCTTCATCATCCCTTCAACTTCTGGAAGCAGAAAGCCTTTCTTCATTGTGATGTTATGTAGTACAGAACATGCTTCAATAAAGAACAAACTTGAAAAAAAAAAAAGAACTTGATTTTCAAAGGTGAAAAGCTAGGAACAATGGCGGTCCAAAGAGATTTAGGAGTCCATGTACACAGCTCACTAAAATGTAGTAGTCTGGTACAAAAAACGATCAAAGGCTAATGGAATGTTAGCCTTTATAATGAGAGGGCTAGAATATAAAGGGGAGGAGCGTTTTGCTGCAGCTATACAAAGCCTGGTTAAATCACACTTACAGTACTGTGTACAGTTCTGGGCACCACAGTTTAAAAAGGATATACAGTACTGGCCTTGGAAGGTGTGCAGCGCAGGTTCACCAGAATTTTACCAGAGCTCCCAGGTTAGATTATAAAGAGAGATTACATAAACTAGGCTTGTAATCCCTGGAATATAAAAGGTTAATGGGTGATTTGATTGAGGTTTATAGGATTTTGAAAGTAATTGCTCGGGTAGAGAGAAACTTTTTCTGCTGGTGGGGGAGTCCAGAACAAGGACATAACCTTAAAATCAGAGCAAAGTCAATCAGGAGAGAAGTTAGGAAACATTTCTTCACAAAGGGTGGCAGAAGTGTGGCATGCTCTCCCCCCCCCCCCCCCCCCCAAAAAACAGTAGATGCTAGCTCAATTAATAATTTTGAATCCGAGAGCGATAGATTTTTGCTAGACAAGGGTATAAAAGGATATGGAGACAAGGCGGGTGGATAGTTAAGATACAGATCGGCCCTGATCTCATTGAATGGTGGATCAGGCTCGAGGGGCTGAATGGCCTACTCTTGTTCTGATGTTTCTGTATAGCATCTTTCATAACCTTAGGATGTCTCAAAGTGCTTTATAGCCAATGAAGCCTTGGTTTAAAGTCTCATCCGAAAGGTGCCACCCCGACAGTGCAACACTCCCTCTGGAGCAGGACTCGACCCCACAACCTTCTGACTCAGAGGCCACTGAGCCAAGGTCAACACCTAAACTTGCATTGATATAGTGCCTTTCACAATATCAGGATATCCCAATAACTTACTTCTGAAGCGCAGTCGCCGTTGTAAATTGGGGAAAGGTGGCATCCAATTTGTGCACAGCCAGGACACCAGGCAAAATCTCTTGCTCTTCTTTAAAAACTGTTATTGGATCTTTTAAGCCCACTTGAGGGCAGACAGGACCTCGGTTTAATGTCCCATTTGAAAGACAGCCCCTCCAACAATGCAGCGCTTCCTTAGTACTGCACTGAAGTGACAGCCTAGATTATATGTTCATGACTCTGGAGAGTGGGGGGCTTAAACCCACAACCTTCTGCCTCAGAAGCAAGAGTGCTACCAGTGAGCCTAGGCTGACGCCAATACTGGGAGTCTTTCTGGGCTGTATTGCAGGGCACAACCATGTTTATTAATTGCACCCAACACAAGACTTCAGAATTCATACAAACTGCTCTGTCACACTTCCTGCACTGATATGAACCTCATTATATCTGTAGCTCCTCTCTGGTTAAGAAGCCTTCCTCGAGTCATAAGTCATGAACGCAGAGCAAAGCCTTCAAATCACAAATCAACCATCCCAATACAGGACTTTGAATCATCAGGGCTGGTATGGTAGATTGTCATATGATGAAAGCATCATCACAACTTCCTGGATAGTGGGCATTCAAGCGCAAGATAAGGTGATTGGAACCGCACATTAATTCTGTTCATGAAATTGAAGGGATCGTCATATGGGCCTTTGAGTGCCTTGTGCATTTGGTTGCTCCTTGAGCCTGTGGGAACCCTTCCAGTCAGTAGGACTCTTTTTGACTCTGGTTAATTGAGAAGGAAATAAAATGCACAGCCTGCCTAAAGAGAGCATCACTCTCCTTTACACAATGATGTGCTGTTGCCTGACTAATGTGGCAAAGGTCACCAGACAGTGCCTGGAAAGATCAAGTGGCAAAGAAATTCAAGACAGTGGCAACTTTGACTGGTACAAATTATACTGCTATCCTGTTGGAAGTGGGTTGCAGGTTTTCAGACAGCAGTTGGCATATCGCCAATAGCCTATAGGGTGGTGTTTGCAGCGGGGGGGGGGGGGGGGGGGGGGTGCGGGAGGTGGCGGAGGGAGCACAGCATTCTGAGGCACAGAGAAATCCAAGTAAGAACAGACATATTTTACATGCCTCACTCCAAGAGCCTCCAATTTAGCCTCTTCCATATCTTCCTCCTCCTCCTCCTCCTCCTCATACAGAAATAGAGTGATTTGCATTGATAAATCAGTATCCCCAGTCCGAAACTGTACTTTCAGCAAAAGTGGCTGAACAGGGCATTAAAAGTCCTGACAGACCTTTCAGAGCATCAAACAACTAAAATTGATAGAATGAGCATTTGGATGTAACAAACAAAATGGTTTCCTCGATGCAGTAGCCACCTTCGAGATAACACTTTGCACTCGTACTGCCACTCATTGTGGCGACAGTAATTTGGAATGAGTTTGAGGGCAAAGTTGGGAAAAATGGAGCAGGGAGGGTTAGCCATGCTCATTTGACCCCATTTAAATGTTACAGGATGACCGATCAGTGAGCATTAAAGAAAACTTACACTATTTCTACAGGATAATTCTGGTATAAGCGTACTTGAAGCTGTAACCATTACCGTCCCATTTTACGCAGTCTTGTGGCCCAACAAGTCCAGTAAAAATCAAAGGATACGGCATAAATAAGGATAGCAGTAAGGACACATCATAGGGTGTGATGGACAGTAAAGAGAGGATGTTGTTATCATTTCCAAAAGATTTAAATCAGTACAATCAGACAGGCAAATGAAATTTAATACAGCAAATGTAAAGTAGTGCACTTTGGGTAAAAAGCTTAGAGAGATCTGGAGGCAACAATACACACTTTCAATGTCAGAAGTAACTAAAATATAGTGTTGGGGCACAGCCAGAATAGTGGACTAGAATGAAAGGACAGGCAAACTCACATTTATATAGCCCCTTATCACGTCCTCAGAACGTCCCAAAGCACTTTACAACTGATGGAATAGTTTTGAAATGCAGTTGCTGCTCTTACATAGGCAAACACAGCAGGCTATTTGCACACAAGGTCTCATGAACAGCAAATGAATGAATGACCAGATGATCTGTTTTTGGAGGGGTTGGTTGAGGGAGGAATGTTGGCCTGGGAACAGAGAGAACTCCCTGCTCTTCTTCAGATAATACCATGGGATTTTGTTTTTTACATCCACTTGTGCAGACAGATGGGGTCTCATTTAACACCTGCCAAAAGATGGCATTTCCAACTATGCACCACTCCATCCATATTGCGCTGAAACATCAGCCTAGAATTATATGTTCAAGTCTATATGAGGGTTTAAATAAAAAGAAAAAGGCTTGCATTTCTATAGCACCTTTCACAACCACCGGACGTCCCAAAGCGCTTTACAGCAAATTAAGTACTTTTGAAGTGTAGTCACTGTTGTAATGTACGAAACGCGGCAGCCAATTTGCGCACAGCAAGCTCCCACAAACAGCAATGTGTTAATTGTTGTATCCGTGTGTTAATGGAGACACGGAATGCAGGAGTTGGTTTAACAGGTGTTTACTGAACAAAGTCTGGAGGTGAACTAAAAGATACAAGACGCTATACAGGCTTATATACCCGAGTGGTCACTACCGGTATTACAGTACACAGGGGCTCTTAAAGGTACATACACCACATTAATGACCAGATAATCTGTTTAATGATGTTGGTTGAGGGATAAATATTGGCCAGGAGAACTCCCCTGCTCTTCTTTGAGCAGTACCATGGGATCTTTTACATCTACCTGAGAGAGCAGACAGGGACTTGGTTTAACGTCTCATCCAAAAGACAACGATCTGACTCAGAGGCAATAGTGTTACCAACCAAACCAGGCTGATACTTGTCTACTGAGGTTGTGCTGAGGCTTTATAATTTACAGGTCAGACCACAATTGGAATCATAGAAAAATTACGACACAGAAGGAGGCCATTCGGCCCACGCCGGTCGGAAAAGAGCTACCCAGCCTAATCCCACCTTCCAGCACTAGGTCCGTAGCCCTGTAGGTTACGGTTCTTCAAGTGCACATCCAAGTACTTTTTAAATGTGATGAGGGATTCTGCCTCTACCACCCTTTAGAGCAACGAGTTCCAGACCCCCACCACCCTCTCGGTGAAAATGTTTTTCCTCATCTCCCCTCTAATCCTTCTACCAACTACTTTAAATCTATGACCCCTGGTTCTTGACCCCTCTGCTAAGGGAAATAGGTCCTTCCTAGCCACTCTATCTAGGCCCCTCATAATTTTATACATCTCAATTAATACTCCCCTCAGCCTCCTCTGTTCCAAGGAAAACAACTCCAGACTATTCAATCTTTCCTCATAGCTAAAATTCTCCAGTCCTGGCAACACCCTCGTAAATTTCCTCTGCATCCTCTCCAGTGCAATTACATCCTTCCTGTAATGTGGTGACCAGAACTGCACACAGTACTCAAGCTGCAGCTTAACCAGTGTTGTATACAGTTCTAGCATAACTTCCCTGCTCTTATATTCTATGCCTCGGCTAATAAAGGAAAGCATTCCGTATGTCTTTTTAACACTTTATCAACCTGTCCTGCTACCTTTAAGGATCTGTGGACAAACACTCCAAGGTCTCTCTGTTCCTCCACACCTCTCAGTATTCTCCCACTAATTGTGTATTCCCTTGCTTTGTTGCCCCTCCCCAAATGCATTACCTCACACTTTTCCAGATTGAATTCCATTTGCCACTTTTCTGCCCAGTTCATTGATATCTTCCTGCAGTCCAAAGCTTTCCTCCTCACTGTCAACCACATAGCCAATTTTTGTATCATCTGCAAATTTCTTTATCATGCCCCCTACATTTAAGTCTAAATCATTTATACTACAAAAAGTAAGGGACCGAGTACTGAGCCCTGTGGAACCCCACTGGAAACAGCCTTCCAGTCGCAAAAACTCCCCTCAACCATTACCCTTTGCTTCCTGCCACTGAGTCAATTTTGGATCCAATTTGCCACTCTCCCTTGGATCCCATGGGCTTTTACTATTTTGATCAGCCTGCCATGTGGGACCTTGTCAAAAGTCTTGTTAAAATCCATGTAGACTACATCAAACGCAGTGCCCTCATCAACCATCCTTGATACCTCCTCAAAGAATTCAATCAAGTTAGTCAGACACGACCTTCCCTTAACAAAACCATGCTGACTGTCTTTCTAAATGAAGGTTTATACTGTCCCTCAGAATGGATTCCAGTAATTTGCCCACCACCGAGGTTAAACTAACTGGCCTGTAATTGCTCGGTTTATCCCTTCTTCCCTTTTTAAACAATGGTACAACGTTAGCAGTTCTCCAATCCTCTGGCACCACTACTGTAGCCAGGGAGGATTGGAAAATGATGGTCAGAGCCTCCGCAATTTCCTCCCTTGTTTCTTTTAATAGCTTCGGATATATTTCATCCAGTCTGGTGATTTATCTACTTTCAAGGATACTAAACCCCTTAATACTTCTTCTCTAACTATGTTTGTCCCGCCCAATATTTCACTATCTTCCTCCTTAACTTCAACATCGGTATCGCCCCCCTCTTGTGAATACAGCTGCAAAGTATTCCTTAATTACCTTATCCACATCCTTCGGCTCCACACATAGATCACCATTTTGGTCCCCGATAGGCCCTACTCTTTCCTTAGTTATCCTCTTGCTCTTTATGTAATTATAAAAGATCTTTGGGTTTTCTTTGATTCTACTTGTCATTATTTTTTTCATGCCCTCTTTTTGCTTTCCTAATTTCCTTCTTAATTTCACCCCTACACTTTCTATGCTCTTCTAGGCTTTCTGCAGTATTGAGCTCACAATATCAGAAACAGGCTTCCTTTTTTTGCTTTATCTTACGCTGTATGCACCTCGTCACCCAGGGGGCTCTAAATTTCGCAGTTCTACCCTTTTTCTTTGTGGGAACATGTTCACCCTGAACTCCATGGAGAAATTCGGTATTGCCCCGTTTGGGGCGCAATTATCAGCCGAGTGCAAAGTTTAGCGCCTGGTGCTAATCATCACCTCCAACTGCAAACTTGACTTCTATCGCCCCTGGAGGTGATTGGAGCGCTACACACCTCTCTTAAGGCGTTAACGCCAAGGAGCGTGACGCTACCTTAGAGCGCTGGCGAAGCTCATGTGATGTCAGTCAGCAATGGAACACAGACACACTGGCGCCAGCCAGTTCTTAAAAAGGGGGGTCG
Organism: Somniosus microcephalus; assembly: GCF_052327205.1. Taxonomy (NCBI): domain Eukaryota; kingdom Metazoa; phylum Chordata; class Chondrichthyes; order Squaliformes; family Somniosidae; genus Somniosus; species Somniosus microcephalus. The sequence goes on from NC_141000.1 coordinate 93,221,245, forward strand.
ATCTTGCTCTCCATCCACACCCTGCTCATTACAGCCTTGAACCTTGGCCTGGAGACAACTGTACATCAAATCTGCTGGAAAGAACAATGGAGAAACATAGAAACATAGATGATAGGAGCAGGAGTAGGCCATTCGGCCCCTCGAGCCTGCTCTGCCATTCAATGCGATCATGGCTGATCATCCAAATTCAGTACCCGGTCCCGGCTTTCTCCCCATACCCCTTAATCCCTTTAGCCTTAAGAAATATATCCAACTCCTTCTTGAATATATTTAATGAATTGGCCTCTACTGCCTTCTGTGGTAGAGAATTCCACAGGTTCACCACTCTCTGGGTGAGGAAATTCCTCCTCATTTCTGTCCTAAATGGCTTACCCCTTATCCTTAGACTGTGACCCCTGGTTCTGGACTCCCCGACCATTGGGAACATCCTTCCTGCATCTAGTCTGTCCAGTCCTGTCAGAATTTTATAAGTTTCAATGAGATCCCCTCTCATTCTTCTAAACTCCAGCGAATATAAGCCCAATCGACCCAATCTCTCCTCATACGTCATTCCTACCATCCCAGGTATCAGCCTGATGAATCTTCGCTGAACTCCTTCCATGGCAAGAACATCCTTCCTCAGATAAGGCGACCAAAACTGCACACAATACTCAAGATGTGGTCTCACCAAGGCCCTGTACAACTGCAGCAAGACATCCTTGTTCCTGTACTCAAACCCTCTCGCTACGAAGGCCAACATACCATTTGTCTTCTTAGCCGCCTGCTGCACCTGCATGCTTACCTTCAGCGACTGGTGCACAAGGACACCCAGGTCTCGTTGCACTTCCCCTTCTCCCAATCTATTGCCATTCAGATAATAATCTGCCTTCCTGTTTTTGACACCAAAGTGGATAACCTCACATTTATCCACGTTATATTGCATCTGCCATGCTTCTGCCCAATCACCCAACCTGTCCAAATCATCCTGGAGTTTCTCGGCATCCTCCTCACAGCACACACGCCCACCCAGCTTTGTGTCGTCTGCAAACTTGGAGATATTACATCTAGTTCCTTTGTCTGGATCATTAATATATATTGTGAATAGCTGGGGTCCAAGGACCGATCCCTGCGGTACCCCACTAGTCACTACCTGCCACTCAGAAAAAAACCTGTTTATTCCAACTCTTTGCTTTCTGTCTGCCAACCAGTTCTCTATCCAAGTCAATACCTTGCCCCCAATCCCATGTGCCTTAACTTTACACGCCAATCGCTTATGCGGGACCTTATCGAAAGCCTTCTGAAAGTCCAAATACACCACACCCACTGGTTCTCGCTTATCTATTTTACCAGTTACATCCTCAAAAAATTCCAGTAAATTAGTCAAGCACTATTTACTTTTTGTAAATCCATGTTGACTTTGTCCGATCCAGTCACTGTTTTCCAAGTGCTCTGCTATTACATCTTTTATAATGGACTCTAGCATTTTCCCCACTACCGATGTCAGGCTTACCGGTCTGTAATTCCCCGTTTTCTCTCTACCACCTTTTTTGAACAGTCGGGTAACATTAGCTATCCTCCAATCCATGGGTACTGTTCCAGATTCCATCGAATGTTGGAAGATGATCAGCAATGCATCTACTATTTCTAGGGCCACTTCCTTAAGTATCCTAAGATGTAGATTATAAGGCCCTGGGGATTTATCGGCCTTCAATCCAGTCAATTTCCCTACAAATACTGATTTCTTTCAGTTCCTCCCTTTCATCAGGCCCTATGTTCCCCAACATCTCTGGGAGGTTATTTGTGTCCTCCTTTGTGAAGACAGAACCAAAATATGTATTTAATTGGTCTGCCATTTCTTTGTTCCCCATTATAAATTCCCCTGATTCTGACTGCAAGGGACCTACGCTTGACTTCACCAATCTTTTTCTCTTCACATATCTATAAAAGCTTTTACAGTCAGTTTTTATGTTCCCTGCAAGCTTACTCTCATATTTTATTTTCCCCTTCTTAATTAATCCCTTTGTCCTCCTTTGTTGAATCCTAAACTGCTCCCAATCCTCAGGTTTACTGCTTTTTCTGGCCAATTTATATGTCCTCTCCTTGGATCTTATGCTATCCCTAATTTCCCTCGTTAGCCACGGTTGAGTCACCTTTTTTGTTTTATTTTTATGCCAAACTGGGATGAACAAATTCTGTAGTTCATCCATGCGGTCTTTGAATGTTTGCCATTGCCTATCCATCGTCAACCCTTTGAGTGACATTCCCCAATCAATCCTACCCAACTCGCGCCTCAGACCATCGTAGTTTCCTTTATTTAAATTCAGGACCCTAGTCTCAGTCAACTACTTCATTCTCCAGCTTAATGAAGAATTCGATCATATTATGATCGCTCCAACCCAAGGGGCCTCGTACAACAAGATTGCTAATTAATCCTTTCTCATTACATAATACCCAGTCTAAGACCCAGGGAAAGAGCTCAGAGTGCAGCCCCCATAGTCTCTTCTAAATCGATGCAAGATCAAATCAAAAGTGCTGCTCAGTACCAAAAACTCCTTAACACAGCGTTGAATATCTCCAGAAGTCTCTCCATCACAACGCGTGGTGCAAAAATGTCGCCGACAAAAAAAGGCAGGAAGCGGTCGCCTTTAAATAGCGCTCCCCCAGTCCCTTCCCAACTGCAAAACGCTCCCCTCAACCTGTCGTCGCTAGCGGCAGGGGACGCCACTCAATATCCGGTCTGGGGCGCTACCGGGACATTGCACGATCTGCGGGCACAGGAGATCGTGACGGTAGTGTTTAGCACCGCCGCAAAATGTCTGGTCAATTTTGCTAGCGGCGCAAACATCGCTGCGCCCGGGCGCTAGTTGCTTTGCACCCCATTACATAGAAACATAGAAGATAGGAGCAAGAGTAGGCCATTCGGCCCCTCGAGCCTGTTCCGCCATTTAATGAGATCATGGCTGATCATCCAAATTCAGTACCCTGTCCCTGCTTTCTCCCCATATCCCTTTAGCCTTAAGAAATATACAGGAAACTTTGTGCTATCCGGCACCGACGGGACCGAGCTGTTGCCGTCCCATCAAAACTGCCAGACAAACCAGCGCTAATGTTGAAACATACGGAGATTTTGAGCTCCGTATCTGGCAACAAACCCTGTTGCTTAGCAACAGTTTCTAAACAGTCGGCCGTACCTTGCAAGCGTCTCTGTAGCTTAGCAACAGCTTCAGCGAGACCTTGCAGAGCCTGACTGGTGAAAAAAAAACTAACGAAACGGCTCCTGATTTTTGCCAGTGTCTCGAGCATTCCGGACAGTTAACCTCCGGATAAACCAAAGTTTCCTGTATCTAACTTCTTGAATATATTTAATAAATTGGCCTCTACTGCCTTGCGTGGTAGAGAATTCCACAGGTTCACCACTCTCTGGGTGAAGAAATTCCTCCTCATTTCTGTCCTAAATGGCTTACCCCTTATCCTTAGACTGTGACCCCTGGTTCTGGACTCCCCTGCCATCGGGAACATCCTTCCTGCATCTAGTCTGTCTAGTCCTGTTAGAATTTTATAAGTTTCAATGAGATCCCCTCTCATTCTTCTAAATTCTAGCGAATATAAGCCTAATCGACCCAATCTCTCTTCATACGTCATTCCTGCCATCCCAGGTATCAGTCTGATGAATCTTTGCTGCACTCCCTCCATGGCAAGAACATCCTTCCTCAGGTTAGCACCCTCTTAAGGCACTAACGGGAGGCGCAAACCCAACCAAATTTTTCCCCCCATGTATCTCCCTCTTGAATGCCTCCCACTGCTCTGACACGGATTTACCTTCAAGTAACTGTTTCCAGTCCACTTTTGCTAAATCACTTCTCAACCTAGTAAAATTGGCCTTCCCCCAATTTAGAACCCTTACTCCTGTTTTTTCTTTGGCCGTATCCATAATTATGCTAAAACTAAATTAATTATCACTACCACAAAAAAAAATGCTCTCCCACTGATACTCCTTCCACCTGCCCAGCTTCATTCCCTAAAACTAAATCCAGAATTGCCTCCCCCCCCCCCCCCACCTCATGTTGGCTAAAAAAGTACCAACGTGAACCACGATTTCAGGCTGCTCACCCTCCCTTTCCAGAATCTCCTCCACCTGCGCCATTATGTCCCTTACACTGGTACATGGAATGCAACAGACTATTTGTGAGTTTCCTTTTTTGACATCATCACTTCTTTTCTCCTGGGTAATCACTTGTTCCATATAGTGCCATGATGTTGCTTGTGATTTACCTCCTGGTGTTGCTATTCTCGTCTGCCGCTCTGTCTAACAGACAACTTCAGAGCCCTAAGAATCTTCAATCCCTCCCTACAGATGGTCACCCATTTCTCCTTCCTCGCTATTCATAAGAACATAAGAAATAGGAGCAGGAGATTCAGCCCCTCGAGCCTGCTCTGCCATTTAATGAGATCATGGCTGATCCAATTTTGGCCTCAACTCCACTACCTGCCCGTTCCCCATAACCCTGGACTCCCCTGTTGCTCAAAAATCTGTATCTCAACCGTGAATATATTCAATGACTCAGCTTCCACAGCTCTCTGGGGTAAAGAACTCCAAAGATTCACGACCCTCAGAGAAGAAATTCCTCATCGCTGTCTTAAATGGGCGACCCCTTATTCTGAGACTATGCCCCCTCGTTCTAGATTCCCCCATGAGGAGAAACATCCTCTCAGCATCCACCCTGTCCAACCCCCTCAGAATCTTTTAGGTTTCCATAAGATCACCTCTCATTCTTCTAAACCCCAATGAGTATAGGCCCAACCTGCTCAACCTTTCTTCATAAGACAGCCCCTTCATCTCAGGAATTAACCCAGTGAACCTTCGCTGAACTGCCTCCAATGCAAGTATGTCCCTCCTTAAATAAGGGGACCAAAACTGTACGCAGTATTCTAGGTATGTTCTCACCAGCGCCCTGTACAGTTGTAGCAAGAATTCCCAACTTTTATACTCTATCCCCCTTGAAATAAAGGCCAACATTCCATTTGCCTTCCTAATTACTTGCTGCACCTGCATGTTAACTTTGTGCTTCATGTGCAAGGACACCCAAATCCCTCTGTACCGCCGCATTCTGTAGACTTTGTCCATTTAAATAATATTTTTCTTTTCTATTCTTCACATTTTCCCACATTATTCCTTTCTGGTTGTGGGGTATCCACCTCCTGGAATATAGATTCCTCCCGTAGAGTGCAAAGTTTCTCCAACTGAATCTCAAGCTTAAGTGAATCCACCTGAAGACATTTCTTGCATTTGTGGTTTCCTATACACTGTTACCTTCCAGAAACTTCCACATAATGGAAGTTCCACACAATACTGGCCTCGTTTGTCCAGCCATGTAATTTATAATCTCAGGGGAGCTCCTCACTTTTTTCCAAGCACATTTTTCAATAAAGTACTCTGGATGGGGTGTGACCAAGACTCCGTACAACTAAAGCATCACTTCCACTCTTTTATTCCAGCCCCTTGAAGATGACACCACCACAACAGTCTTATTGATTGCGTTCTGTACCTGTCCAGTAGCTTTTAGTGATTTGTGTACATGGACACACAAATCTCTTTGCTCCCATGGTTTCTCACCCTTTAGAAAATACTCTGATTTGTCTTTCTTGGACTCAAAGTGGATGGCCTCACACTTCCCCACATTAAACTCCATTTGCCATAGTTTTGCCCACTCACTTAATCTGTCTAAGTCCCTTTATAACTTCTTGCTCCCAATTCAGTGCCATCTGCAAACTTGGATGTACAACTCACTACTCCTTCGTTCAAGTCAATGATGAACAGCTGAGGCCCCAATACAGATCCCTGGGGAACCTCACTTCTCACATCCTGCCAATCAGAGTGTGTATCGTTTATTCCTACATTCTGTTCCCTACGCCCCAATCAATTTCCAACCCATGTCGCAAGGTCAAAGATATTTGGGGTACTCAAAATGAAATGAGTGCTAGTCTAGGTGAGTTAGTATAGTAGGATCATTGGTAAAAGAACCAGGAGGAGAATAAGGAGAATTTTTTTAAGCAACAAGTTATCTGGAATATACTGCCTGAAAGGGGGTGGGAGCAGATTCAATATTAACTTTCAAAAGGGAATTGGATATATACTTGAAAAAGAAAAATTTGCAGGGCTATGGGGAAAGAGCAGGGGATTGGGACTAATTGGATAGCTCTATCAAAGAGTCAGCACAGGCACAACAAACCAAATGGCCTCCTTGTGTGCTGTATGATTCTATGAAAAAGATGAGCTTTGACAAAGTTAATGCCCTTTTCTCATTGTTGAGAGTTTTTTAATGTGCATTCTGTTAGAAACTAGGGGTGCCTAAAAATATATATGGTTATGCGAATGAAACTGTAACGCAAATAATACTGTGTTTAAATGATTGTATTAGTGCTCGAGACAAGTAAGAGTTAATGTAGAGGTTGTGTTTTCCTGGAACTGTGTAAGTTTTGTTTTCCTGGAGGCTTGTATTAGACTTTGAGACAAAATGTCTTCAGTTAGTTAGATTAGATGAGGCATAACATTCCACACAGGGGCCCATAGCATGGCCTTACAAACAACAGACAGCTAGCCTGGCAAGGTAAGTTAAGGTTTTGACTTTGTTAATGTATCTTTAATTTGGTCAATGAAGGCCCAACCTATGTTTCTTCCATTATTACTAATAACTATATTATAATGCCAAGCTGGAATTTGGAATTTGTTTAACGGAACTGCTTGCAAAGATAATTAAAAGTTAATTAGTATAAAGGACATAGAATAGAAGGAATTTATGAGAGTTAAGGTACCATCTCAGGATGGAATAGACTGTTAGATTAAGGGGAGACAGTTTGGATAGCAGCTAGTTGAGTAAGACAGCTTTGGCATGGGCCTCTGATTTAATGGCTCAAAGCTGTGCCTGGTACACGCACTGGCTGCGCCAGATAAGAGACTATTGCTTTGGAAGGAAAGGGGCAGATGAGATAAGGGAAGACAGTCCTCAACATGCTGTAAGATTGGTCAAGTACAGAAAGCATATGTAATGGTTGTGAAGACCCCTTGAGGGAGGGTCTTCATCGGTAAGTTTAGACAAAGAACTCGACATGCCATTGGGCACCTTGTTTTAAGGGGAACATCTATAGGTTAAATGGTCTTGTCAATTATTCTACTTCAGGCCCACCCCTAAAAAGAGAATAAAAGGAAGAGCTAAAGAACTCTTAGCTCAGACAAGGGAGCAGAGGGCTCCCAAGAATGAGTTGGTGGTCTAACACTCTTCAGAGAGTGGACACATGCAGACTCTAGTCTAACACTCTTGGGTAGTTCAGAGAGAGAGAGACACAAGTGAGACAAGAAGGAAACGAATAAGAGTTGTTCGCGCACGCTGGCCGTCTGTCCGATCGGGACCGGGTCCGGTACCAGCTACTTGTCACGGTCGTATGTTTTTGCTGTATAACTAGTGTGTTATATTCCATCCTAAACTCCGATTAAGCACAATATACCCACCATATTGGTTTGCACTCGATTCTGTTTACCAGAGATACGCGAATCTCTACAGTTCTTAAGATTATACAATAAAATATGCTTGTGCAGCAGCTGCCATGTGGATAGATTGCACATAACTACAAAACAAAGCAAGCAAATAATATCAGGTCTGCGATACATCTTGTCAGAATATAAGCTCTTATCACTTTCCGTATTAAGTTTTGCTAGATTACAGTTTAGTATTCGGTTTTGTTAGTGTCTAGTTCTATTTTACGCTTTAGAATTAATGAAAAGATGGTGTTGCAATGGAGGCCTGGATTTTAGCCTGGAGTCGGTGTGGTGGGGTGGGTGGTGGGGTGGGGTGGGGTGGGGTTGGGGGGCGGGGGGTGCTGCTGTTGAGATTGGGAAACCCAGAAGAATGGATTTCCCGAATGTCCTGCAGAATTTAACTGCAGGGCTCCTTTAAGTGGAGTTCCCGCTCACAGGCAGCCTGATTGACAGGCTGGAGGCCTGCTTCACAAGGCTGAAGCCAATGAGAGCCAGTAGGTGTACTGGGGGAGTGAGAGATCGTGGCGGGGGAAGGAAAGGTGGGGGTGATCTGGATCGGGGGGAGGGGGGGTAAATAGTGAGGGGGAGGGTTCAGGTGAAGGGGAATTTAGAAAGTCAAAGAGAAAAGAAAAGGTAATAGTGCAGGGTAGCGATAGGGGTAATGAGAACCAGAGTGTGACATGAAGAGACAGAGCATATAAACTTAAGAGTGCACCAGCAAATAGAGTCAGAGCAGAGAAAAAAAAATGGTAAAAAGACAAAATTAAAGGCTCTTTATCTGAATGCACGCAGCATTCATAATAAGATAGACGAGTTGATGGCACACAGAAATGAATGGGTATGATCCGATTGCCATTACAGAGGTGTGGTTGCAAGGTGGCCAAGGCTGGGAACTGAATATTCAGGGGTATTTAACATTTCGGAAGGATAGACAAAGGAAAAGAGGGGGGTAGCTCTGTTAATAAAGGATAAGGTCAGTGCAGTGTTGAGAAATGGTATTGGCTCAGAAGATCAAGATGTAGAATCAGTTTGGGTGGAGATAAGAAATAGTATGGGAAAGAAGTCACTGGTGGGAGTAATCTATAGAAGCCCAAACTGTAGCTACACTGTAGGACAGAGTATAAATCAAGAAATAATGCGGGGTTGTAAGAAAGGTACTGCAATAATCATGGGCGATTTTAATCTTCATATAGATTGGACAAATCAAATTGGCAAGGGCAGCCTTGAGGCCGAGTTCATAGAATGTATTCGGGATGGTTTCTTAGAACAATACGTTATGGAACCAACCAGGGAGCAGACTATTTTAGATCTGGAAATGTGCAATGAGACAGGATTTATTAATGATCTCATTGTAAAGGATCCTATAGGGAAGAGTGATCATAGCATGATTGAATTTCAAATTCAGTTTGAGGGTGAGAAACTTGGTTCTGAAACTAGTGTCCTAAATTTAAATAAAGGCAATTACAAAGGTATGAAGACAGAGTTGGCTAAAGTGGACTGGGAAAATAGATTAAAGGGTAAGACGGTAGGTAAGCAGTGGCAGACATTTAAGGAGATATTTCATAACTCTCAGCAAAGGTTTATTCCAGTGAGAAAGAAAGACTATACGAGAAGGATGAACCATCCATGGCTAACTAAGGAAGTTAAGGATGGTATCAAATTGAAGGAAAATACATACAATGTTGCAAAGATTAGTGGTAGGCCAGAGGATTGGGAAATTTTTAGAAACCAGCAAAGGATGACTAAAAAAATGAGGGAGAAGATAGCTTGAGAGTAAACTAGCTAAAAATATAAAAAGACAGTAAGAGCTTCTACAGGTACAGGAAACTTTGGTTTATCCAGAGGTTAAATGTCCAGAATACTCGATCTAACGGCAAAAATCAGGAGCCGTTTTCTATATGTTTTTTTAGTTCTCGTTTTTTTTTCCCCCCAGTCAAGCACTGCAAGGTCTGTAGCTATAGCAACAGCTTCAGCTACAGACGCTTGCAGCTGCAGCCGACTGTTTTGAAGCTGTTGCTAAGCAACAGGGTTTGTTGATTCACACGGAGCTTCTCAGTTCCATATGTTTAAACATTAACTCTGGTATGTCTGGCACTTTTGATGTTACGGCACCAGCTCGGTCCCATCAGTGCCGGATATCAGAAAGTTTCCTGTATATAAAAAGGAAGAGAGTAGCTAAAGTAAATGTTGGTCCCTTAGAGGATGAGACTGGGAAATTAATCATGGGAAACGGCAGAGACTTTGAACAAATATTTTGTATCAATCTCCACGGTAGAAGACACTAAAAACATTCCAATAATAATTGATAATCAAGGGGCTATCGGGAGGGAGGAACTTAAAACAATCACCATCACTAGAGAAAATGTACTAGGCAAAATAATGGGACTAAAGGCTGACAAGTCCCCTGGACCTGATGGCCTGCATCCTAGGGTTTTTAAAAGAAGTGGCTGCAGAGATAGTGGCTGCATTGGTTGTAATCTACCAAAATTCCCTGGATTCTGGAGAGGTCCCAGCAGATTGGAAAACCGAAAATGTAACTCCCCAATTCAAGAAAGGAGGGAGACAAAAAGCAGGAATCTATAGGCCAGTTAGCCTAACATCTGTCATTGGGAAAATGCTGGAATCTATTATTAAGGAAGTAATAGCAGGACATTTAGAAAATCATAATAAAACCATGTTGACTCTGCTTGATTGTATGAAAGGGAAATCGTGTTTGACAAATTTACTAGAGTTCTTTGAGGATGTAACGAGCAGGGTGGATAAAGGGGGAACCAGTAGATGTAGTGTATTTGGATTTCCAAAAGGCATTCGATAAGGTGCCGCATAAAAGGTTACTGCACAAGATAAGAGCTCACGTTGTTAGGGGTAATATTAGACGGGATAGAGGATTGGCTAACTAACAGAAAACAGTCGGAATTTGAAGTATGATTCTGCCATCCCCATTTGCAACATTTTATCTCTCTTGCCTCCTACCCTAGCAGACTGTTCCTTCAGATCCTCCCCTCCCCCACCACCTCTGCACCTGCTTAAAATCTGTTACATCTCCAGCTTTTTCCTGTTCTGAAGGGTCCCAGACCCAAAACGTTAACTCTGTTTCTCTCTCCATGGATGCTGCCTGGCCTGCTGAGAATTTCCAGCATTTTCTGTTGTTATTTCAGATTTCCAGCATCCGCAGTATTTTGCTATTGTAGAGAGTCGGAATAAATGGGTCATTTTCAGGTTGGCAAACTATAACTAGTGGGGTGCCACAGGGATTAGTGCTGAAGCCTCAACTATTTATAATCTATATTAATGACTTGGATGAAGGGACCGAGTGTACTGTAGCCAAATTTGCTGACATTACAAAGATAGGTGGGAAAGCAGGTTTGTGAGGAGTACATAGAGTCTGCAAAGAGATATAGATAGGTTAAGTGAGTGGGCAAAAATTTGGCAGATGGAGTATAATGTGGGAAAATGTGAGGTTATCCACTTCGGTTGGAAGAATAAAAAAGAGAAAATTATTTAAATGGAGAGAGAGACTACAGAATGCGGCGGTACAGAGGGATCTGGGTGTCCTCGTACATTAAACACAAAAAGTTAGCATGCAGGTACAGCAAGTAATTAGTAAGGCAAATGAATATTGGCTTTTATTGCAAGGGGGATGGAGTATAAAAGTAGGGAAGTCTTGCTACAACTGTACAGGGCGTTGGCGAGACCACACCTGGAGTACTGCGTGCAGTTTTGGTCTCCTTATTTAAGGAAGGATATACTTGCATTGGAAGCAGTTCATAGAAGGTTCACTAGGTTGATTCCGGAGTTGAAGGGATTGCCTTATGAGGAAAGGTTGAGCCTATACTCACTGGAGTTTAGAAGAATAAGAGGGGATCTTATTGAAACATAAGATTCTGAGGGGGCTTGACAGGGTAGATGCAGGGAGGATGTTTCCCCTTGTGGGGGAATCTAGAACTAGGGAGCATAATTTCAGAATAAGGGGGCACCCATTTAAAACAGAGATGAGGTGGAATTTCTTCTCAGAGGGTCGTGAATCTTTGGACTTCTCTACCCCAGAGAGCTGTGGAGGCGGAGTCATTGAATATATTCAAGGCGGAGATACAGATTTTTGAAAAACAAGGCAATTAAGGGTTATGGAGAACGGGCGGGAAAGTGGAGTTGAGGCCAAGATCAGATCAGCCATGATCTTATTGAATGGCGGAGCAGGCTCGAGGGGCCAAATTGCCTACTCCTACTTCTTGTGTTCTTATGGGTGGTGTCCCGATTGCAAAGTTGGGGGGCTGATGATGGTCTGCAGGGGCCCTCCCGATTGTGGTAGGGTCCAGATTGCAGTGGGGTGTGGTCCGATGGAGGTCGGGGTGGAGCAGACAGATGGCGGGGGAGGGGGTGGTTTACTGGGTAGTTTATTTGGCGTAGAAGAAGTACCTCCTGTTCCTCCTGGCCCACAAGCAATGCTGTAAAGGCACTTACCTCATGGATTCCAACCTTCTCGCCTGCTTTCAGCTGCCGAGCTTCCCAGAGTCCCGGGAAACCCGGCCGCCTGTGGTTAAAAATAGAATCAATGTTAGAATGAAGGCAAAAGCAAAATACTGTGGATGCTGGAAATCTGAAATAAACTCAGAAAATGCTGGAAATACGCAGATCAGGCAGATCTGTGGAGAGAGAAACAGAGTTAACGTTTCAGGTCGATGATCCTTTGTCAGAACTTTGTTAGAATGAAGGCAGGCAGCCTCATTTGAATACTTAAATGATCATCCCGCTTCTCACGAGCAGATTGGTAGCCTGCCTCTGTTAAAACCAGAAGTGGGCGAGTTCAAGGCAAGTTCAGCTCCTCTTCCAAATGTATTGCATTTTAACCTCTGACGCAACCCCAACCCACCCGTTTTTGGGAGTGAAAATTCAGCCCAGTGAATCATAGAAATTTACAGCATGGAAAGAGGCCATTCAGCCCATCATGTCCGCGCCGGTCAACAAAGAGCTATCCAGCCTAATCCCACTTCCCAGCTCTTGGTCTGCAGCCTGGTAGGTTATGGCTCTTCAAGTGCATATCCAAGTTCTTTTTGAATGTGGTGAGAGTTTCTGCCTCTACTACTTTTTCAGGCAGTGAGTTCCAGACCCCCACCACCCTCTGGGTGAAAAATTTCCCCTCAAATCCCCTCTAAACCTCCTACCTTTCACTTTAAATCTATGCTCCCTGGTTCTTGACCCCTCTGCCAAGGGAAACAGTTCCTTCCTATCCCCTCTATCTAGGCCCCTCATAATTTTATACACCTCAGTTAGGTCTCCCCTCATCCTCCTCTGTTCCAAAGAAAACAACCCCAGCCTAACCAATCTTTCCTCATAGCTAAAATTCTCCAGTCCAGGCAACATCCTTGTAAATCTCCTCTGTACCCTCTCTAGCGCAATCACATCTTTCTTGTAATATGGTGACTAGAACTGTACACAGTACTCCAGCTGAGGCCTAACTAGCGTTTTATACAGTTCAAGCATAACATCCCTGCTCTTGTATTCTATGCCTCGGCTAATAAAGGCAAGTATCCCGTAATGCTTCTTAACCACCTTATCTACCTGTGTTGCTACCTTCAGGGATCTGTGGACATGCACTCCAAGGTCCCTCTGATCCTCTGCACTTCTCAGTGTCCTACCATTTAATGGGGGAGAAATTGGGTGAGTAGCGCCACTTATTAGCGCCTAAAGAGGCAGGCAGTGGCTGTAGCGCCACTGGCTGCGCCTCCCGCGATATTGAGTTGGGGCAATAATGGCGGCGTTAGCCTTTTGCACTGCGCCGCCACCGATGACGTCATCGGTGTGCGCAGCGCCCCATTCGCGCCCCGTTCACGATATTTGGTTGCGAACGCCACAGTTGCGCCATTCGCTACCCGCGCCCGGTTCATGGGGCCTTACTGTGCCGGCAGCGGCGCAAGTTAAGGTGGAGGTGCGGGGCCGCCGCCTTTTTCAGCAGCCGCCTGCCAGCACCTCCGTCCCCGGCCTCCTGACCACCCCCGCAGCATTGCCGGCTGTTTCCCCGAGAGCCCGGCACTTCTCCTCGGTGCCAGGATCTTTTGCCGGCATTCGCGATCGGGGATCGCGCTGTTGCAGGCCCCTCCCCCTTAACAATGGGAGAAAGGCCTGCAGTACCGCAGCGTGCCGTGCCGCAGCGTGTGGCGCTGCGGCACGTTGCGCTGCGATATTCAGTTTCAGCGCCCTAAGAGGGATGCGGAGCGCCTCGAGCCTCGCCCCGTCTCCCTCTAGGGGCAATGAAACTGAATATCTGACGATCGCTGAAGACTCGAACGCTGTGCTAAATCCTGCGCTCAGGCGAACTTGGCGCCTCAACCCAATTTCTAGGCCATTGTGTATTACCTTGCCTTGTTAGCCCTCCCCAAATGCATTACCTCGCACTTGTCCGGATTGAATTCAATTTGCCACTGTTCTGCCCAACTGACCAGTCCATTGATATCTTCCTGCAGTCTGCAACTTTCTTCATTATCCACCGCACGGCCAATTTTTGTATCATCTGCAAACTTCTTAATCATACCCCTTACATTCAAATCTAAATCATTGATATATATCACAAAAAGCAAGAGACCTAGTACTGAGCCCTGCAGAACCCCACTGGAAACAGCCTTCCAGTCACAAAAACACCCATCGACCATAACCCTTTGCTTCCGACTCAAAAATATCCAACCGCCTCCCTCTATCAAAAGACTGCACCTTCCCTGCCTCCCCAGGCAATCAATTCCACACACACACACACACATTTAACAGCCACTGTGTAATAAATCTAAATTAAACTTCTGATCAAGAGACTTGAGCACATAATCTAGGCTGACACGGTAGTGCAGTACTGAGGAAGTGCTGCACTGTCGGAGGTGTCATCTTTCAGATGAGATGTTAAACTGAGACCCCGTCTGCCCTCTCAGGTGGATGTAAAAAAATTCCACAGCACTATTCAAAGAGCAGGGGAGTTTCCCCCCCCCAGTGTCATGGCCAATATTTATCCCACAACCAACATCACCAAAACAGATTATCTGGTCATTATTTCATTGCTATTTGTGGAACCTTGCTGTGCACAAGTAGGTTGCTGTGTATCCCTAGAATACAACAGTGACTGCACTTCAAAAGTGCCTCCTGTTTGGTGATGAGGGTTTAGCTGTCTGTCGAATCATAGTTGTGAGGAGGACAGAACATGCTTCATTAGCTGTATAGTGCTTTGAGACATCCTGAGGTCATGAACAGCACTGTGTAAATGCAAGCGCTTTCTTTCTGGGCTTCAGAATCATAGAGGCTTATAGTACAAAAGGAGGCCACGTGGCCAGTCATGCATGAGCCAGCTCTCTGAAAGACCTATCCATTCCCTCGCCCTTTCCCCATAACTTTTACATTTTTCTTTTTCAAATATTTATCCACTTCCCTTTTACAAGTTGTATTATAGATTCAGCTTTCACCACTGTTTCTAGCAGGCATGCGTAACTTAACAACATTATGCATAAAGCATTTCTCCTTCCCGCTCCCTTCATTCATTTGGTGGCAAGATTGTGCACCATCATTGTAGAGTTTGGAATTATATCAAACGTATCGGTCCAGAATTTGCAGTGGATATTGACGGCAAATGATCAGCGGTCGCCGTCATTACCCCCATGATACTGATCGCAACTTCAGGATTTAGCCCATGCAAAACTAAACACGGAAATCCTGAAGTTGCGGGCAGTCATTCAATGCTCCGACACCCCCCTCCCCCGCCACCGTCCATAGCCGGCAATTAGTGAAATCAGTGAAACCTGATGAAAACTTGGGCTTTTCTGCGGTAGTATCACTGTTAAACACTCCATTAAATGTTAAGCCTTGTTGGAATAGGTGTAACTGGGGTTTTAACAGGGTATTGACTGGTAAACAAACATTCTGGCCCTGAAAAAAGTTATATTTGTCAAGTGTCAAATTTCTCCATTATGATAAAAATTACAATTTGTTTTTAAAGTTTGTTCCTGATATTTCAGCTTCTACCTTATCCCCATGTGAGAGTCCCAATCTTTATTTCGCTCTCTAACATTTTTTTTTTAAGTCCTGAATGAAGCAGCTTCTCATTTACTGGTTTCCTGTCTGAGAATTTTGTAATGTGATTGGCTGCTTAGGCAGCTTGTTGACACTACTGCAGCATTGCACTAGGACTCCCCTATTCACAGCACTGCAATCAATTTAACATCGAAAAAGGCAAACTTCTCGCCACAGAGATCACGAGATCTCTTTGGGTAGCTTTCTTCGGGGCCTGCAGCAGGCGCCTTTGCTGACCGCAAATTACGGGCTATTATTAGAGTTCATTTGTGATGATGGCGGAGTAATACATTTCCACACATACCAGAAACACAGTAGACAAAATAATAAAAATTAGGGTTCAGTTTGTTTATATTGTTAAGGATCTTGAATATTTCTGTAATATAGATATGTTTTTACATTATTTTAATACAAAATTAACACAGAACAGCTTATGTAGCAATTATGGTTAAACAACAACAGCTTTATTTATATAGCACCTTTAACAGAGTAAAACGTCCCAAGGCGCTTCACAGGAGTGTTATAAAACAAAACATCGACACCGAGCCACATAAGAAATTAGGGCAGATTAAGCTTGGTCAAAGAGGTAGGTTTTAAGGAGCTTCTTGGAGGAGCGATCGAGAGGTTTAGGGAGGGCATTCCAGAGCTTAGGGCCTAGGCAGCTGAAGGCACGGCCACCAATGATTGAGCGATTATAATCAGGGATATTCAAGAGGGCAGAATTTGAGGAGTGCAGATATCTTGGGGGGGGGGGGGGGGGGCGTGGGGGGGTTGTGGGGCTGGAGGAGATTACAGAGATAGGGAGGGGCAAGGCCATGGAGGGATTTGAAAACAAGGATGCGAATGTTGAAATCGAAGCGTTGCTTAACCAGGAGCCAATGTAGGTCAGAGAGCACAGAGGTGATGGGTGAACGGGACTTGGTGCAAGTTTGGACACGGGCAGCCGAGTTTTAGATGACCTCAAGTTTATGTAGGGTAGAATGTGGGAGGCCAGCCAGGAGTGCGTTGGAATAGTCAAGTCTAGAGGTAACAAAGGCATGGATGAGGGTTTCAGCAGCAGATAAGCTGAGGCAAAGACGGAGACGGGCAATGTTACGGAGGTGGAAATAGGCGGTCTTAGTTATGCCACAGATATGTGGCCGGAAGCTTATTTCAGGGTCAAATATGACACCAAGGTTGCAAACAGTCTGGTTCAGCCTCAGACAGATGCTAGGGAGAGGGATGGAGTCAGTGGCTAGGGAACAGAACTTGTGATTGAAGCCATTGTCTTCAGGCCCTGTCTTCCCAATATTCAATTGGAAAACATTTCTGCTCATCCGGTACTGGATGTCAGACAAGCAGTGTGTCAATTTAAAGACCATGGAGGGGTCGAGAGAAGTGGTGGTGAGGTAGAGCTGGGTATCGTCAGCGTACATGTGGAAACTGACGCTGTGTTTTCAGATGATGTCGCCAAGGGGCATCATGTAGATGAGAAATAGGAGGGGGCCAAGGATAGATCCTTGGGGGACACCAGAGGTAGTGATGCGGGAGTGGGGAGAGAAGCCATTGTTGGTGATTTTCTAGCTACGATTAGATAGCTAAGAATGGAATCAGGCAAGTTCACATGAATAAGTCAGAATTGGTTTAAACTATGCTGGCAGATCTCAGCTTTTGATCACTGACGCTCCAGGACAAAAAAGTTATAGCTCAAAGAACAAATCATTGGAAGCAAAGATAATGTAGCAGGATATCAACAAGGATATTAACCAGGACATGAAGCCTTTATCATTGTATGTTCAATGACCCAAGGGTAATAAAACAATATTAACCTCAGCAATAATTAGACAATGGAAGCTGGTTTCTAAAATAGTACAAAGGACAGATACAAAGCAAAATTCACTAAGAACTTTAGCTAGCTTCAAGAAGAGTCATCGTGAACGGCTTTGGCTAGGCAATCACTCACTATTCCCGGGATGTTCTTTACACACAAGTTTCTAGACGTAGGACTGCGTACTGCTCTGTCTGTAGTCTTAAAATGAATGTATTGAAACAATAATAAATGTACTTAATTGTCAAACATATTACTGTCTCTGGCTTTTTGAATCTGTTAATAAAAGGTTAAAGGATTATACAACAACTTCAATAAGTGTTTCCTTGAACCTTCTTTTCACAAGTGTATGCATTCCCCGTTGTCACAGCCTCTCATTATAGCTGAGGTGTCTAATCCCAGATGTTAATTTAGTTATTCTTCTCTGAAGCCAAGATGTCACTACTGTAGTAGGGATGAGAATTGTACATTGTATACCAGATAGGGCAGACCATTTCTTTATACAAACTCAGCTCACTTTCTAGGATTATGTTCTGCTCGGAATGGAGGTGCAGATCAGCCATGATCTAATTCAGTGGTGCAGCAGGCCAGAGGGCCTGAATGGCCTACTCCTAATATTTCCTATGTTACAACAGCGACTACACTTCAAAAGTACTTCATTGGCTGCTAAGTGCTTTGGGACATCCTGAGGTCATGAAAGGCAATTCTTTCTTTCTTTTCTTTGTAGTCTGACTATAGACAGACAGTCTACTATTGCCCCTGCACATCGTTCAATGATTTCAACAACCTGTACACCAGAAACACCATCCACCCCCCCCCCCATCCCCCAAACATCTGCTACCATGGTCTATGGACTACGATCATGTAGTTTATATTTCCTACTGCTTATTCTTCAATCATAACACTCTACATTTATCCACATTAAACTGTAACAGACACTTATCAGCCTAATTTTTACAATTTTTCCAAATCCCTCTGTATTTTGTTCACCTGTACCCCATCGTTTGCAGCCAACCCACCACCCGAAAAAAACTTTCTGGAATCATCGGCAAACTTAAGGAGCTTTGTTTTGTTCCCTATATCCAAATCATTTCTGTACATTGTAAAAAGCCCCGGCACTGAATCCAGTGGAACCCTGCTAACTCATCTTCCATACTCCATGTGGAACGACTCGGTCTTCTCTAATTCAGATCTTTGCTGTTCCACTTGAGAAGCATCTCTTATGAGCCCCTCCAAGATGTGCCATCGGTTTGGTGGCAACATGCTGTAGGTAGAGTATATATAATACAGATCATTCTGGGCACACTACTCAGATGTGCAAATTGGATGCCACGTTTCCTACATTACAATCATGACTACATTTCAAAAAAGTACTTCATTGGTTGTAAAGCGCTTTGGGACATCCGGTTATCGTGAAAGGCACTGTAGAAATATGAACTGGTGCTTTCAGAAAATGGTCGAGGACTGCGAAAACTGCAGCCAGTGAGATCTCAAATAAACAAAAACTTGACGCTGGGGGCCTAGGGCTGCTCAAATAACAGTTAACAGGCCTGCAAAAGTTGACAAGCTTGCAGGATGATCGAGTCGACAGTAATAAATTAACTCAAGATAAGGGTGACAATCTAGTCTAATGGTTGAGCAGTCGCAAATCACATAATAAGGGACCTCTGGAATGCCCTAAACGACCAAGGATACTGATTGGCTAAGGATAAACACATCTCAGACAAAATGGCCGAATCTGCACACGGCACGCCTTGACCATTCTGTTGTGATGATCACAGAAGCTGTGAGCTAACTGTCATGAGGTCTCATGACTGACATCGGGGGGGACGGCACATAGGTAGTAAAATATAGGTATAATAAAAGAAGGGACCCAAGAGCTGGTTGAGAAGCGAGAACCTGGTAGCGAGAGCCTGGGAATCACACTCGAGAAGGGAGGAGCCACAAGTCCGGGACTTGTTGTAGGACACCAGCGTGAAGGCTGATCAATTTTCAAACGGGTAATATTGTTTTAAGCTAGCACACAGGGAAGTGAGTCCCGTGTCATTTTCCTTGTAAGTTATTCAAACAACTTGTTAACCAATAAAGTACTGAATGTATGCAACTTACTGAGTCCGACCGACATTTGACACTCTGAACTAAGAACCATAATTGTTGAACTGTTGTTGAGCTGACTACTTATTACTAGTTCAATAGGTACAGTGAATTTGGCATAACAGGCACTATGTACAGTAAATGCAAATGCAAATGCAAATCTTTCTTTCCTTTCATTTCCTGCTCTTTCCAATTCTTCAAAAAGACTACTAATATGAACTGCCTGCAACAGGATCAGTCTGGCTGCCCATGATTAACCCATATATTTCTAAATGCCAGCAATTTAATCTCAAAATTAATGATTGTGAAAGTCTGGCTAGAGAGAGAGTGTAAAAAGACAGAAAGAGAGAATAAGCAATTAAATTAATTTACTCTAGCAACTGCATTTCTGGTAGCCCCCTTACTTGATGTTGGTGCTCGATTGCCAGCCTCAGTCAAGATTTTCCCTTCCCTAGATATATCCAATGGATTTTGAACTTTGTCTGTTGCTAGAATGCCCCAATTCTAAACAAGCTGTTCCCTTTACAATACAATGCACCTGGACTCAGTTGCCAAACGGTTTCCATAATTTGCCCATTTTGCTTAATTACTTCATGCAGTGTGTTATTTCCAGATTACAGTTATAACGTCATGGTGGAATAAGTAGATGATATTGAGATTCAAATCAATTGCTTTTGGTCAATTTAGTGCAGTCTTTTTAATGTATTCACAAACAGCATGCATGAAAACCATTCGATTTCTAAACTGATTGCGCTACAGGCAATTTCACCTTCTTTCTAATTAGCAAGTCCGCAGGGTACTGACAGTAATTAACTCTAAAAAAAAACAGATGATCTGGCCATTATCACATTGTTGTTTGTGGGATCTTGCTGTGTGCAAATTGGTTGCCACATTTCCTACATTACAACAGTGACTACACTTCAAAAGTGCTGCATTAGCTGTATTTAGCTGTAAAGCACTTTAGGAAGTCCAGAGGTCGTAAAAGACGCTTATTATTGCAAATCTGGGAAGAGTTATGTGCAACACCAATATTAGCAGAGGTGACCGCCATCACTTGCACACAAACTCCAAGAGAGAAACAGGCGGAGAGATATCTAGATTTAGCAAAGTTACAAGACCAGGTTGAGGTGTAAAGTAGTTATTATGGAAGCAGGAAATATCAGAACTATATGATAAATACAAAAAGCAGCTATCCGTTCAAAAAGGCACAGTAGTTCATACAGCAAATACAAGCATGGCCTGGGGGTTTTTAAATAATTCCATTTATTTTATGTGAAAACCCGATGGAACATGGCATTTGACCATGATTTCTGGGAATTAAAATCAATCTAATCTAGCTGCTACTTCCCCGGTAGCCTCCTTACCTGATGTTGGTGCTCAATTGCCACCATCAGCCAAAATGTTCGCTTCCCTGGATTTATCCAATGTATTTCTCATCTACATGCTGACCTTCGGCAAGATCATCCGAAAACACAGCATCAGTTTCCACATGAACGCTGGCAACACCCAGCTCTACCTCACCACCACTTCTCTCGAACCCTCCACAGTCTCTAAACTGCTTATCAACAGAAATTTCCTCCAACTAAATATTGGGAAGACTGAAGCCATTGTCTTTGGTCCCTGCCACAAATTCCACTCCCTAGCCACCAACTCCATCCCTCTCCCTAGCATCTGTCTGAGGCTGAACCAGACGGTTCACAACCTTGGTGTCATATTTAACCCAGCCATGATCTCATTAAATGGCAGAACAGGCTCGAGGGGCCGAATGACCTACTCCTGCTCCTATCTTCTATGAAATGATCTTCCAACCACATATCCGTGCCATAACCAAGACCGCCTATTTCCACCACTGTAACATCACCCGTCTCCGCCCCTACCTCAGCTCATCTGCTGCTGAAACCCTCATCCATGCCCCTTTTACCTCTAGACTTGACTATTCCAACGCACTCCTGGCTGGCCTCCCACATTCTACCCTACGTAAACTTGAGGTCATCCAAAACTCTGCTGCCCGTGTCCTAACTCGCACATTGCCTCCCGGTAAATCAATGCCTCAATTTTAAAATTCTCATCCTTGTTTTCAAATTCCTCCATGGCCTCCCCCCAACCCAAGATATCTGCGCTCCTCTAATTCTGGCCTCTTGAGCATCCCTGATTTTAATCGCTCAACCATTGGTGGCCGTGCCTTCACCTGTAAGGCCCCAAGCTCTGGAATTCCCTTCCTAAACCTCTCCGCCTCCCTTTCCTCCTTTAAGACCCTCCTTAAAACCTACTCTTTGTCTGCCCTAATTTCTCCTAATGTCAATTTTTTTTCTAACACTCCTGTGAAGCGCCTTGGGACATTTTACCACGTTAAAGACGCTATATTAATACAAGTTGTTGTTGACTTTGAACGTAGCTAGGGCATCTCAATTAAAAACAAGCTGTTCCCTTTAAGGTATAGCGCACTTGGACCCAAGGGTTTCCATTATTACCCCAGGTTGTTTAATTCCTTCATGCAATGAGTTATTTCCTCATTACAGTTAAAAAGTCATGGGAACTTGTGTGTTGATGTTGCGATTTAAATCAATTGCTTTTAGTTAACTTAGTACACTGTTTTAAATTTACTCACAGATAGCATCTTTGAAACCGTTCCCTTATCAGCTTTCTAAACCAATTGCGGTGGTCAACTACACTTACTTTCCAACTGGCAAGTCTTCAGGATACTGACAGTACTTAACCCTTTACTCATATAGGCAGCATCTAGCTGAGTGAGCACATAAATTATATGTAAGCAAACGCAACAAGTACTTAAATTTTTGAATCCAGTTTACTCAGTTATAAAAAGGTACTTAGTGTCATTTTACTAGAATTTGGGTGTTTCTTTTCATCTGACCAAAAACCTGTCAAATATGTGCCTGTTTCTCACTTAATAGTGTCCTTTCACTTTCAGTTGACCATCTCTATCTTTGTTAAGATGGTAATGGGTCACTCTAGGGCTGCAAATTTTGACCATTCGTCATGGAACCTGCCTCACTCGTTCAATTGCTCAAGGGGCAGAGAGTGAGAGAATTACAAGTGCCACCAATATTAGCAGCGGTGACCACCATCACTCACACACAAACTGCAGGAAGTGAAACAGGGCGAAAGAAATATATATAGATTCAGCCAAGTTATAAGACCAAGATGAAGGTGTTAAGTACAGCCGTTAGGGAAGTAGGAAATCTCAGAACCATACGATAAACACAAAGTGTAGCTATCCATTCACAAAGGCACAATAGTTCACATAACACATACAGCCATGGCCTGGGCAGTGCCAAAGCAAGAGCAGAGTCGAAAAAAGTGTGCAGTGCATGACCTGCTAATAACTGGACATGGAGAAGTGTCAAAAACTTTGCAATTAGCCAAGAAAATGGGCTGGTGGCCAAGGATGGCCTATGACATTAAAGATTATTGCCAGTCCTGCACACTAAGTGCACAAAAGAACCCCACCAAGGTAATTTTTGAAAGCCTTATTATTGACTGTGGTGAGGCAAGGACCTTGGACAAGGATACAGATACATTATGTTGGTCCATTGCCTGCCATGACCAACAAGAACAAGTACATTCTCCTGGTGGTGGTTACGTTGTCAGAATGGATAGAGGTTATGCACTATGTCAGCTGTGCTCAGTTAGTAGCACTCTTGCCTCGGAGTCAGAAGGTTGTGGGTTCGAGTCCCACTCCAGAATGGAGTGCAAAAATCTAGTGCTGTACTGAGGGAGTGCGGCACTGTCGGAGGTGCTGTCTTTCGGATGAGACGTTAAACCGAGGCCCCGTCTGGTGGATGTAAAAGATCCCAAGGCAATGTTTCAAAGAGCAGGGGAATTCTCCCCGGTGTCCTGGCCAATATTGAGCCCGCAATCAAAATCACTAAAAACAGATTATCTGGTCATTATCACATTGCTGTTTGTAGGATCTTGCGGAGCGCAAATTGGCTGCCACGTTTCATACATTATAATAGCAGCCACACTTCAAAAGCATTGGCTGTAAAGCGCTTTGGGATGTCCTGAAGTTGTGAAAGGCGCTATAGAAGTGCAGCTCTTTCTTTTTCTTCCTCTATGACCACGCGAGATTGTGCAGCAGTAGCAGCTAGAGCACTAGTGGGAGAGACAATGGCATGGTGGGCAATTTCTTCAACAGTCTAAACTGACCAAGGACCCCATTTCCCCAATTTGCGAAGTGTTTACCAAATGTTTAAAGTGCTTGGGATAGAACAAGACTTGCATATTCCCCATCACCCCCGAGTCATCTGGTGAAGTGAAAACGGCTAACCGCTCTCTTAAGACCGCATTAAGAAAACTTGTAGCAATAAATGGAAAGAATTGGGACACACTGTTACTGTTGATTTTGATGGCATTACAAGCTCGCCCCATCCAATAAGGACAGTACTCACCATATGAAGCATTGACAGGCGAGAAATGCAATTGCAAATGCACATAATCCACAAAGATCTGACTGCACAGTTAGAAGAAGTGGTGTCCGAGGTTGAATGTGCAGCAAATTTTAAAATGATACATCTATACGTGGCACAGCATACCTCCCCCAGAGTCGCCCCAAGACAAAGTGTAAGGTTTCGCAAGAATTTCAAAAATTTCTACAGCCCCAAAGATTATTTTTTTGATTAAAGAAAACCTGGGTGGAATATACCTTAAAAATCAAGGGCATCAAAAATGGCTGTCAGGCCTCGTGGCAGGAGACAAAAGACAGCCTGCTTGTATATCTACAAAGGATTTGAAAAAAAACACCAGCCTGTGCGAAATGCATGAAGTACTTGAAACTATCAATCAACTGCAGTTTAGGAAGTTTCAACCGCAGGACAAAGGGGTTGTTTGTTTACAGAACTCTCTACAATGTTGACATAGAAACATAGAAGATAGGAGCATGAGTAGGCCATTCGGCCCCTCGAGCCTGCTGCCATTCAATGAGATCATGGCTGATCATCCAAATTCAGTACCCTGTCCCTGCCTTCTCCCCATATCCCTTTAGCCTTAAGAAATATATCCAACTCTTTTTTGAATATACTTAATGAACTGGCCTCCACCCCCCTCTGTGGCAGAGAATTCCACAGGTTCACCACTCTCTGGGTGAAGAAATTCCTCCTCATTTCAGTCCTAAATGGCTTACCCCTTATCCTTAGACTATGACCCCTGGTTCTGGACTCCCCGGCCATCAGAAACATCCTTCCTGCATCTAGTCTGTCCAGGCCTGACAGAATTTTATAGGTTTCGATGAGATTCCCTCTCAATCTTCTAAACTCCAGTGAGTATAAGCCCAAGCGACACAATCTCTCCTCATATGTCATTCCTGCCATCCCAGGTATCAGCCTGGTGAATCTTCACTGCACTCCTTCCATGGCAAGAACGTCCTTCCTCAGGTAAGGCGACCAAAACTGCACACAATACTCAAGGTGTGGTCTCACCAAGGCCCTGTACAACTGCAGCAAGACATCCTTGTTCTTGTACTCGAACCCTCTTGCTACGAAGGCCGACATACCATTTGCCTTCTTAACCGCCTGCTGCACCTGCATGCTTACCTTCAGCGACTGGTGCACAAGAACACCCAGGTCTCTTTGCACTTCCCCCTTCTCCCAATCTATTGCCATTCAAATAATAATCTGCCTTCCTGTTTTTGCCACCAAAGTGGATAACCTCACATTTATCCACATTATAGTGCATTTGCCATGTTTCTGCCCAATCACCCAACCTGTCCAAATCGTACTGGAGTTTCACGACATCCTCCTCACAGCATACCCTCCCACCCAGCTTTGTGTCATCTGCAAATTTGGAGATATTACATCCAATTCCCTCGTCTAGATCATTTATATTGTGAACAGCTGGGGTCCTAGGACCGATCCTTGCAGTACCCCACTAGTCACTGCCTGCCACTCGGAAAACGACCCGTTTATTCCAACTCTTTGCTTTCTGTCCGCCAACCAGTTCTCTATCCAAGTCAATACCTTGCCCCCAATCCCATGTGCCTTAATTTTGCACGCTAATCTCTTATGCGGGACCTTATCGAAAGCCTTCTGAAAGTCCAAATACACCACATCCACTGGTTCTCCCTTATCTATTTTACCAGTTACATCCTCAAAAAATTCCAGTAGATTAGTCAAGCATGATTTACCTTTTGTAAATCCATGTTGACTTTGTCTAATCCAGTCACTGCTTTCCAAGTGCTCTGCTATTACATCTTTTATAATGGACTCTAGCATTTTCCCCACTACCGATGTCAAGCTTACCCACCTTTTCTCTACCACCTTTTTTGAATAGTGGGGTAACATTAGCTACCCGCCAATCCATGGGTACCGTTCCAGAGTCTATCGAGACACAAAGGCTCAATTGATTAACTTAAAGCTGTCAATCAATTGCGGTTGGACTGACCACAGGACAATGGGTTTGTTTACAAACCACTTGAGTTGATGTTGACTGAACACAAGGATGTTTGAGACATTTTGTATTAAGCGCATACCAGTCATAAGGAAATGGGTAATACATTCAAAACCCATTACAGTCAATGGGGACAGTTTGGATCCCTTTTGTATAGCCCAGATACATCCGGATTTGGGCGCGAAGATTATGGCTCCCAATGGGGTATAAAGATAGCCTCTCAGGAAGCCATCTCTCTCTCTGCCGCCTCGCCTCTGTGCTCTGCCTGCAAGAAGAACAACTCAAAAGCCCGCCCAAAGGAGTGGAATACCAGCAGTTACTTTTAAATACTGGGGTATCTCCACTTCTGGGCGGTGAAGAATCTAACACCGCAGGAGCACGGAGCAGACGTTCACTGGTGAGCATTAGATTTTCTGGTCCATTACAAGTGTAACCCCTTCACGGTTCTCTAGATATGTGAGATGTGGTCTCTGTTGTAGACAGTATTCTATAGTCCAGTAAGGAGATCACTACTACAATGGCTTAATTCTAATTATCTTACTTTATAGTTTTAACATCAGACAGTATAAGAAGATTACAGGTCAATGAACTAAATTAGACATTTGCATGCATTAGAATGAATCTAGACATAATAAACATACATTCTCCATTTACATGGATTCAAAGGAGAATCTGTCCGTGTCCAAATTCGAGTGCACTCTTTCGTTGGCGCGCTTAAGTTGGAGCTCATGGTATGTATAATGTCTGCAAGACTTACGACTCCGAACCCCTTCGTTGAATTCTCTTCACGATCACTGAATCCCACTTTGAGTTCTGGATGCAGAGCTACTAATACGAAGGGCGGCGGCCAAGTTTGCAAGCCCGGGACGGGATGCGGCAGCCATTTGCCTCCTGAGCCCTCTTTTCAGAGCTCCTGCCCTCTTCTCTTCCAGTCGCTCCCGTTTCCCGCTCGAAAAACCCAACTCCACCCCTTCCTCCTGGGGTTTCTGCCTGGAGACTGCGCAGCCTCACTGTCTGCAACAGTTGATACTGGTGCAGAATTATGGAAAGTCTGCTCTTAGTCACATTGTGTCCTTAAAAGTTCTTGCCGTACCTTCACATGGGCAACTTTAACCCAGGGATTTATAACAATAATAGTGTCTAAGTTAAAGATTGATAACCATACTTAGCGTACATAACATTTCCAGTGGGTATTACACAAGGCAACCTAGATAGGTATTAGGGGTGGGATTAAAGGGGAATTTTGTTAAATTGTAATTTTAGTCAATTTTCCCTCGATATGTCCATTTTCTCCTCCCCTGGTAAGTAAAAGTGTGCTGTATTAAGTAAAAGTCTGCTGTATTAAGCAAAAGAGTGCTGTACTATGCAAAGGTGTGCTGTAGTAAGCAAAGGTGTACTGTATTAAGTAAAGGTGTGTTGTATTCATTATTTTCAATTTATTTCTTTCCATTTCAATAAATACTGGTCTTCTTTGCACCCAACCACAAGTCTCGTTTTGTCTACATCACTACTGAAATAAGTCCGGCGGTCAGAACCAGAAAAGGGGAGCGATTCGAAACCGCACGGGGCTCTGGAGCAGCTCAGATACTTCTGACTGGCCAGAGACAATAACCCCCCTACCCCCCCTATTTCTACAATAGGGCTGACTTCAAAGCACAGTTTTAACATAATGTGGGAGATACGGCAAAGTTGCGATTCATGGGAACCTGTCACACTATTTCTGAAGTTGAAGGGTCGCTGTGGTTATCGATACCATATAATTGAGAATAACTTCAGGAAAGGGTTTCTAGGACAAGTGGGTATATGTTAATCAGGCAAAGGTGGTTAAAGGAGGATAGAAAATGCTTGATGTGAGGTTTTCCTCACATTGGGCCTCCAACTACAACGTGGAGGATTTGACTTATCGTTGTTCTTTCCTTGATAGCCAGGAGGAGCCTGAACAATGCCCACTTACTGTGCTAGAATCCAGTAGTGGAATAGTAGTTGAACCCTTAGCTGGTATTCTGTTCAATGAATGATTCGGAGTGTTATATTGGATTTGTCACAGGTTAAAGCAGAAATAGCCAGGTTTCTATAAGACAAAGCAAGTAAAGTTGATTATATGATTTTGCATGACATACAAGGGCTAGCAGCTGCAGCACAAACTATTGCCGACATAAAAAGCCTACTCCAAGTGACTGACAAGACGGTAAAGTCAGTGATTTCACGGCCTATGGTGTGTTATCTTACAACATGCTCATGTAGTGTTGTGAACACACATCGTAGATTATACTGGGCAACACCATTTGCCTTCGACGGTGTTAAGAAATTGGCATGCAGGAAGATCAGAAGTAGTTCCGGCTTTGTACCATCTTGCACAAGCGGTTGTGTTGCCCATAGATATCGAATGTCTATGGTATAGCCAGTTTGGATTTAATAAACTGATTAATACTAAAGCCTGCTAGCTCAAGGATTACGGTGCCATATACCTACTGGGAATGCCGTCCAATGTCAAGGTCCAGAACGTGTTTAAAGATATGTTCGTTATCCAGAATGTGAGAGTAATTGAAGGTGGAACATAAGGCTCTGAAAATGGGATCCTTAATTATGAAGGAAACTGTCAACCTGAAAGGATTCGCAATTTTCATGTCTTCCCCCGAAAATTTACTTTCGGCTTATTGAAGAAACCCTGGCTGGATGGAGTTTAAAATCCAGGGCTCCAGGGCTCCACAAGATGGCTGCGGTCAACCTCATGGCCAAGGCCTGTAAGTTTCAGTTTTGGGCTGACAAAGAAGGAACTTTCCAGAAATTAGAATGCAGACAAACCTTCTGCATTTATGCATGAGAAGCAAACCCAGTGGCATTCGGGCCTCTGATTAAAACCCATCAAGGTCGTTTGCACAGACAGTCAATATGTAATAGCTGCATTCAGACCTTCGTTAGAGGACATCAACACTGTTTGCAAGCGATCAACGGGGCATTCAAACTGGAATGGCCCCATCACGAAACCAGTTGGACAAAGGGGAACACTTATGAGACGTTTAAAAACCGATTAAGCGGCCATCCAGGTCGATGGGCCCAGATCGGTTTCCTTTGTATAAGCTTCAACACGTCCAGGTCAGACAAAGAAACAAGCTGATCTGGCGGGAGATAAGGGCTACCAGGAGGGGTATAACTAGTCCCTCGGGAAGCCATCTCTCTCTCCCACCTCGACTACGGTGCCCTGCCTTACCATCAAGAGAATCATCGACGAAGAGCCCGGCCAGGGAAGCAGGATACCCGCAGTTACATTTAAATCACTGGGGTATCTCTGTTTTGGGCAGTGAAAACCCTAAAGACATCGGCAGGCAACGGGGCACGGAGCAGGCGTTCCAACATCGTAGACTGGTGCGCATCAATTTTCTGGCCCATCATAAGATAACCTAGATAGGTGTAAAGGATGTGAGTTAAGGGGATTGCTAAAATTGTCATTTTAGTCATTTTCCCTCGGTGTGTCCGTTTCTCCTCCCCCGCTAAGTGTAATTGTGTTGCATCCATAGTGATTTTCTCTGTATAGTAGTTATTTCTCTATTTTAATAAACATTGGTTTTCTTTGCACCAAACCACTGGTCTCGTTTGTCTATATCGCTGCTCGAAAATAAGTCCAGTGCTCAGAGCTAAAGAGGTGGAAGCGATTCGAACCACACGGGGCTGGGGCAGCTCAGGCACACGACTGACTGACCAGACAAAAACCCCAAACCAAATTCCCCTTACAGAAATGGCGAGCCAGGTAGGAGCATCGGCGACATTATGCGATATGACAGACAGTGGTGCGGAGGGAGAAACCGCAATGGAAGAGAGGTTGTCCACTTATGTGTGCAGAAAGGTCAATATCGCCAAGAAATGGGTGGGCGCTATGTTAAAGGCCGAGCGTCCCATAGACGCCGCTACCCAGTGGACGGCGAGTAAACAGCATAAGAGAGCATTTGAAAAGGCAGTCTGGTTAATGTGTTATAAGAAACAAGTCCTAGTGCTGGACAGTGTTGCAGCAGCGCAGGCTGCCAAGCTCAAGAAATTGGCCCTAGAAATGCAGGATAAGGTTTTAGCGGAAGAGAAGGTGCTAGTGGCGCTTCAGGCATTAAGCCAAGAAAGAGCGCAGACGGCCAAGGAACACCAGGCGAAGGTAGAGCGCCTGGAGGCCCGGGCCATCGAGGTGCAACGGGAACATCAGGCAAGGGTAGAGCGCCTGGAATACCAGACCGCTGAAAGTAAAGCCAGCGCTAGGCGCAAGATGGAGCACTTAGAATACCAGGTCAGAGAGGCGAGGGGCAGCGAGATAAGGCTGCAGGACATGATTTGCGACATCACCCAAAAATTAAAAGAGCAGGAGGAGAAAGTAAGGGAGGTAAAGGCAGCATACAAGCTAGCCTGCAACCGGGGGTTCGAGGAGGCAGATCACGGGCCCTGTAGAGAGGAGATAGAAAGCTTGGGCATGGCCTTAGAGGGCGAAGGGGATGATATGCCTCATCAGCCCGAAGGCGGGCCAGTTGGACTTAATCAGCAACCCAAACAAAACCGTCCCACAGGCAGCACCCAGAACAAAGTTGGCTAGGGAATCAGAGGTCCCACGGCCGCCACCCATAGCTCCGAGCTTTCAGGAGTTCTGGCAGCAAGGAGGGGTGGAAGATGAAGTGGTAGGGGAAGCACAGCAGGCCCCGCTAGATAGGCCGGGACTAGGGCCGGTGTACCCCCTCCGACAACGGAGGTACGGCCCGCCCGTTGACGACGGGGACCCAGGGGCCATCCAAAATCAGTTTGTGGTGCCTCATGGCACCAAACAGCTCCGGGCCATGGTTAGTCACATCCCCAAGCTCACCGAAAAGGGAGACCCCTCTCTGCATTTCAGGGACATAGAACAGGCAGCGTGCGTTAATGACTGCGATGACGCAGAGCAAGCTAAGATGATGCTGTTTTCTCTGGGGAGTGATCTCCTCCAGACCCTGTCCAATGAATGTAAAAAGGGGCAGAAAGATTATGAGGATTTGAGGAACGAGATATTGGAGGCCAAGGGACTCAATGACGGTAGGCCGTTCGCCCAGGTGGAAAAAACAGTACAGCTCCCAGGGGAGTCCCCGCAGACGTTCCCAGACAGGCTGTGGCCAGTCTACCGGAGCGTGTGCCCGGGAATGCCAGCACGGACATTACTGAACCAAGTCCAGTTGACCCACTGGCCCCGTTGTCTAATGACAAACTGCCTGCCCCAAATCCGAGCCCAGGCTGCGGCCTGGTTTGACCCCAGTAGCCCCCAGGCCACCGAGGAAACGGTGATCCGCCAGCTCACGATAACATTAAAAAATATAAGGGGTATCGAGACGCCCCAACCCAAGGGGAAAGTCCATGAGGTTAAACCTGGGGGCCAGAATAAGAAAGAGTGGCACCAGGAGGGGAACTGTTACGGGTGCGGTAAGGACGGCCACTGGCGCAAGGATTGTAAAAATCCATGGAAAGACAATAAAGTAAAGAACTCCACAGCCCCAGCCCAAAAGGCAGAGCCAGATATCCCTCCCGCTGCGATCGAGCCACTCTTGGAGTCGATACAATCTCTCCTCCTGACCAGCCAGGGGAGAATAGCAGCCACCATCAGTGCTTTGACCCCGTCTGCCCCATCCCACTCCCAGCAATGACTAGAACCAGCGCAGCCTGTCGACCTGTGTCCCCGCGAAAATGCTGAGGGGAGCAGGCCCTATGTTAAGATGGGGGTGAAGACGGTGCCAGGGAGATAGTCGGTGGAAACTGGAGCTTCCAGCATGTTGGTCCATTCGGAAGACCTGACCAATTCACCCCAGTCTAACAAGGTCCCATTTAGCTTAATAGGATCCACAGGGAACGAACAGGCTGGGGAAAGGTCAAAACCTTTGGGCATAGATTTAGGATCCCTCCATACCACGTGGGAGGGTAACCACAAGACCGACGAGGTGGCCAAGCAGGGGGACAGGGAAGGAGAGTTCTGGGACCTCTGTAGAGCAGGCCCGATAGCAGCAATCCGGGACAAGGGAGGCACACAGGGGGTAGCTTTGGCCCCGGACCAAAAGCAGGTCCAAACCCAAGATTCCACCTTTAAGGCCACCCTGGTAAGGAGAAAGAATTTAGAACCGGGTTACTGGCAGGCTGCTAGTTATATTAAACAATGTAAGTTGTTTAAACCCGAAAAGAAAGAGCAGCCAGTTGGGACAAGGTCTGAGGATAGAGATCCTCAGCCCGCAGCGGGTACAAGCTTACAGGCTGCACAGGCAGGCGCTGTGTCTTGTGTCAGGGGAGGAGCCATTCCGCCCACCGTTCAGGACACTCCCCCAATCCTCTGGGATTCAGATGGGGAGGAGTCCGAGCGCGAGAATCCCGCCCCCGACCCAGGTTTGGAACCTGGGGGCGGAGACTCACAGCCTGCTGCAACAGGCGGCGAAAGGTTACCTGCCCTCAGCCCAAGTTTGGGAGAGGTGAAACCTGAGGGAGAGGACCCCCAGCCAGCAGTCGTGGAAAACCCACAGACCGCGCTAGCAAAGGCTGCGGTCCAAGCCAAAGGTCCACTCGTAGCCCTCCCTAGAAGGTCTCCTCGGACACCCCAGCCCAGAAAGGTATGGTCACCGACTCCCCAGCTTAAAACGACAACCTCCCGAGTTAAAGAGAAGTCGGAAGACAAAGGTCCCCAGCTAGCAGCTACAGACTGCAAGGGACCAGAAGTGCAGGTCAGTGCAGCCACGCCGCAGGGAGCAGCCTGCAGCAGCCCAAACAGGGATTAGGCTGGCCGCCCGGAGACGGGCGGCGGATGTATATAGTTTAGGTAGTATAATTTTAAGTAATGTGTATAGAGGGTTAAGTTAGGGTGTTTTAATTTAATTCTATGTAAGGAACCGGTAGTCTATAAGTTTTAAGTTTGAAACCGTTCCAGAGTGCTGTCTACGTGAGCCGAGGTCGCGGGACCCGATCACACTTCCCCCGAGCCAGGGAGCCTCCAGGGAACCTGGCTAGATGCTTTTATGTCTTTTTCAGAATTTCGAAATGTGCGGAGGCATAATCCTGCTCGCCCTATTCGGGCTGAGCCTCGCGAGAAGGGGCGATGTCGAGGACCATCATATCTTCGGATGCTCGGGGAAGAGAGCGCCCCTAGCACACGACGGAAGTGGCCTACAGGAGGCGGATGAAATCACCTCGTATGTCCACAAGGGGAGCTGGCCAGGATGACTGGGATCCAATTCAACCGAGACCGGCTTCACGTATGGGGAGGCCTCCCTCCAGTGCCCGAGGATACGAATCGTCACCCCAAGGATTAGCGTCACCGTGGGCAAAAGAATATGTTTGACGTGTAAAGGGGACGTTCCCCTGGATAGGTGGTGGTGGCTCAGAAAGTTAAGCAAAGACATGGGAAACCCCAAGGTAGAGTGGGAAAGGTTAGGGAATGACACTCACAGGACCATTACAGGGACCCAGGGAGGGTTAAGTGTGTGCTGGGATAAATGGTGGGAACCGGATCAGGGGATCTACATCTGTATGTGGGGGATCAGAGAAGGTCTACCCCACAGGCGTTTCCATCATTTTCCGCAGCCAGTGGCAAAATAACAGGAGGGGGGGATGGACTGGGAGTCCCGCCTGGACGTATGCGCGATCCCGTACTCCCCAATCTCGGTTAATGCCACTGAATTACTGACCCGCCCCAGACGGCCCCTGCCCACGACCCCGACGTCACGAACAGTAGCAGAGGGATGCCCCACCACCAAGGGACCAGGGAACGGCCTGGTGCTAGTACCCACAGACCAGGTGCTGTACCAAGGAGTGCATTACGCAGTGGCCTCTGTGATTTTAAACCTCACTGAGGTACACTTACCCGCGTGGTGCCCCGCAGAGACTGCCAAATTGTACCAAGCCCTATTAACAGACATGTTTCGAAAATTCCGTGTATTTGACTTTTCGGAGGTCAATAAGACCGAATTGTATACTCACCACGAGATTTGGGACGGGATTGGGAGGCAAAGAAGGGGTGTTTTTAATGATGTTTTATATGTCGCCCACTTCGGTTACCCGATTCCCCCTCTCCCAGAGCACCTTACCAAATTATTAAAAGCCGTTCTACTATCACAAAAGCACTTCTACACTTTGGAACAGAAAACTGTACAGATAGGGGCCGACATTTTAGATATTACGACCCCGCCCTGGTGGGACGTTTTTGAAAGTATAGAGGTCCCCTCCTGGATTCGAATGGCGTCCCACATCTTAGTAGTCTGTCAGCTAGGGATCGTCCTCTACCTGGTTTGTGTCCAGTGTAGGAGAAAGGGTCCCAGGGTAGAATTTAAAGCAAAAGGGTTGTGGAAGGACCAGTATGCCCGGCTGGAAGAAGAAACACCCACGTGAGCTTTGCGTCATATCACTGCCGAGTGATGGCAGATCCGTTTGTTATTTTTTAATAAAGCTCGTTCTTTCCGTTTGTTATTTTTAATAAATATGGTTTTGGCCTGATGTTTAATTTTATCAAAGATTTTGTGTTGTAATAAAGTTTTATGATGTCCCAAGTAGTGCAGGGGTGTTGGACCCCTCCGTGCTTGGACTATTGTAACAGATAGTAATTGTTTCTATCGATAGATGCCAGTCGTACACTGCGGTTTTCCCTAAGTAAGGGGAATGTATGTGTCGGGGGATCGTGGATAGATAAATATAGGGGAAGGTTGTTTGTGGGGGGGGGGGGGGGGGGGTCAGAAATTGGCTCACCTTGATTGGACACTTCAAGCAAGTTTCAGTATCCTAGGGGGGACTGAAAGGATTCGCAAATTTCATGTCTCCCCCGAAGATTTACTTCTGGCTTATTGAAGAAACCCTGGCTGGACGGAGTTTAAAATCCAGGGCTCCAGAAGATGGCTGCGGTCAACCTCATGGCCAAGGCCTGTAAGTTTCAGTTTTGGGCCGACAAAGAAGGAACTTTCCAGAAATTAGAATGCAGACAAACCTTCTGCATTTATGCATGAGAAGCAAACCCAGTGGCATTCGGGCCTCTGATTAAAACCCATCAAGGTCGTTTGCACAGACAGTCAATATGTAATAGCTGCATTCAGACCTTCGTTAGAGGACATCAACACTGTTTGCAAGCGATCAACGGGGCATTCAAACTGGAATGGCCCCATCACGAAACCAGTTGGACAAAGGGGAACACTTATGAGACGTTTAAAAACCGATTAAGCGGCCATCCAGGTCGATGGGCCCAGATCGGTTTCCTTTGTATAAGCTTCAACACGTCCAGGTCAGACAAAGAAACAAGCTGATCTGGCGGGAGATAAGGGCTACCAGGAGGGGTATAACTAGTCCCTCGGGAAGCCATCTCTCTCTCCCACCTCGACTACGGTGCCCTGCCTTACCATCAAGAGAATCATCGACGAAGAGCCCGGCCAGGGAAGCAGGATACCCGCAGTTACATTTAAATCACTGGGGTATCTCTGTTTTGGGCAGTGAAAACCCTAAAGACATCGGCAGGCAACGGGGCACAGAGCAGGCGTTCCAACATCGTAGACTGGTGCGCATCAATTTTCTGGCCCATCATAAGATAACCTAGATAGGTGTAAAGGATGTGAGTTAAGGGGATTGCTAAAATTGTCATTTTAGTCATTTTCCCTCGGTGTGTCCGTTTCTCCTCCCCCGCTAAGTGTAATTGTGTTGCATCCATAGTGATTTTCTCTGTATAGTAGTTATTTCTCTATTTTAATAAACATTGGTTTTCTTTGCACCAAACCACTGGTCTCGTTTGTCTATATCGCTGCTCGAAAATAAGTCCAGTGCTCAGAGCTAAAGAGGTGGAAGCGATTCGAACCACACGGGGCTGGGGCAGCTCAGGCACACGACTGACTGACCAGACAAAAACCCCAAACCAAATTCCCCTTACAGAAATGGCGAGCCAGGTAGGAGCATCGGCGACATTATGCGATATGACAGACAGTGGTGCGGAGGGAGAAACCGCAATGGAAGAGAGGTTGTCCACTTATGTGTGCAGAAAGGTCAATATCGCCAAGAAATGGGTGGGCGCTATGTTAAAGGCCGAGCGTCCCATAGACGCCGCTACCCAGTGGACGGCGAGTAAACAGCATAAGAGAGCATTTGAAAAGGCAGTCTGGTTAATGTGTTATAAGAAACAAGTCCTAGTGCTGGACAGTGTTGCAGCAGCGCAGGCTGCCAAGCTCAAGAAATTGGCCCTAGAAATGCAGGATAAGGTTTTAGCGGAAGAGAAGGTGCTAGTGGCGCTTCAGGCATTAAGCCAAGAAAGAGCGCAGACGGCCAAGGAACACCAGGCGAAGGTAGAGCGCCTGGAGGCCCGGGCCATCGAGGTGCAACGGGAACATCAGGCAAGGGTAGAGCGCCTGGAATACCAGACCGCTGAAAGTAAAGCCAGCGCTAGGCGCAAGATGGAGCACTTAGAATACCAGGTCAGAGAGGCGAGGGGCAGCGAGATAAGGCTGCAGGACATGATTTGCGACATCACCCAAAAATTAAAAGAGCAGGAGGAGAAAGTAAGGGAGGTAAAGGCAGCATACAAGCTAGCCTGCAACCGGGGGTTCGAGGAGGCAGATCACGGGCCCTGTAGAGAGGAGATAGAAAGCTTGGGCATGGCCTTAGAGGGCGAAGGGGATGATATGCCTCATCAGCCCGAAGGCGGGCCAGTTGGACTTAATCAGCAACCCAAACAAAACCGTCCCACAGGCAGCACCCAGAACAAAGTTGGCTAGGGAATCAGAGGTCCCACGGCCGCCACCCATAGCTCCGAGCTTTCAGGAGTTCTGGCAGCAAGGAGGGGTGGAAGATGAAGTGGTAGGGGAAGCACAGCAGGCCCCGCTAGATAGGCCGGGACTAGGGCCGGTGTACCCCCTCCGACAACGGAGGTACGGCCCGCCCGTTGACGACGGGGACCCAGGGGCCATCCAAAATCAGTTTGTGGTGCCTCATGGCACCAAACAGCTCCGGGCCATGGTTAGTCACATCCCCAAGCTCACCGAAAAGGGAGACCCCTCTCTGCATTTCAGGGACATAGAACAGGCAGCGTGCGTTAATGACTGCGATGACGCAGAGCAAGCTAAGATGATGCTGTTTTCTCTGGGGAGTGATCTCCTCCAGACCCTGTCCAATGAATGTAAAAAGGGGCAGAAAGATTATGAGGATTTGAGGAACGAGATATTGGAGGCCAAGGGACTCAATGACGGTAGGCCGTTCGCCCAGGTGGAAAAAACAGTACAGCTCCCAGGGGAGTCCCCGCAGACGTTCCCAGACAGGCTGTGGCCAGTCTACCGGAGCGTGTGCCCGGGAATGCCAGCACGGACATTACTGAACCAAGTCCAGTTGACCCACTGGCCCCGTTGTCTAATGACAAACTGCCTGCCCCAAATCCGAGCCCAGGCTGCGGCCTGGTTTGACCCCAGTAGCCCCCAGGCCACCGAGGAAACGGTGATCCGCCAGCTCACGATAACATTAAAAAATATAAGGGGTATCGAGACGCCCCAAC
This sequence comes from Somniosus microcephalus, assembly GCF_052327205.1. Classification (NCBI taxonomy): domain Eukaryota; kingdom Metazoa; phylum Chordata; class Chondrichthyes; order Squaliformes; family Somniosidae; genus Somniosus; species Somniosus microcephalus. The sequence goes on from NC_141000.1 coordinate 93,258,589, forward strand.
CCAAGGGGAAAGTCCATGAGGTTAAACCTGGGGGCCAGAATAAGAAAGAGTGGCACCAGGAGGGGAACTGTTACGGGTGCGGTAAGGACGGCCACTGGCGCAAGGATTGTAAAAATCCATGGAAAGACAATAAAGTAAAGAACTCCACAGCCCCAGCCCAAAAGGCAGAGCCAGATATCCCTCCCGCTGCGATCGAGCCACTCTTGGAGTCGATACAATCTCTCCTCCTGACCAGCCAGGGGAGAATAGCAGCCACCATCAGTGCTTTGACCCCGTCTGCCCCATCCCACTCCCAGCAATGACTAGAACCAGCGCAGCCTGTCGACCTGTGTCCCCGCGAAAATGCTGAGGGGAGCAGGCCCTATGTTAAGATGGGGGTGAAGACGGTGCCAGGGAGATAGTCGGTGGAAACTGGAGCTTCCAGCATGTTGGTCCATTCGGAAGACCTGACCAATTCACCCCAGTCTAACAAGGTCCCATTTAGCTTAATAGGATCCACAGGGAACGAACAGGCTGGGGAAAGGTCAAAACCTTTGGGCATAGATTTAGGATCCCTCCATACCACGTGGGAGGGTAACCACAAGACCGACGAGGTGGCCAAGCAGGGGGACAGGGAAGGAGAGTTCTGGGACCTCTGTAGAGCAGGCCCGATAGCAGCAATCCGGGACAAGGGAGGCACACAGGGGGTAGCTTTGGCCCCGGACCAAAAGCAGGTCCAAACCCAAGATTCCACCTTTAAGGCCACCCTGGTAAGGAGAAAGAATTTAGAACCGGGTTACTGGCAGGCTGCTAGTTATATTAAACAATGTAAGTTGTTTAAACCCGAAAAGAAAGAGCAGCCAGTTGGGACAAGGTCTGAGGATAGAGATCCTCAGCCCGCAGCGGGTACAAGCTTACAGGCTGCACAGGCAGGCGCTGTGTCTTGTGTCAGGGGAGGAGCCATTCCGCCCACCGTTCAGGACACTCCCCCAATCCTCTGGGATTCAGATGGGGAGGAGTCCGAGCGCGAGAATCCCGCCCCCGACCCAGGTTTGGAACCTGGGGGCGGAGACTCACAGCCTGCTGCAACAGGCGGCGAAAGGTTACCTGCCCTCAGCCCAAGTTTGGGAGAGGTGAAACCTGAGGGAGAGGACCCCCAGCCAGCAGTCGTGGAAAACCCACAGACCGCGCTAGCAAAGGCTGCGGTCCAAGCCAAAGGTCCACTCGTAGCCCTCCCTAGAAGGTCTCCTCGGACACCCCAGCCCAGAAAGGTATGGTCACCGACTCCCCAGCTTAAAACGACAACCTCCCGAGTTAAAGAGAAGTCGGAAGACAAAGGTCCCCAGCTAGCAGCTACAGACTGCAAGGGACCAGAAGTGCAGGTCAGTGCAGCCACGCCGCAGGGAGCAGCCTGCAGCAGCCCAAACAGGGATTAGGCTGGCCGCCCGGAGACGGGCGGCGGATGTATATAGTTTAGGTAGTATAATTTTAAGTAATGTGTATAGAGGGTTAAGTTAGGGTGTTTTAATTTAATTCTATGTAAGGAACCGGTAGTCTATAAGTTTTAAGTTTGAAACCGTTCCAGAGTGCTGTCTACGTGAGCCGAGGTCGCGGGACCCGATCACACTTCCCCCGAGCCAGGGAGCCTCCAGGGAACCTGGCTAGATGCTTTTATGTCTTTTTCAGAATTTCGAAATGTGCGGAGGCATAATCCTGCTCGCCCTATTCGGGCTGAGCCTCGCGAGAAGGGGCGATGTCGAGGACCATCATATCTTCGGATGCTCGGGGAAGAGAGCGCCCCTAGCACACGACGGAAGTGGCCTACAGGAGGCGGATGAAATCACCTCGTATGTCCACAAGGGGAGCTGGCCAGGATGACTGGGATCCAATTCAACCGAGACCGGCTTCACGTATGGGGAGGCCTCCCTCCAGTGCCCGAGGATACGAATCGTCACCCCAAGGATTAGCGTCACCGTGGGCAAAAGAATATGTTTGACGTGTAAAGGGGACGTTCCCCTGGATAGGTGGTGGTGGCTCAGAAAGTTAAGCAAAGACATGGGAAACCCCAAGGTAGAGTGGGAAAGGTTAGGGAATGACACTCACAGGACCATTACAGGGACCCAGGGAGGGTTAAGTGTGTGCTGGGATAAATGGTGGGAACCGGATCAGGGGATCTACATCTGTATGTGGGGGATCAGAGAAGGTCTACCCCACAGGCGTTTCCATCATTTTCCGCAGCCAGTGGCAAAATAACAGGAGGGGGGGATGGACTGGGAGTCCCGCCTGGACGTATGCGCGATCCCGTACTCCCCAATCTCGGTTAATGCCACTGAATTACTGACCCGCCCCAGACGGCCCCTGCCCACGACCCCGACGTCACGAACAGTAGCAGAGGGATGCCCCACCACCAAGGGACCAGGGAACGGCCTGGTGCTAGTACCCACAGACCAGGTGCTGTACCAAGGAGTGCATTACGCAGTGGCCTCTGTGATTTTAAACCTCACTGAGGTACACTTACCCGCGTGGTGCCCCGCAGAGACTGCCAAATTGTACCAAGCCCTATTAACAGACATGTTTCGAAAATTCCGTGTATTTGACTTTTCGGAGGTCAATAAGACCGAATTGTATACTCACCACGAGATTTGGGACGGGATTGGGAGGCAAAGAAGGGGTGTTTTTAATGATGTTTTATATGTCGCCCACTTCGGTTACCCGATTCCCCCTCTCCCAGAGCACCTTACCAAATTATTAAAAGCCGTTCTACTATCACAAAAGCACTTCTACACTTTGGAACAGAAAACTGTACAGATAGGGGCCGACATTTTAGATATTACGACCCCGCCCTGGTGGGACGTTTTTGAAAGTATAGAGGTCCCCTCCTGGATTCGAATGGCGTCCCACATCTTAGTAGTCTGTCAGCTAGGGATCGTCCTCTACCTGGTTTGTGTCCAGTGTAGGAGAAAGGGTCCCAGGGTAGAATTTAAAGCAAAAGGGTTGTGGAAGGACCAGTATGCCCGGCTGGAAGAAGAAACACCCACGTGAGCTTTGCGTCATATCACTGCCGAGTGATGGCAGATCCGTTTGTTATTTTTTAATAAAGCTCGTTCTTTCCGTTTGTTATTTTTAATAAATATGGTTTTGGCCTGATGTTTAATTTTATCAAAGATTTTGTGTTGTAATAAAGTTTTATGATGTCCCAAGTAGTGCAGGGGTGTTGGACCCCTCCGTGCTTGGACTATTGTAACAGATAGTAATTGTTTCTATCGATAGATGCCAGTCGTACACTGCGGTTTTCCCTAAGTAAGGGGAATGTATGTGTCGGGGGATCGTGGATAGATAAATATAGGGGAAGGTTGTTTGTGGGGGGGGGGGGGGGGGTCAGAAATTGGCTCACCTTGATTGGACACTTCAAGCAAGTTTCAGTATCCTAGGGGGGACTGAAAGGATTCGCAAATTTCATGTCTCCCCCGAAGATTTACTTCTGGCTTATTGAAGAAACCCTGGCTGGACGGAGTTTAAAATCCAGGGCTCCAGAAGATGGCTGCGGTCAACCTCATGGCCAAGGCCTGTAAGTTTCAGTTTTGGGCCGACAAAGAAGGAACTTTCCAGAAATTAGAATGCAGACAAACCTTCTGCATTTATGCATGAGAAGCAAACCCAGTGGCATTCGGGCCTCTGATTAAAACCCATCAAGGTCGTTTGCACAGACAGTCAATATGTAATAGCTGCATTCAGACCTTCGTTAGAGGACATCAACACTGTTTGCAAGCGATCAACGGGGCATTCAAACTGGAATGGCCCCATCACGAAACCAGTTGGACAAAGGGGAACACTGATGAGACGTTTAAAAACCGATTAAGCGGCCATCCAGGTCGATGGGCCCAGATCGGTTTCCTTTGTATAAGCTTCAACACGTCCAGGTCAGACAAAGAAACAAGCTGATCTGGCGGGAGATAAGGGCTACCAGGAGGGGTATAACTAGTCCCTCGGGAAACCATCTCTCTCTCCCACCTCGACTACGGTGCCCTGCCTTACCATCAAGAGAATCATCGACGAAGAGCCTGGCCAGGGAAGCAGGATACCTGCAGTTACATTTAAATCACTGGGGTATCTCCGTTTTGGGCGGTGAAAACCCTAAAGACATCGGCAGGCAACGGGGCACGGAGCAGGCGTTCCAACATCTTAGACTGGTGAGCATCAATTTTCTGGCCCATCACAAGATAACCTAGATAGGTGTAAAGGATGTGAGTTAAGGGGATTGCTAAAATTGTCATTTTAGTCATTTTCCCTCAGTGTGTCCGTTTCTCCTCCCCCGCTAAGTGTAATTGTGTTGCATCCATAGTGATTTTCTCTGTATAGTAGTTATTTCTCTATTTTAATAAACATTGGTTTTCTTTGCACCAAACCACTGGTCTCGTTTGTCTATATCGCTGCTCGTAAATAAGTCCGGTGCTCAGAACTAAAAAGGGGGAAGCGATTTGAACCGCACGGGGCTGGGGCAGCTCAGGCACACGACTGACTGACCAGACAAAAACCCCAAACCAAATTCCACTTACAAACCTGACCTCCGATGCTGCAACCACCATGGACTCTGCTTTGTGGGCTCAGGTGGATATAAAAGATCCAATGAATGAAAGAACAGCAGGGGAGTTTTCCCCAATGTCCTCGCTCAACCAACATCACAGAAACAGACTAACTGGTCATAATATCATTACTGTTTGTGGGATCTTGCTAGGCAGGGTCAAGCCCATGAAGGGATTTTAAAGCAAGGAAGAGAATTTTAGAATCAAGGCATTGCCAGAATGGGAGCCAATGTAGGTCAGCAAGCACATGGGTGATGGGTGAACAGGACTTGGTGAGAGTTAAAATACAGGCAGCAGAGTTTTAGATAAGATCAAGTTTATGGAGGGTGGAAGATGGGAGGTCAGCCAGGAGAGTGTTGGAATAGTCAAGTCGAGGTAACAAATGCATGGATGAGGTTTTCAGCAGCAGATGAGCTGAGGCAGGGGTGGAGAGAGGCAGTGTCATGGAGGTGGAAGTAGGCAGTCTTGGTGATGAAGCAGATATGGGGTCAGAAGCTCATCTCGGGGTCAAATAGGACGCCAAGGTTGCAAACGGTCTGGTTCAGCCTCAGACAGTGGCCAGGGAGAGGGGTGGAGTCGGTGGCTAGGGAACAGAGTTTGTGGAGGGGACCAAAGACGATGGCTTTGTTCTTCCCAATATTTAGTTGGAGGAAATTTCTGCTCAAGTACTGGATGTCAGACAAGCAGCATGACAAATCAGAGGCAATGGAGTCCAAGAGCTGGTGGTGAGGTAGAGCTGGGTGTCGTCGTCGCACATGTGGAAACTGACGCTGTGTTTTCAGATTATGTCACGGAGGGGCAATATGTAGATGAGAAATAGGAGGGGGCCAAGGGTAGATCCTTGGGGAAGACCAGACGTAACAGGTGCAGGAGCAGGAAGAGAAGCCAATGCAGATGATTCACTAGCTATGACCAGATGGACAGAAGGCAATGGCATATTATTATGGAAATAAAACATCTAGTCTGCTAGCAGTAGAAATGGAAAATACTTACTAAAAATCGAAGCAAGACTGTCACCAAGCCAGGTATGAAGTGAGCAGTCCAATTATATCCACCAGATAGCAAAAGCCCAGTTCTCTTATTTTAGAAAAATAGAAGCACATTTTTTCTTCCACTTGCTCGTATACTTTACGATGAGAAGACACACCAAAGAAAACATCAGAACTCAAGTCATGTTCTCCCGTTTAGACTGGGTAATGGGCTGTAATAATTCTTCAAGCCGGAGACAAAAAATTGGAAAATGCGAATATGAAGCCGATCATTGAAAGCGCTTCTTAGCAAATAATAATAACTTGTAACGGGAAGCTCCATATATATCTTTGGTTAAAACCGCAACAGCAAGCCCTCCACCGCACCGCACTGCATCCCCGGAAAGGATGATTGACAGCAGTAGCTTCCGCCAATCACGCTTTAATAGCCCGGCGCCGATTGGTTATCCGAGCCGGTACTTGCTCTCATCCAATCAGTATGCAGTTATCCCTCATACCGAGCCAATCCGGCGAGAGGAGGGCGTAGTTCAAGTCATGATCGACGGGCAGAATCTCCCCAATGGGGAGAGACGGGCCCCGCAGATGAATGACAGCTCGGATTGCTCGGCCAATGTAACATCGCAACACCCCGCCCTCCCCTCCTCCCACTACAAACATGTTGAATAATGTGTAGCCACAGCCATTTCTAATCTCTCTACATTTCATTAATTAGCCCACTGCAGCAAAACAAAATCATAGCTTATCTAAAAGCGTCCGTTATAACCTCGTCCGTTCGCTTACCAGCTGGTAATCCGATTGCAAACCAGTGAAAAAATACATATTCACAACGTCCTGCAGCCAGAGTCGGTCATCCTCACGCGGGCGCCTGCAACCTGCTTCTGCGCATCGGTCCCCGCTATTAGCATGCAAGGAAGAGCACTGCGTAAATTGCACGCATCCGAAAAGTTATTAGGGATTTATCGATTAACATAAAAACAACTTGCATTGCCTTCCATTTATTCGTTAGTGTTCGGTATCGGGTTCTCCGATCTTCTATTATGACTGGGACTGCAACGACCTACATTCCTAAAGTCTTAATACTGTTCTGCTTTAAGTCTAGTTATATTTTAATTTTCTCCACTTAATGTTTTTTATCTATATATACTAGCTGGAGTGCCTGGCGGTGCCGAGGGTTTTTTGAGGGCATGTTGTTACGAAAAAAGTACAAATAATTTTTTATTATTATTTTATATATATAAATGAGTTTGTCTGTGTGGGAAGGGGAAAGAGAGAGGGAAAGAGAGAGGGGGAAGGAGAAAGAGAGAAAGGGGGGGAGGAGAGAGAGAGAGGGAAAGAGAGAGAGAGGGGGGAGGAGAGAGAGAGAGGGGGGAGGAGAGAGGGGAGGAGAGAGAGGGGGGGAGAGGAGAGAGAAAATTTTTGAATGATACAAAACTTGGCAACAATAGTGAGCATGAAAGTAGCAGACTTCAGGAGGACATAGACTGGTGAAGTGGGCAGACACATGGCAAATGCAATTTAATGCGATAAATATGAAGTGATGCATTTTGGGAGAAACACCATGGAGAGGCAGTATCATCTAAATGGTACTATTTTGAGGGGGTGCAAGAACAGAGGGGCCTGGGGTGAAAATTCGCAAATCTTTGAAGGTGACAGGGCAGGTTAACAAAGCATATGGGATACTTGATTTTGTAAATAGGGGCATTGAATACAAAAACAAGGAAGTTATACTAAACATTTACAAATCTCGGTTTAAGCCTCAGCTGGAATATTGTGTATCATTCTTCAGGAAGGATGTCAAGGCCCTGGAGAGGGTACAGAAGAGGTTTACCAGGATGATACCAGGGATGAGGGACTTCAGTTATGTGAAGATATTAGAAAAGCTGTGATTGTTCTCCTTAGAGCAGAGAAGGTGAAGGGGAGACCTAATAGTTATTCAAAATTATGAGGAGTTTTGATGGAACAAGCAGGGAGAAACTGTTTCCTCTGGCAAATGGATCAGTAACCAGAGGTCATAGATTTTAAATAATTAGCAAAGAACAAGAGGGGAGATTAGGAGACATTTCTTCTCACAGAGGATTATTAAGATCTGGAACGCACAACTGAAAGGGTGGTGGAATCAGATTCAGATTCCATCAGAACTTTCAAAAGCCATTTTGACATGTATCTGAAGAGGTCTCATTTGCAGGATTATGGGGGAAAAGCTGGGGGATGGGACTAAATTGGATGGCTCTTTCAAAGATCCAGCACAGGCATGATGGGCCGAATGGCTTCATTCTGTGCTGTAAGATTCTATGATTCCAAGAGTCAATAAAAGAAAGAACTTGCTTTTCTATAGTGCCTTTCACAACCTCGGTATATCCCAAAGAGCTTTACAGCCAATGAAGTACTTTTTTTTTAATGCAATCACTGTTGTAAGGAAGGAAACTCAGCAGCCAATATGTGCACAGCAAGTTCCCATAAACAGCAATGAGATAATGACCAGATCTGTTTTAATTATGGTTGGCTGAGTGATAAATATTGGCCAGGACATCAGGAAAAACTCCCCTGCTGTTCTTCAAATAGTGCCATGGGATCTTTTACATCAACCTGAGAGGGCAGACAGGACCTCGGTTTTACATGCTTAGTGTTTGCACTGATACTTGCCTGTTCAAACAGCCTCTAGTGAAAGAATACTCATACAGTTTCTGTGCCATGAATAGGGAATGGGCTCAAAAGAAACTTTCAATACAGTAGTTTGTGCCTCTGTTAATTCGAATCATCTCTTACCATGTTTCAGTGGTCCTATCACCCCAGCACTCGAAATGAAAAGTGGGTCCAGATGTAGGTTTAATCTACTGCTACAGGTTAACTTCTGTGATGGTAAATGAAGACTTTCTGGTGCTAGGCACTGGTGGGTCTGGAGAACCATGCTGTGGGATGGTTTAATGTTTCACTTTAATATTTTTCCCTCCTTTTTTTACTCTCCCAGGTGATTACATGGCTACAGTAGAGTGGTGGTGCAGGGGGCGGGGGCGGGGGCAGGTGGTAGGAAGTATCTAGTCTGGACTTTCATGAGTGTGGGGAAGGCTTGATGGACCAGCTGGTCCATTCCTGCCTGTCATATTCGTATGTTTGTATATAATACCTCATCCAAAAGATAGCACATCTGACAGGGCAGCATCCCTCAGTACTGCACTGAAATGCCAGCCTAGATGATGTCTTCAAGTCTCTGGAGTAGCTCAACTTACAACCTTCTGAGGCAAGAGTGCGACCATTGAGCTAAGGCTGACACCACAGTTAGTCAGATATTTTGAGCAGTAACTTAAGCAATAAATGTTTTTTTGAGCCAATCACAATTTCTGACATTTAGGTAGGGTTGCCAACCCTCTCAGTTAGCCTGAGAGTCTCTCGGAATGGGGCATGGATTGTTTTTAAAATTTAATCATTCTCAGGATGTGGGCATTGCTGGCAAGGCCAGCATTTATTCCCCATCCCTAATTGCCCTTGAGAAGGTGGTGGTGAGCCGCATTCTTGAACCGCCGCAGTCCGTGTGGTGAAGGTACTCCCACAGCGCTGTTAGGGAGGGGGGTTCCAGGATTTTAACCCAGTGACGATGAAGGGTCAGCGATATATTTCCAAGTCAGGATGGTGCGTGATTTGGAGGGAAACTTGCAGGTGATGGTGTTCCCTTGCACCTGCTGCCCTTGCCCTTCTAGGTTTGGGAGGAGCTGCCAAAGAAGCTGCAGTGCATATTGTTGTTGATGGTACACACTGTAGCCACGGTATGCCGGTGGTGGAGGGAGTCCTTGGTGCAAATGGATTTAGGTGTCCATGTACACAAATCACTAAAAGCTAGTGCACAGGTACAAAAAGTAATCTGAAAGGCTAATGGAATGTTGACCTTTATTTCAAGGGGGTTGGAATCCAGAAGTGATGCGTCAGTTGTACGGAGCCTTGGTCAGACCCCATCTGGAGTTTTGCATTCAGTTTTGGGTTCTGAACCTTAGAAGAGATATATTGGCCTTAAAGGGGTACCACATAGATTCACCAGAATGATACCAGGGCTTGAAGGGTTTGTAAGGAAAGGGTTAAACAGACTGCTCTGAAGTTTAATAATATTATAATACTATTGATTTCTCTTTATATTGAAGTAATGTTAACCATTAGCCTTTGCATATTAAGCAGGGAAGTAGGAGTCAGTTTGCAGTGGTGACCACTGGGCTGTTGGGCGAGGACTAACACTGCAGCTGTTCTGGACTTATTACATGCAGATAGCACCCTCTGATGGTAGTATTGTATAGCAGTGTTATTGTATAGCAGTATGTTATTTGACATTCTTCCTGTTTGCCCCGGAAGTAGTATTCCAGGGAGTGTTCTGCTGAGTTGTGAACAAAGCCACATGAGGCAGGCATTCTCATCCTCCTCCATCCTTCCTTATATGCTAGGCAAGATGCAATGTCTGTGAGTATCCTTGTTTAGTAACATGATAACAACCTTGTCAGTATAGTATTTTGACAATACTTTGTCCATAAGATGTTTATTAGTTGTAAGCTACCGAGGTTTAGCTTCAGTGCTATTTACTTATACAATTAGTCTATTCTGTTTTCATAAACATGTTTGTATCTTATGTAACATCTAATGTATAGTACTCAGCTCTGTGTACAAAACATACTTTGTCTTTGTTTACAGTTTCACAATTTTATTCAAGTAAAGCTTCAAAACCGCACCCTGTTTCTCAAGGAGTTATTTGAATGAGTGTTTAGCTGACTGGATAACTGGATAAGAGTACGTCAAGCGAAACCAGTACAGTGAAAAGACAGCAATACGGCTAGCCGTGAAGAGAGGAGATCCTCCACGTGGAGCAGCAAGGACTCACGAGTTAAGTGACCTTCATCTAGGCGCAGAGTAAGCCATCATGACACAGCCAGCTTAAGTCTTCACCTTGTACACCACACTTACCTCACATCATCATGGCAGGAGGTAATACCGAAAATGCTACTCAGCAAGTAGAAGACCTTAAACAGTTAGATGAAACTGAAGAATGTGACAATCTGTCTATAAGCTTTCGTTACTACAGATCATCAGCTGGTATAAGGTCATCAGCCGGTTCACGGTCATCAGCTGGTTCTAGAGTTAGTATGGCCATCGCCAGAGCACGGGCCAATGCCGAAGCAGCGTATGACAAGAAAGAAATGGAAATAAAAGTTGCACGGGCCCGTCTCCAAGCCACATTAGACACTCTGCAGAAAGAAAAAGAGAGATGTTGCATTAGCTGAGGCACAAATATTGGAGGCACTTTTAATGGAAGCTGATCTTGAGTCAGCTAGCAAAGCTCCAATTCCCGTTCCACGTCAGAGTCGACTACAGTGCACCACAGACTATGTGAGCGACCAAGCTGATGCACAGTTTACGAGAGAGAGAGATGAAGACCCACACATCTCTACAGACTCAAGCACACCATATAACATGCTCCACGTCACCAACCAAGTTCGAAATGGACTGCGTGGCCCAAGTCACAGGATCCTCCCCCGCAAAACAGAGGACACCGTGCAGAGGAATGGAGCGCTGAAGAGAGAAAGTCAGCAGCAAACCCCCTCTCGTTTCCTTGAGACCCCCAGCAGAGCCCCTACTCAAGGCGACCATGGCATAGGCCCCACCACCTATGACCTTGCCAAATACCTTGCACGCAGCCAGCTGGTGACTACAGGGTTAACCACGTTTGATGATAAACCAGAGAACCAATGGGCCTGGAAGTCCTCCTTCCACAGTGCCATATCGGACTTAGACCTGTCGGCAGGAGAAGAGCTCGACCTTCTTATCAAATAGCTCGGCCCAGAGTCCGCTAGACAGGCACGCAAGATAAAAGCAGTCAATGTGAGACATCCGCCAGCTGGGTTGATGATGGCTTGGGCGAGGCTGGAAGAAAGCTACGGCTCGCCTGAAGCCATTGAAAGGGCTCTCTTTGCCGGGTTGGAGAACTTTCCGAAGTTGACAAATAGGGAACCCCAGAAGCTCTGCGACCTTGGAGATCTGCTGTCGGAACTCGAAGCTGCAAAGCAGGGCGGCTACCTACCTGGCCTATCGTACTTAGACACTTCCAGAGGGGTAAGTCCCATCGTTGAGAAGCTTCCATTCAATCTGCAGGAGAAGTGGACATCATTCGGGTCAAGGTTCAAGCTAGAGTACAACGTTACCTTCCTTCCATTCTCTGTGTTTGCCAACTTCATCCATAGAGAAGCCAAAGCCAGGACAGACCCCAGCTTCAACTTCTTCTCCTCCCACACAGCACTTGCCAGAAGAGACAAGTTTGACAGACATGGAAAGACACCAATATCTGTCCACAAAACGCAAGTGTCTTCAACCAAGAACACAAGGGATCAGGAGAAATCTGAGGATATGAGCAAACAATGCCCCATCCACAACAAGCCCCATCCATTAAAGAAGTGCAGAGGCTTCAGAGAGAAGTCCCTGGAAGACCGCAAACAGTACCTCAAAGAGAACTCTATATGTTTCAAGTGCTGCTCCTCCATGAACCATCTCGCCAAGAACTGCAAGGTAGATGCAAAATGCACAGAATGTGAAAGTGATCGGCACATTTCAGCACTCCACCCAGGCCCAGCTCCTTGGAAATCAGAGTCGTCTCCTCCCACCTCAGAGCACGGCAGGGAGAGAGAGGGAGCCGCCTATCCGGAGGTTACATCCAAGTGCACCGAGGTGTGTGGAGAAGGAGTGAGCGCAAGAGCATGCTCCAAGATATGCCTCGTTAATGTGTACCCTGTAGGACGTCGCCAGGAATCTGAAAAGACGTATGCCATACTAGACGAACAAAGCAACCGTTCTCTAGCAAGATTCGAGTTCTTCGACATCTTCAAGGTCAAAGGAAGTCCGTCGCCTTACACGCTGAAGACATGTGCTGGACTTTCAGAGACAGCCGGCAGGAGGGCCTGTGGTTATGTTGTTGAGTCAGCCGACGGGAAGATTAGTCTCCCCCTTCCTACACTGATCGAATGTAATCAAGTCCCCGACAACCATTCTGAGATTCCCACTCTGAATTCAGCTCATCACCACAGTCATCTGAGATGCATTGCAGATGAGATCCCACCTCTTGATCCAGACGCAGACATACTCCTGTTGTTGGGCAGGGACATCCTGAGGGTACATAAGGTAAGGAAACAGATCAACGGTCCACATGACGCCCCCTTCGCCCAAAGGCTAGACCTCGGCTGGGTCATTGTTGGAGATGTGTGCCTCAGGGGTGCTCACAAGCCATCTCAGGTGAACACACTCAAGACTTCCATCTTGGAGAATGGTCGTCCAAGCTACCTTACCCCACGCAGTAGTCAGATCCGAATGACAGAGAAGTTCAGTCATATGGCCCAGCCTCAGAACCCCCCAACGCTGATCTCCACAAACAGCACACAGATGATGCTCACTGGAGAGAACCCGGGTCAGTCAGTCTTCTGTCGCACCGCCAATGACCACAAACTTGCTCCATCGATCGATGACATGAGATTCCTCCAGATTATGGACAATGAGGTCTCTCGTGACAGCTCTAACAGCTGGGTTGCACCCTTACCCTTCCAGAACCCCAGATGATGGCTGCCGAACAACAGGAAGTATGCCTATAATTGTCTTAACTCATTCTGTCGCACACTAGAGAAGAAGCCAAAGATGAAAGCACACTTCCTAGAGTTTGTCAAAAAAATGCTTGTCAACAATCACGCAGAGCTAGCTCCTCCACTCCAGGAAGGCCAAGAGTGTTGGTACCTCCCCTCCTTCGGAGCCTATCACCCCGAAAAGCCGGAACAGATCTGCGTGGTGTTTGACTCCAGTGCACCATATCAGGGAGTCTCTCTCAACGATGTACTCCTCACAGGGCCCGATCTCAACAACAGCCTCTTGGGGGTACTCATGAGATTCAGGAAAGAACCCGTTGCCATCACTGCTAATATCCAGCACATGTTTCACTGCTTTGTGGTGAGAGATGACCACAGAGACTTCCTCCGCTTCCTGTGGTATCGCAACAACGACCCCAGCAGAGACATTGTGGACTATAGAATGCGTGTCCATGTCTTCGGCAATAGCCCGTCCCCTGCTGTTGCCATATACGGACTAAGGAGGGCTGCCAAGAAAGAAGAAGATGACTTTGGCAGTGATGTGAGAGGGTTCATCGAATGAGAGTTCTACGTCGACGATGCATTGAAGTCATTCCCGACCGAAGCAGAGGCCATCAGTACCTTTGGACGAGCTCAGCAACTACTTGCACTATCCAACCTCAGACTACACAAGATAGCCTCTAACAGACCAGCAGTGATGGAGGCATTCCCCCCTGAAGATCATGCTAAGGATGTCAAGGATCTAGACCTCTTCACTGATGACCTCCCCCTACAGCATAGCCTAGGAATGTCTTGGAACATAGCAACAGACATGTTCACGTTCCAAGCCTTAGGTGACAAGAAACCCTTCACACGTAGAGGAGTGCTCTCTACAGTCAACAGCCTATACGACCCTCTCGGCTTCTTAGCCCCTGTCACCATACAAGGCAGGCTGCTCCTCAGGGAACTCTCCACACGCACTGAAGAGTGGGATTCACCCCTCCCTGAAGAGATGGAAGCAGAGTGGGACAGATGGAGAGACTCACTTCAAGACTTACAGGAGATCCAAATACCTCGCTCCTATACGTCCTTCTCTCCCTCAAATGTCCAATTCAAAGAGCTTTGTGTCTTTGCAGACGCATCCGCTAAGGCCATCGCAGGTGTGGCTTATCTGAAGGTCACCACTCAAGATGGACAAAGCAAAGTCGGCTTCGTCTTTAGTAAGGTCAAGTTGGCACCCCAGCCAGACCTCACCATACCCAGATTGGAACTGTGTGCAGCAGTATTAGCAGTTGAGATTGCAGAGTTCATAGTGGAGGAGATGGATCTAAAGTTCGACAGCATCAAGTATTATACAGACAGCAAAGTGGTGCTAGGATACATCCATAACCAAACTAGACAGTTCTATGTCTACATGAACAACAGTGTCCAACGTATCCGACAGTCCACATCCCCCAACCAGTGGAGGTATGTCCCCACAGACCTGAACCCAACCGACCATGGGTCTAGATCTGTAACAGCGTCCCTTTTCAGCAGCACGACATGGCTGTCAGGACCTGCTTTTCTTCAGGATCCGTCCCTGCACTCCTCTGAACTCAATGAGTCATTCGACCTCCTCAACCCTGTTTCTGACTCTGAGATACGCCCACAAGTCACAGCGAACATTACTCAAATCTCTAAGGACCTGATGAGCACCAAACGCTTCAAGCGTTTCTCCAAATGGAACACTCTCATAAAGACAGTAGCACGCCTAACCCACATAGCTCATACCTTCTCCCAGCCTACACAAGAAAGTAGCTGCCATGGGTGGCACATCTGTCGTAAGAGTCCCTCTGAAGAGGAGCTCAAGAGAGCCAAAATCCTTGTGATGAAGAGTGTCCAACACGAGTGTTACTCAGAAGAGTTGAAGTGCATAGCAGCAGAACGCAACCTACCCCCTCACAGCAGTCTACGGAAGCTGCATCCTATCGTCGACACCGACAGACTTCTCAGAGTTGGGGGACGCATATCGCAGTCATCAAAGAGGGAACAGCAAATGTCTTCTCTCGGCCTGTCTCTGAGGTGGTCCTACTTTTGTTGCCAGAGGACTCCAGTGACAAGTAGAGTTAGGATTATGTTGGGTCGTTAACGACCCCAGACGGGGAGTGTTCTGGACTTATTACATGCAGATAGCACCCTCTGGTGGTAGTATTGTATAGCAGTGTATAGCAGTGTGTTATTTGACCTTCTTCCTGTTTGCCCCGGAAGTAGTATTCCAGGGATTGTTCTGCTGAGTTGTGAACAAAGCCACATGAGGCAGGCATTCTCATCCTCCTCCATCCTTCCTTATATGCTAGGCAAGATGCAATGTCTGTGAGTGTCCTTGTTTAGTAACATGATAACAACCTTGTCAGTATAGTATTTTGACAATACTTTGTCTATAAGATGTTTATTAGTTGTTAGCTACCGAGGTTTAGCTTCGGTGCTATTTACTTATACAATTAGTCTATTCTGTTTTCATAAACATGTTTGTATTGTGGAAGTACAGTTTCTCACTTAGACACAAAATGGCTTCCTGGGCATAGAATTAAAACTCAAATGGCCGACAGCATGATTCACTAATCAGTTTCAAGGGGATGAGACAATTTAGGAATGTTACATACATACTCCTTATCTGTGATAAGCTTAACAAGGAGCCTTGTTTACCAAACAAATGGCCAAGGCCATGATAAGGTAAACATCGGCCTGTGGGGGACTACGGTCTCCCGCATAAAGAAATAGGCAACACAGCGAGCTACAAGAAATAGGTCTTTACTCCAACTCTCACAATACAGTACTGAATTCGTGAAGCCCGCAAACCTGTGATGACTCACGGATTGGTCACCTGCTGGAACCTGATTGGTTTTCCTTCTCTCAGCAGCAGGCAAGTCTGAACGTGCCTTATTCCTCTCAGCTTGCAACTGTCTTGCGGGGGGAGGGGAATACAGCAGTTAAAAGGGGATTATACAGGTTTATCTACATACACACAGTGTTTCTCCAATGTGGCAACGTCACATACGCCCCCCCAGAATCCTCGTTAACTGTAAAAGTCAGTCTCTGCGGAGGTTTGACCAAGCGGCCGTAGTGGCTGTAGTAGCCATCTGGCGTGTGAGGAGGGCTGTCTGGGAGGTCGGCCAGTTGGTTCGTCGGCTGGTCTGCCGGTGGGCTGGCTGGACGGGCTGCCGGCGAAGGTGGGGCGGCGGCCGGGAAGTAAGGTTCTGGTGTGTCTTGGTCCTCTTGTGGGGCCGCCGCCAACACGGGAGGTCTGCCCCGCCGTGGGGGAAGAGCCGGCCGAAACGGGACGCTGAGGTCCAGGTGCGCCGGTTTGAGGCGGTCTACTGAAATAAGGTCCGGCTTCCCGCCGACGTCGATAAGAAAAGCTTTGTCCCCCGTCTCCAATACTGGGAAGGGGCCGGTGTATGGTGCCTGCAGCGGGCCTCTGTGCGCGTCCCGGCGCACGAAGACGAACACCGCATGTCGTAAGTCTCGAGGCACGTAGGACGGCTGCGGGCCGTGTTGCGAAGTGGGCACTGGACGGAATTGCTGGGCTGTGTCCTGGTGCAGGGAAAGCTGTCTGGCGGCCGACCACGGCTCTCTTGTCAGGGGGAGGAAGTCGCCTGGTACTCTGAGCGGTTGGCCGTAGACCATCTCAGCCATGGAGGCACAGAGGTCCTCTTTGGGCACGGTGCGCAATCCCAGGAGAACCCAGGGTAGTTTGTCAATCGAGCTGGTGTCGGCCAGGCTGGCGCGGAGGGAGGCTTTCAAAGAACGATGAAAGCGCTCGCAGAGCCCGTTGGCCTGCGGGTGGTAGGCTGTTGTCCTGTGCAACTTGGTGCCGAGGCCGGCGGTAATGGCATTCCACAAGTGGGAGGTGAACTGGGGGCCTCTGTCCGAGGATATGTCGGTCGGCACGCCGAACCAGGCCACCCATGTCGAGACGAATGCTCGCGCGACGTCAGTCGTGGTGGTGGAGGCGAGGGGAACCACCTCGGGCCATCTGGTGGTGCGGTCGACGATCGTGAGGTGTGTAAAACCGTGCGACGGCGGCAAGGGGCCTACCAGATTGACGTGAATGTGGTCGAAACGCCTCTCGGGCACCGGGAAACACTCCAATGGCGCCTTGGTGTGCTGCTGGACCTTAGCGCGCTGACACGCCAAGCATGTGTTGGTCCAGTCTCTCACATCCTTGTGGAGTCCAGGCCAGACGAACTTGGTGGACATACGTTTCTGAGATGCACGCATCCCTGGATGTGAGAGGCCGTGGATGATGTCGAAAACTCGCTTCCGCCAGGCGGATGGGACGACCGGCCTAGGTGAGGGGACTGAGACGTCGCACAGGAGGGTTGTGCCGGCTGCGTGGAAGTGGATGTCGGCCAGGGTGAGGCTGGTAGTTCACGTCCTGAGGGCCTGGATCTCCGCGTCGGCGGCCTGGTCTCTCGCCATGCTGGCGTAGTCGACACCCAGGTGCACTGCATGGAGCAAGGGTCTTGAGAGGCAGTCGGCCACCAAATTGTCCTTGCTGGCGACGTGGCGGATGTCCGTGGTGAACTCCGAGATGAAGTTGAGTTGGCGCTGTTGGCGCGCGGACCAGGGTTCGGTTACTTTGGCCATGGCGAAAGTGAGCGGCTTGTGGTCCACGAATGCGGTGAACGGCCGGCCTTCCAGGAGGAAACGGAAGTGCCGGATTGCCAGGAACAGGGCCAGGAGCTCTCTGTCGAACGTGCTGTAGGCCTGCTCGTTCTTGCGCAGCTGTCGGCTGAAAAATGCCAGTGGCTGCCACGCCCCTTCGACCCACTGTTGCTGGACGGCGCCGACGGCGTAATCCGAGGCGTCCGTGGTGAGAGCGGTCTTGGCGCCCGGGATGGGGTGGGCCAGTAGTGTGGCGTTGGCCAAGGCGCTTTTGGTCTGGTGGAAGGCTGTCGCCATCTCGCTGGACCAGGTGAGTTGCTCTTTACCCGTTTTGCCCCTGGTGGCTTCGTAGAGGGGGCGCATGAGTGCGGCGGCCTTTGGCACGAACCGGTGATAGAAATTGACCATCCCCAAAAATTCCTGCAGCGCCTTGACCGAGGTGGGCTGGGGAAAGTCCGCCACCGCCTGCACCTTGGAAGGTAGGGGAATGGCTCCCCTTGGCGAGATTCTGTGGCTGAGAAAGTCAATTTGGGCTGCTCCGAACTGGCATTTGGCCGGGTTGACAATTAGCCCGTGTTGGCTGAGGCACTGGAAAAGGGAGCGCAAATGCGCGATGTGCTCGGCCTTGCTGGTGCTGGCCACGAGGATGTCGTCCAGATAGACGAACAGGAAGATCAGGTCCCGTAGGACGGAGTCCATGAGCCATTGGAAGGCCTATGCGGCATTCTTAAGCCCAAAGGGCATGCGCAAGAACTCGAACAGTCCGAAGGGGGTGATGACCGCCGTCTTCTGGACGTCTGCGTGGTGGACGGGGACCTGATGGTAGCTGTGAATCAGGTCGACCTTGGAAAAGACGGACTTTCCTGCTAGGTGTGCCGAGAAGTCTTGGATGTGCGGAATGGGGTATCTATCGGGCATGGTGGCGTCGTTGAGCCGTCTGTAGTCGCCGCAGGGGTGCCAGCCACCGCCCGGCTTGGGCACAATATGGAGGGGGGACGACCAAGGGCTGTTCGAGCGGTGGATGATGCCCAGTTTTTCCATCGTGGCGAATTCTTCCTTGGCCACCGCCATCTTGGCTGGGTCCAGGCGTCTGGCTCGAGCGAACACTGGTGGTCCCGTAGTGGCGATGTGGTGCTCGACCCCATGCTTGGCTGCCGCGGCTGAGAAAGTCGGTTGTGTGAGCCTCGGGAAATCTGCGAGTAGGCGGGCGTAGTGGTCATACGCCGGGGCGGAGCAAGACCCGACGAGGGCCGGGCTGTTGCTCTGTTGGCAGGCCAGTGAAGCGAAAGTTGCTGCGTCAATCAGGCGCCTGTCGCGGACGTCGACCAGGCGTCCGTGGGCACAAAGAAAATCGGCGCCCAGCAAGGGATGTGCCACCGAGGCCATCACAAAATCCCACATAAATCGCTGGCCGTTGAAACAAACCTCGGCCCGTCGCTTTCCGAAAGTAGCAATGGCTGCGCCATTTGCCGCCATGAGGGGTGGGCCGCTGCAGCCTGCCTGGATGTCGAGCTGGGAGGCAGGAATTATGCTGCATTGGGCTCCGGTGTCGCAAAGGAATCTGCGCCCTGAAAGAGAGTCGGTTATGTACAGCAGTTTACCTGCGGTGCCGATGGCCATCGTTGCGGCGGGGGTGCGGTCGAGCGGGCCTAGGCGGCGGCGCGGGGCTGGTGCGTTGGTCCGGACGGCCATCTTGGTTTGATCGAAAGAGCAGGGTGCTCTGCAGCATTGGACCTTATGGCCGAAACGCGCGTGGTAGTAGCATAGTTCTGCGGCCTGGCGTGGCGGCGCGCGCTCGGTAGTGTCGGGGAGCCTCGCGGCTGCACAGCCGAGTTGGGCGACGGTGAAGACTTTGTCCACGGCGGCTGCCAGTTGTACGCAGTCCGTGATCGGGGACCCCGCGAGGGCAGTCTGTACTTGCTGAGGAAGCAGGCTGAGGAAAAGGGCCCGAAACAAGAAGCACTGCGGTTCAGAGCCCAGGAGCGCAAGCATCCGGCTCATCAACTGGGTCGGGGTAGAATCACCGAGGCCTGGTAGTGAGAGAAGCCTGCGGGCCCTCTCCTCCCCGGACAGGCCGTAAGCCTGCAGCAAGCGGCCCTTAATGGTTGAGTACTTGCCGGTCTGTGGTGGGTTCCCCAGCAGGTCGAGAACTTCAGCGGTGTAGAGCTTGCTAGTGCTGAGACTACGTGGAGGTACCTTTCTTCATCGTCTTGAACCCTGCGAAGGGTGAATTGGGCCTCCGAGTGCGCGAACCAAGCTGGTGCTTGGTGTTCCCAGAAGGTGGGGAGATTCAAGGACGCGGCGCCGGCCGACATCAGGCTGCTGCTGGTTGCCATCGGGTCGTTGCTGGCCTCTGTAGGGCTGCGTGAGTCGGGGGCTTCGGCCGCCGACATTCGGGGTCACCAATGTGGGGGACTACGGTCTCCCGCGTGAAGAAATAGGCAACACAGCGAGCTACAAGAAATAGGTCTTTACTCCAACTCTCACAATACAGTACTGAATTCGTGAAGCCCGCGAACCTGTGATGACTCACGGATTGGTCACCTGCTAGAACCTGATTGGTTTTCCTTCTCTCAGCAGCAGGCAAGTCTGAACGTGCCTTATTCCTCTCAGCTTGCAACTGTCTTGCGGGGGGAGGGGAATACAGCAGTTAAAAGGGGGATTATACAGGTTTATCTACATACACACAGTGTTTCCCCAATGTGGCAACGCCACAGGCCCACAGGCTCAGTTGGTACAGTGTGAGAACAGAAGGATCCCATAATAAAGGATTAGTTAATCTTATCCCAAGGTATTTCTGTTTGTTATTCTTACGAAGCCTGGAATACATTGTTTCAGTAATTTGCAAGGTCTGTGCCTTTGTAATCAGGTATGATTCAATACTATGTCATGTGGCATAGAAAGCCTGTTTGTTTCTGTACTGTATAAATATGTTACAAATTCTGTATTACTTTGAAGAGGTCTGATGTAGCCTTTGACTACACAACCCTTCCCTTGCAAGCAAATAAAGCCTGTCTTTAACGATACTTTGTGTTTAAAGAGTCTTACTCGGGAGTCGAGACTTCGACAGTATTACTTGGAGGTTCCACCGAGATCGCTTGCTACCTTTCGGTAAGTCACGGACAAGGACATCGTGAATCTCTAATGACAGATCCTGAATGGCCACAGTGATGTTTTATCACATAAAAGGATTCCTCATTAGATATTGAATTGGTGTGGTCTGTTTCTTCCGACGGGAGTACTGCGATCAAGTTAAGACTCGTGTTTCAGATTTGAGTTGAATCCTGTAACTTTTGCTTCTTTTATTGTTGACCACTGAAAGGAGGAGAATACTGACAACTCAAGTCTTTGGGGAAAAAAAGTATCGGGCAAAGAAGGCAAGAGGAAAGTCGACAGGGCTGAGTCCCAGACAGATAAGGTACCAAGTTAAAACTGCAGTATCAAGGGTGGGTCCCTTGAGCCGGGGTTAAAATCCCGCAGCAGAAGGTATCGTTTGAGGATTGTCACTGTGTTTTAAAGACCTGTATTACCAGGCTCAGGATTATTCTCCGTTGAGATACCTTCTACGAGGGTTCAAGCCCCTCGCATTAAAGCATAAGGATTTTATATGAACATAGAGGTTAAGAATTATCGCAACCATTGTTTTCCGTTTTGTTTGTTGATTATTGACAACATTAAGACAGAAGACTCTCACATCAAGTATAAGTTAAATGTTAAGGACTCAGCTTGTAGTGGCGTACAACGCAACTGAGAATTGACTATTTGTTTAGTTTAGAGTATAAGATAAATGTCTGAATATTTGGTCTGTTTGCCTGTTTGGGCAGCTGCATTACTTGTCATTTCTTTGACTGTTGTTATTACTTGTTATTTTTCATCACTTATGGTCCTTTGGACAGTCAGTAATAGTCGTAAGGGGGTAAGGGGTGAAACTTGCGATCTAGAAGAAGAGAGCCTAGTTTTAAAAAAAACTAAACAAACTAAGATGGGAGCTGCACAGAGCAAGATCCCAGGAAAAAGGAACTCCCGCTTCTTATGTCTTTACCTACTATGGTCAGATATCCATAAATGATTTACCTAAGTGGGCTAGATGGACCAAGAAAGACAGACACCCTTTCCCCGTGGATGGTACATTTAATCTAGATAGAATCACGTGTCTAGAAAACTGCCTAGCAGGCAGAGACCCACGGAGAAGGGGTGCAAAGTCAGTAAATTGGTCTGCCTTCTCAGATTGGAAAAGGGAAGCAGAAAAACGTAAGGAATGCAGCATATTAGCTAGTAAAATTGAGAACAAAAATAAGAAAAGAGATCTAATGAATAAATTGACTAAACAAGAAGAGGTTACGCTAATGCCTTTAAGACAAAACCCGAAGCCTACCACTCCTCCCTGTGAATATCCTCCCATACCCATGACTCATTCCAGTGATGACGAGGATCAGGGATGGTTCAGAAGACCAGCCCCGCCCCCTGAATACAAAGCGCAACAACCAGGCGCAGCGGGTGGTGAATCACCCGACCCCAGTGCTGTAAGTCAGGAGAATAAACACAACACTAGATCCCAGACTGGCCGCCAACCAAACCAAGGACGAGCTGAACAACTTCAAGCTTATCCACTCAGATGTTTCCCCAATGTCCACAATGGGAGGTCCAGTCGCTGTCCACCGCTCATGGACAGCTGGTGAGCTAAGGACAATAATTCATGAATTACCCGATCCCACAGAGGACTTAGAAAAAGCGATTAATGAGCTCAAAAGTATCATTATCTGCCACCAGCCCACCATTGTGGATGTTGACCAGCTACTTAGAGCTTGGTTAAAAGACATCAAATACCGCCTTTTGACGGAAGGCGCAGGCGTGGATAGGTTTCAGCTTTTCGAAAACCATAGAACAAATCACGACTGGAATCCAGAAACCTTACCTGATGATGCATTCTGGACTGAATTATATAGAATAATAATGCATGTCAAATTCCCTAAA
Source organism: Somniosus microcephalus (assembly GCF_052327205.1). Classification (NCBI taxonomy): domain Eukaryota; kingdom Metazoa; phylum Chordata; class Chondrichthyes; order Squaliformes; family Somniosidae; genus Somniosus; species Somniosus microcephalus. The sequence continues at coordinate 93,281,335 of NC_141000.1, forward strand.
AGGATTAATTGGACAAAGATAATTGAGACAACTCAGAAAAGGGATGAAGACGTTGAGGATTATATAGAAAGAATGGAAGCAGTTATGGGACAGCATTCGGGTATGACAAAAGAAAATTACCAAATCCCTTTAATTAACGCCCTTGTAAACGGCCTCAGAACAGAACTTAAGGAACTGTTGACTTTAGTTTGCCTTGACTGGAGACATAAAACCATTCCTGAATTGACACAAATCTTGAAAGGAATACAGGAAAGGAATAAAGATCAAAAGAGTAAAATGTCTTTGTTAATGGAGCAAGCAACTTCTCCAGCCCCGACTGCCCAGACTACTATTTACTACCAGGGTCAAAACAGAGGACGAGGTAGAGGGTATAACAGAGGCAGATTCAGAGGCAGGGGTAGAGGTGGTGGTGGCAGGGGCCAGTGGAACGGAGGAGGAAATACATGCTCATGTTTTAATTGTGGTCTGATCGGCCACTGGAAAGCCAATTGCCCTTACCCAAAACCGCACAATCAAGGTTGGGAAGGTACACCCGACAATATGAATACCCAAGCCCAGCTTCACAATCGTCCGCAGGCAAATTTCACAACAGGGAACCCCTGGGAAACTCAAAATACGGGAGGACAATCCGGAATCCCAGTGCAAAATTATTCAACATGACGCAGAGACGCAGCCCCAGACATTACCCACCTCCTGCAGTTACCCTTAGCATCAGTAAATTCTATAGATGAGCCATACCTATCCATACAAATGCAGGGCAAGAGCGTCCCCTTTCTCGTTGACACAGGAGCTACCAGTTCCCTATTGACAAAGCAATATGCCAGAGGAACCCCGTGTACTGAACAAAATGTCACATGTATAGGGCTCTCCGGAGCTTCGCAAACTATGACGTGGTCGCAACCACTAGAGATACAAGCAGATAATTTCTATGGCCAACATGTCTTTCTCCTATCAGACGAAGCTGCTATGAATCTCTTAGGGAGAGATTTGCTGTGCAAAATGCAAGCAACAATAATTTGCTCAGAAAATGGACTACAGGTGTACATAACTATTGACAGATGCACCATGTATCCCTTACGCAAATGCTCCCCTCAAGTTCTCCCACGGGAGACAGAGCAACTGCTCGATCAGATCCCGCCACAAGTATGGTCCAATCACCCAAATGAAGTTGGCAAAATGCTAACTGCTCAGCCATACAAGGTCACATTAAAGCCATCTGTCCGATTGCCCCGTAGACCGCAGTACCCGATCTCAGCAGCAGCTGAACAAGGAATTCAGCCTGTCATTAACTCTTTGTTGGAGCAAGGAATAATTGTTCCAACCCAGAGTCAATGCAACACTCCAATTTTGCCGGTCGAAAAGAAAGAAAGTGGGAGGTGGAGACTGGTGCAGGATCTTAGAGCAGTGAACGATTCAGTATTACCCGTTTACCCAGTTGTGCCAAATCCTGCCACTATCCTGACCAGTATTCCCTCTGGATCAAAGTTTTACACTGTCATTGATCTATGCTCAGCCTTCTTTAGTATCCCTATCCACCAAGATTCGCAATTCCTGTTCGCCTTTACATTTAAAGGAACACAGTATACGTGGACAAGACTCCCGCAGGGCTACACAGAAAGCCCCACAATCTTTTCGCAAAGCCTTAAGCGCGATTTAGAAGACATACACTTTACCGGAGGGTCCACACTTATCCAATATGTCGACGATTTGCTTATACCTTCACCTGACGCACAGTCATGCCAGACTGACTCGCTTATCATGCTACTCGCATTAGCGGCAAAAGGACATAAGATATCACGTTCTAAGCTGCAGTTTGTGTCAGAGACAGTACAATATTTGGGACATGAACTTCATGGTGATAGCCGCCGTTTGATGAAAGGAAGAATTAGAGCCATTTGTGAGGCACCCTTGCCTACTACTAAACAGCAATTGAAACATTTTCTCGGCATGTCAGGATACTGTAGGCAATGGATCATGGGATATTCAGATCTGGTACGCCCACTGCTAGATATCTCCACACCCACAGGGGAAGATCCTCTCGTCTGGAGTAAGAAGGCAGAGGACGCCTTTGAAAATGTTAAACAAGCCCTTACATCAGCTCCAGCATTAGGGCTACCAGACTATCAGAAACAGTTTAACCTTTTCGTCCATCATAAATCGGGCTTTGCTCAATCTGTCCTGACTCAATCCCACGGGGATAAACAGCGACCCTTAGCATATTTCAGTACTCAATTAGATCCCGTTGCACGTGGGTTGCCTGGATGCCTGCCAATTCTAGCTGCTGCCTATTATGCTGTACAACAGGCTCAAGGCATCACGCTTAATCACCGAACCGTTTTGTTTGTACCACATTCAGTGGAAGTACTGTTATCAAAATACGCCACTCAGCATCTAACATCAGCCCGTAGCAGCAAATATGAGGTTGAGTTATTATCCAACTCTAATCTCCTAATTCAAAGATGTTCGGCCTTGAATCCAACCACACTGCTACCCACAGAAGAAGACGGAACTCCACATTGCTGCGAAACGATCACCCAATTGGTGACGAAGCCCCGAACAGATTTATCAGAAACTCCGATTTCCAATAGTGACTTAGCATACTACGTAGACGGGTCAGCCCTTAGGGATGACAAGGGATCACCTAGGGCTGGATATGCCATATCAGATGATCACTTGATTGTGGAAGCGCTCTCACTACCTCAATCCTTTTCAGCGCAACAAGCAGAACTCTTCGCTCTTACAAGAGCTTGCATACTGGCTACTGATCAAACCGTTAATATTTATACCGACTCCAGGTATGCTTTTGGAGTTGCTCACGATTACGGACAGATCTGGAAATTAAGGGGATTTCTAACTTCCTCAGGATCAACTATTAAGAATGCTGAACAAATCAATAATCTTTCAAAGGCTCTAATGTGTCCCACTAAGATTTCAGTTATTAAATGTCAGGCTCATACAGGTAATCAGGATCAGACATCACTGGGTAATGAACGAGCAGACAGAGCTGCTAAGTTAGCAGCTTTGTCTGATACAGGGCCACAAGTTTCAGCCTTTGTTCTGCATCAACAGAAATCAGACAATGACCCACCCTCTATTAATGATGTTTTAGCCTTTCAGTCACAGGCTAACTCGGACGAAGTGTTAAGTTGGGCAAGGGATTTTTGCTTTAAAATGCCTGAAGGGGTATGGGTTCACCATGACGGCCGCATGGTGGCTCCAAAGTCTTTACTTCCATGGATTGCCCGATGCGTTCATGTTTTCACGCATGCGGGCAAAGGGGGGATGGCAGACTATATTAATCAAACATGGTATGCACCAGGTATTTCGGCAATTGCAAAACAAATTAGTGAAAGGTGCACCATTTGCCAGGAAATGAATCCAGGCAAGACAGAGAAAGTACAGGCTGCCTCCCACCCAAATCCATCAGGCCCTTTCGTACATTTACAAATGGATTTTATTGAATTACCTCCATGTTTAGGATTTAAGTATGTGTTAGTAATTATAGATATGTTTTCAAGATGGGTCGAAGCTTTCCCATGTAAAAAGAATAATGCTGTAACAGTAGCAAAGTGCTTGTTAAAAGAAATCATACCAAGGTTTGGAATACCTATGCAGCTTTCAAGCGACAGAGGATCGCACTTCACTGGAGCGATTATAAAAGAACTATGTAAAGCTTTGCAGATTAACCAGCATTTTCACTGCAGTTATCATCCACAATCCGCAGGACTGGGTGGAAAGACATAACGGAGTACTGAAGAATAAAATTTCTAAACTTTGCAGTGAAACTGGGCTTAAATGGGTCGAACTATTACCCTTAGCATTGATGATAATGCGAGCAGCAACTAACAGGACAAATGGATTGTCTCCACATGAGATTGTTATGGGACGACCCCTAAGACTGTCATTTTCAGCACCATTTACGGTGAAACAAATGGACATTCATAAAATGGACGAGGCTATGCTAAACTATTGTATTGCATTAACTAAATGTATTTCCAGCTTTCACCAACAGGTAAAGGAAGCTCAAACGAGTCCAGCAGAGGGAAAGTGCCACGACTTGGAACCTGAAGATGACGTCTACGTGAAGGTTTTTAAAAGGAAGAACGGTCTGCAACCACACTTCGAAGGACCATATCAAGTGCTCCTAACAACAAACACAGCCGTAAAGGTCAAGGAAAGATCTCCCTGGATTCACGCATCCCACTGCAAGAAGGCACCGAATAGAGACAATTGAATTTTGAAAGACTCTAACAATGAAGACGTTACTTATATTTTGTATACTAATCGGACTACTGAGTCTAATATGCCAAGGAGATGGGGAAAGATCCCGAAAGAAACGAGAATTAAAAGAATGGTCCCATAGATGAGGAACTGAGATGATTGACTAAAATACAATTATAAGGATTTGAAGACTTAGACAAAATATATACATATATATTCCGCATGCTCTCCTCTTTCTGTAAAACATATTTTTCCACTCAAATGGGAACTGCAGGCTAGGAAAAAGAGAGAGGACTCCTTTCAACAACAAGCCAGTGATGTCGACCTTGTATATCACTTGGTCCGCACTTTGGGGGCTTACATAGAAGCACTTGTGCTTAGGAGAACCCCACAGGTTAGGTATAAACTGTGTGGGCCATGAATTAGTCCTCCTCTATAAGCTGCTGTTCCCTATCTTTTAGAAGGTGCATAGTGGCACCCGAACTGCAGGCTAACATAAGCTGCAGGGAAATTAGAACACTGCAGGCTAACATAAGCTGCAGAAATATACAAAGACATAAACCTGAAATCAAATCAAACACAATTAAACCCCTACAAGAAAACACGCCCAAACACTAAGAATAAACGGAAGAAAGGCGACCTTAGATAAGGTCAACCATCAATACAGGTATATCCCGAGGATGGTTCAAAACGGCAAAGAAGTCGGTATCCTTGGCTAAAATCTAAATTTGGTATGAGGACCGATAGGAAGAGGTTAATTTCAGTTATGTTGTCCTAGTAAGGACAAAAGGGAAGAATGTGGAAGTACAGTTTCTCACTTAGACACAAAATGGCTTCCTGGGCATAGAATAAAAACTCAAATGGCCGACAGCATGATTCACTAATCAGTTTCAAGGGGATGAAACAATTTAGGAATGTTACATACGTGCTCCTTATCTGTGATAAGCTTAACAAGGAGCCTTGTTTACCAAACAAATGGCCAAGGACATGATAAGGTAAACATCGGCCCACAGGCTCCGTTGGTACAGTGGGAGAACAGAAGGATCCCATAATAAAGGATTAGTTAATCTTATCCCAAGGTATTTCTGTTCGTGATTCTTACGAAGCCTGGAATATGTTGTTTCAGTAATTTGCAAGGTCTGTGCCTTTGTAATCAGGTATGATTCAATACTTTATCATGTGGCATAGAAAGCCTGTTTGTTTCTGTACTGTATAAATATGTTACAAATTCTGTATTACTTCGAAGAGGTCTGATGTAGCCTTTGACTACACAACCCTTCCCTTGCAAGCAAACAAAGCCTGTCTTTAACGATGCTTTGTGTTTAAAGAGTCTTACTCGGGAGTCGAGACTTCAACAGTATCTTATGTAACATCTAATGTATAGTACTCAGCTCTGTGTACAAAACATACTTTGTCTTTGTTTACAGTTTCACAATTTTATTCAAGTAAAGCTTCAAAACCGCACCCTGTTTCTCGAGGAGTTATTTGAATGAGTGTTTGGCTGACTGGATAACTGGATAAGAGTACGTCTAGCGAGACCAGTACAGCAGCAATGGTCAGTTTCAGGATGATGTAACAAGGAACTTAATTAAAGACGTGCCATTGCATTCTGGTTCCTAAAGTTTCAGAGAATTTAATCATTTGATAACAATGTGAGAAAACAATTAGATCCACTAAGGAAAACATCATCCTTTTTAATTGGTACTGTAGGAACGTCTAGTTCCTATCAAAAGACTGAGGTCCACTCAGGCAATCAAATAAATGAGGTTTAATGAAAACTAACAGAGTTTAACGGATAATTACAGGAGAACATCGAATATAGGTCCAGTCAGTTCGGAGGCTCCACGAGGACTGCTTGGCGGTTCCATGGCTGACGTCATGATGTCATCACATTTTTCCCGCCGGTGAGGGATCACGTGATGAACGGCGTGACGTCATCGCGTTTACCCGCGCTATTAAAGTGATCGCGCTCTGTACATGTAAACAGTGAAAACAAAGATACAGACTCAGGCTGTAGCTAACATATTATTAAAGGGAATTATATACAATTGATCAGAGTCCCTTAGCGGGTCCGCCACATGCGCGCCCCCCCAGAATTGTCTTTAACAGCAAAAGTAAAACGGCGAGGAGGCCTGACAAGCCTGTCAGATCGACTTTTGTAGCCTTGAAGTGGAAGCTGATGGACGGCGGGTGAGCTGGCGGGCGGTTGCGTTTGAACTGGCACGGCGACTGTGGGCAGTCGGCCACGTTTCGGCGGTTGTGCGATCTCGACTGGGCGGTCAAGGTCCAAGTGAGCCGGCTTCAACCGGTCAACCGAAATGTGGTCCGGTTTACCTCCGATATCAACCGAAAAACTTTTGTCTCCTGGCTCTATCACACGGAAAGGACCAGTGTAAGGGGGTTTGAGCGGATCCCGATGAGTGTCGTGGCGGATAAACACATAGTCGGCGTTCTTCAGCTCAGCTGGGACGTGGGAGCTCTGCAAGCCATGATGCGACGTAGGCACTGGAGCGAAACTTCTGGCTGCCTCCTGGTGGCTGATGAGCTGCTGGGATGCGGACCATGGCTCTGTTGGAGTCGGAAGGAAATCCCCTGGTACGCGTAGCGGCTGGCCAAATACGAGCTCCGCCGAGGACGATTGAAGATCTTCTTTAGGTGCCATACGAAGACCCAAAAGGACCCATGGAAGCCTGTCCACCCAGTCCACGCCTTGAAGGCTGGCTCGCAGTGCGGCTTTGAGCGACCTGTGGAATCGCTCGCACAGGCCGTTCGCCTGTGGATGGTAGGCAGTGGTGCGATGTAGCTTGACGCCGAGCCCCTGAGCCACAGCGTTCCAGAGCTCAGAAGAAAACTGCGGCCCATGATCAGACGAGATGTCCGCCGGTACCCCGAAACAGGCGACCCAAGCGGAAATGAATGCCCTGGCGACGTCTGCGGAAGTGGTGGCTGACAAAGGAACCGCCTCAGGCCATCTAGTGGTGTGGTCCACCACTGTAAGAAGATGAGTAAACCCGTGCGAAGGCGGAAGTGGCCCCACCAGGTCCACATGCACATGATCAAACCGACGTTCCGGAACAGCAAAAGTGGCCAATGGAGCCTTGACGTGATGCTGCACCTTGGCCTTTTGGCAGACCATGCAGGTGTTGGCCCAGTCGCGGACATCCATGTGCATGCCCCGCCACACGAATTTGGACGACATTAGCCGTTGCGAGGCCTTCATGCCAGGGTGCGACAACCCGTGTATGGCGTCAAAAACTTTTCGGCGCCAGGCGACCAGCACGATAGGGTGAGGATCTCCCACAGAGACATCGCAGAGTAGCATAGTGCCCGCGGCATGGAATTTGACGTCGGCCGCTTGGAGGCTAGAGGGGTTGGTTCTGTAAGATTGGACTTCCGGATCCGAGGCTTGATCCACAGCCATGAGGGCATAGTCGATGCCGAGCTGGACTGCATGAACGGTCGCGCGGGAGAGGCAATCTGCCACCAGGTTGTCCTTACCGGACACATGCTGAATGTCAGTGGTGAATTCTGAAATAAACGTCAACTGACGTTGTTGCAGAGCTGACCACGGTTCGGCGGTCTTCGCCATGGCGAACGTTAGTGGCTTATGGTCCACAAAAGCCGTGAACGGACGGCCCTCTAGCAAGAACCAGAAATGGCAGATGGCCAGAAAAAGGGCCAGCAACTCCCGGTCGAACGTGCTGTACTTCCGTTTGTTTCGCCATAGTTGACGGCTGAAAAACGCCAGCGGTTGCCATGTCTCATTCACCCACTGTTCCTGCACTGCGCCTGTGATAAAAATGCTAACTTCCGGGAAGTTATGTCATCACTTCCTGTGAACTATGAACTATGAACTATGAACTGTGTACATACCTCACTTCCTGTAAATGTCACTTCCTGTTGGACTGGTATAAATACTGGTCTGTTCAGTATTGTAAGAGGCTTCTACCAGAGGCATGGTAAAGACCTCTCTTGTATATAGTGTGTTTATAAGTTACTTAAAGCTTACTTTAAAGTTACTTGATGGTAAGTCTCCTTTTTCTTACATCAATTTAAGTAACTTAGTATTTACACTGACAAATACTAGACCTTCAGACAAACTCGGAAGTTAAGGATCCAGGGAACCACCCATCATGGAGAAAATCCTTAGACCTATTCGTCTGGACTTGGACCCGAATACACCAGCAGCTGGCAGGGTATGGAAGCATTGGTATCGTACTTTTGAGAATTTTCTGGATGAATGTAAAGTGGATGCTCCTGCTAAATTGAAGATACTTGTCAATTATGTGACCCCAAAAGTGTTCGAATATGTTGATGACTGGGATAATTACGAAGAGGTGATTCGGGCACTTAAGAAACTGTATGCGAAGACCCCAAATGAGGTCTATGCTAGACATCTACTGGCCACAGCCCGACAAGGGCCAGGGGAATCAATTGACGAATTCCTGCAAGAACTTCGCAGGCTCAGCGTAGATTGTAACTTTCAGGCAGCCTCAGCTGAGCTGTACCGCCAAGAAATGATTCGTGATGCTTTCATCTGCGGGATTGCCTCTCCATTTATACGCCAGCGTCTACTAGAAAGTAAAACACTTGAGCTACAAAAAGCTTTTGAACTAGCTTGTTCACTGGATTTGGCAAAGAGAAATGCAGACCTCTATCAGCTGCCCAGATCTCGATCTGCTGCTGTAGCTGCAACCAGACAATTCAAGCGGTCTCAGGTGAACCCTATCATGGGGGAATCTAATTCTGATAATTCTGATGAAGAAGAGGAGGACGACCCCACTTTAGCAGCCTCTTGGCAATCTAGGAAGGAATGCTTCTTTTGTGGAGATGCTTTTCACCCTAGGAAAACCTGCCCTGCTCGCAATGCAATCTGCAGTTATTGCGGGAAAAAAGGACACTTTGCTAAAGTTTGCCTATCAAGGGCCTCTACGAGGGCCAATCCAGCTAAGGCCTACCGAACTGCCCCAATTAGGGCCTATCAAGATGCTCCAGCTAGGACCTATCAAGCTTCCTCTCGAGCTCTCTCCCGAAGAAGCACACCGAGAGTTTTAGCCACTCTCTGTGCAACGACACCAATTACAGCTGCTTGCCCACAGAACCTGTCTCAGGCAGCCACAAAAATTTCAATTAAAGGGCATACCTTAGATGCCTTAATTGACTCAGGAAGTACTGATAGTTTCATTAAGGAACAGATTGTTGCGAAATTGAAACTACATGTCTTCCCATCGGACCAGGCAATTGCGATGGCCCAGTCATCACTTAATACCAGAATCTCCGGCTTTTGTGTTGTTGATATGACACTTCATGGTCGTATGTATCCCTCCACCCGACTTTCAGTGCTCAAAGACCTATGTAGTGATCTCCTCTTAGGGCTGGACTTCCAAAAACAGCATAAGAAACTCACCATTGAGTTTGGTGGATCCAAACCCGGACTTACTATTTCTAATATACCATCTAAATTACCATTTTGTGCATTATCAGCAGCTTCACTTGATGAACCCTCATTATTTGCCAGTATTCCGCCTCAATGCCAACCGATAATAACGAAATCACGGCGCTTTAATCAGGGAGACCAATCTTTTATTGCGGCTGAAATCTCTCGACTTCTAGCAGAGGATATCATTGAACCATGTTCGTCGCCCTGGCGGGCTCAAGTCGTCATTGTCAAGAACCCTCTAAAACCTCACAAACAGCGACTATGCATCGATTATTCGCAAACCATCAATCAATATACCGACTTGGACGCCTACCCATTGCCACGCATTGATGATATGGTTAATAAACTGGCCGAATACAAAGTGTTCTCAACTTACGATTTAAAAAGTGCCTATCATCAGTTACCCTTGAAGGTCTCAGATAAGCAGTACACAGCCTTTGAGGCTAATGGACGGCTGTACCAATTTCGTCGCCTCCCATTCGGGGTTACTAATGGAGTGGCTGTCTTTCAACGGGCAATGGATGGCCTGGTTAAGCAGGAAAACCTAAGGGACACTTTTCCCTATCTTGATAACATTACCATTGCAGGTCACGATCAACAGGAACACGACTCCAACCTCCAAAAATTTCGGGATGCCCTCCATCGCCGTAATTTGACCCTGAATGAATCCAAATCTGTTGAGTCGCAACCGACCATCAACATCCTTGGCTACTGCGTAGGCAATGGTATCATTAAGCCAGACCCAGAAAGACTTCGCCCGCTCCAAGAGCTCCCGTCACCTAAGAATCCGGCTTCTTTACGTCGGGCTCTCGGTCTGTTTGCATACTACGCTAAATGGATTCCTCATTTTTCGGACAAAATCCAACCCTTGCTGCATGCTAGATCATTTCCACTGGGAACAGCGGCTGTTGCAGCCTTTAACCTTCTCAAAAAACAGTTGGAGAAAGCGGCTCTTCACTCCATCGATGAGAATCTCCCTTTCGTGGTTGAATGTGATGCCTCGGAGGTGGCGATCTCGGCTACTCTGAATCAGGAAGGTCGTCCTGTAGCATTTATGTCCAGGACCTTACAAGGTGCCGAGCTACATTATCCTCCGGTTGAGAAAGAAGCCACAGCCATCATAGAGGCAGTACGGAAGTGGAACCATTTTCTAGCTCGCCAGCACTTTACATTGATCACGGACCAACGATCAGTCGCCTTCATGCTCGATAATCGAAAACGAACCAAAATTAAGAATAATAAAATACAACTTTGGAGGATGGAACTGGCCTCTTTTGGTTATACCATTCTCTATCGGCCTGGCAAGGAGAATGTGGCCCCGGACACCCTCACACGGGCATTCTGCTCCACTATGTCATCCTCCACTCTCATGGATGTCCACAATGGTTTGTGTCATCCTGGCGTTACGCGCATGCTACATTTCGTACGATCACGGAATCTCCCTTTTTCCACTGGAGATGTAAAAAAAATATGCTCAGAATGCCGGCTTTGTGCGGAATTAAAACCTCAGTTCTTCCGCCCCTCAGATGGTATACTCATACATGCAACCCAACCGATGCAACGACTTAGCATCGATTTTAAGGGCCCAGTGCCCTCTTCAACTCGGAACACATATTTGCTCACCATGATCGACGAATATTCACGTTTCCGTTTGCCTTCCCCTGCTCCAATATGCTGGCATCCACAGTAATCTGCTGCCTTGAGCAGGTATTTTCTCTCTGTGGCATGCCGGCTTATATTCACTCAGATCGGGGTCCATCCTTTATGTCAAGGGAACTCAAGGACTACCTCTCAGAACGGGGAATTGCTACAAGCAAAACAACACCATACCATCCCATCGGAAATGGGCAGGTAGAGAGGTATAACGGTATCATCTGGAATTCCGTACGTCTCGCTTTAAGATCTCGGGGCCTACCAGACCAGCAATGGGAAACAGTGCTTCCGGATGCATTGCACTCTATACGGTCCCTGCTTTCTACAGCCACAAATACTACACCTCATGAGCGGTTCTTTGGATTCCAGCGTCGCTCATCTCATGGAACATCACTCCCGTCATGGCTAACTACTCCTGGACCGGTATTACTCCGAAGATACGTTCGGACGTCTAAAAATGACCCTCTTGTAGACGAGGTCGAACTAACCGATGCCAACCCCACCTATGCAAACATACGATATTCCGACGGCCGAGAATCTACCGTATCATTACGGGATCTGGCTCCCTGCCCACCAGGACCAAGTGGGACATCGGGTGATGGCATTTCACCAGGAAACTCTTGGGACCTATCGGGTACCCCTCTCCAGGATCCTGATCGGACACCAACTAGCTTGGTGCCGGTAGAACCCCGTGCTCAAGGTTGCGACCCTCCCAGTACCGCGCATGAATGTACTGATCCGCCACAGACCAGCTCTGCCCCTCCCTCTGAACAGAGGCAGACCGACTTTGAACCTATTGGGGCTCGTACTCGAAGCCATGATCTCCCCGACCCTTCACAGGGCAATCCAGGCCACACAGACTCTGACCAATGGCCAACCGCATGTAAGCGGACCAGCGACCCTCTACGACGGGAATCCAAACGGGTGCGACTCTTCCTTGTTCGGCGGCTGCGGACCAAAAGGTAGACCACAGCCTCCTAATCCTGCAGGAGGGAAGAATGTGATAAAAATGCTAACTTCCGGGAAGTTATGTCATCACTTCCTGTGAACTATGAACTATGAACTATGAACTGTGTACATACCTCACTTCCTGTAAATGTCACTTCCTGTTGGACTGGTATAAATACTGGTCTGTTCAGTATTGTAAGAGGCTTCTACCAGAGGCATGGTAAAGACCTCTCTTGTATATAGTGTGTTTATAAGTTACTTAAAGCTTACTTTAAAGTTACTTGATGGTAAGTCTCCTTTTTCTTACATCAGCGCCGATGGCGTAGTCTGACGCGTCGGTGGTAAGGGCGATGGTGGCACCTGGCAGCGGGTACGCCAGCATGGTTGCATTGGCTAAGGCGCCTTTTGTGTCGACGAACGCCCGGTCCATGTCGACCGTCCAGCTAATCGGATCCTTGCCGGACTTGCCCTTGAGGGCCTCGTACAGGGGCTGCATGAGCAGAGCTGCATTAGGGACGAACCGGTGATAAAAATTCACCATCCCGAGGAACTCCTGCAGTGCCTTGACAGTCTGCGGGCGTGGGAAAGAAGTAACTGCCTCCACCTTCGTTTGCAGGGGAATTGCGCCGTCCGATGTAATGCGGTGGCCTAAGAAATCAATCTGCTGCAGGCCGAACTGGCACTTGGCCGGGTTGATGATCAAGCCGTGTTGACTGAGGCGTCTAAAGAGGGTGCATAAATGGCAGATGCGCTCCTCTTTATTAGGGCTGGCGATGAGGATGTCGTCGAGGTAGACGAATAGAAACTTGAGGTCCCGAAGCACAGAGTCCATCAAGCGCTGGAAAGGCTGTGCAGCGTTCTTCAAGCCAAACGGCATCCGCAGAAATTCAAACAGGCCGAATGGGGTGATGACTGCAGTTTTCGGGACATCTTGCAGGTGCACGGGGACCTGGTGGTAGCCACGGACAAGGTCGACTTTTGAAAAAATTGTATTTCCCGCCAAATGTGCAGAGAAATCCTGAATATGAGGGATCGGGTACCGATCAGGAGTAGTGGTGTTGTTCAGGCATCAGTAGTCGCCGCAAGGCCGCCATCCGCCGCCAGGTTTCAGAACAATGTGGAGAGGCGAAGACCAGGGACTATTCGACCGGCGAATAATCCCTAGCCGCTCCATCGTGTTGAACTCCGCTTTCGCAGCCGCGAGCTTGCCAGGTTCGAGGCGCCGGGCCCGTGCGTAGACCGGGGAGCCAGTAGTGGTGATGTGATGTTCGACACCATGTTTCGTGGCTGTGGAAGAGAAAGTGGGTCTGGTGAGGTCTGGGAAATCTCCGAGGAGGCGAGTGAAGTCATCCGGAGGTGGGAACGCACAAGAGACATTGCGCGACTCGACGTTACCGCGGTGGCATGGGATGGAGTGAAAAGTGGCCGCATTGATCAACCGGTGGTGTCTTACATCCACCAGGAGGCCATTGGCGCAAAAAAATCCGCCCCAAGCATGGCTTGAGAGACTTTGGCCGTGATGAAATCCCAGTAAAACTGCTGGCCGCCAAAGCACACCTGGACCCGCCGTCTTCCGAAGGTCCGAATGGCCCCGCCATTAGCCGCCTCGAGGGAGAGGCCGTGCCCCCCGGCTTGTATATCAAGATTTGACGCGGGTAGGATGCTACACTGCACCCCGGTCCTCTTTCGACAGGGTTGCTGTTGGTTTTGTTTTTTGAGCGAAAAGCTGCAGACAGCATCTTGCTTTCACGCCAAAACGGACGTGGTAGGAGCACAACCCCGCAGGTTGAGGGGCTGGAGCAGCGTCTGTGGGGGGATGGGCGCCTCGTGGCAGCACAGTACTGCTGTGTCACTGCAAAAATCTTGTCTGCTTCGGCAGCCAGCTCTGCGCTGTCTGTGACTTCCAACCTGGCTAAGGCAGCCTGAATTTGCTCCGGTAGCTGGCTGAGGAATAGCTCCCTGAAGAGAAGCATTCCGGTTCGGGGCCCAGGAGCGTGAGCATTTGGCTCATGAGCTCGGACGGCTTGGAGTCCCCAAGGCCGGGCATAGCAAGCAGCCAGCGGGCGCGCTCCGACTTCGTGAGCCCGAAGACCTGTAACAACCGCGCCTTTATCCTTTCATACTTGCGATCTTCTGGTGGATTACCAAGCAGGCTGACGATCCGCGAGGCTGTGGCACTGTCGAGGGCGGAGACCACGTAATAGTAATGGGTCTGATCCGCAACGATGTTCCTGATGGCGAACAGGGCTTCAGCCTGGATGAACCACACGGCTAGCTGTTGCTCCCAGAACTGCGGTAGCTTCAAAGCAATGGCGTTCGTTTCCATGTTCAATAACTTCTGCGAAAACCGTTCGCAAAAGTCGGGGTCACCAATGTAGGAATGTTTAGTTCCTATCAAAAGACTGAGGTCCACTCAGGCGATCAAATAAACGAGGTTTAATGAAAACAAACAGAGTTTAACGGATAATTACAGGAGAACATCGAATATAGGTCTAGTCAGTTTGGAGGCTCCACGAGGACTGCTTGGGCGGTCCCGTGGCAGATGTCATGACGTCATCGCGTTTTTCCCACCGGTGGGGGATCACGTGATGAACGGCGTGACGTCATCGCGTTTACCCACACTATTAAAGTGATCGCGCTCTGTACATGTAAACAGTGAAAACAAAGATACAGACTCAGGCTGTAGCTAACATATTATTAAAGGGAATTATATACAATTGATCGGAGTCCCTTAGTGGCTCTGCCACAGTACCAGTGATACAGAAACAAAGACAGATATAATTAAAGGTTTCCCATGGTAGAATAACAATTATATGTAACAAGAGTGAAACAATCCATAAGATAAGGAAATAAGGGAGTTGTACTATTCTCATTAACCCAATGGGAAAAGAACTCACTAAGTAAGCAAAAAAAGTTATTGATAAGGGATAAGTCAAGTAAATCCTCCCTATATGCAGTTGTATTTTAACTTTTATATAATTATGTAATGTAGAAACATGCGGATTGTCACATAGAGGGAGTGGGAGAAAAGTATAAAAACTGCCAGTTTGTAATGAGTATTTGGATTCATAAAGGCCTATGATACTGAGCTCCGAATGTTTGAATTTCCAAGCAAACCATTAGGTGCAGTATTTTATGTTTATGTTTAAGTACTATTGCTTGTGCTGTATCTTAGTAAACCTATGACAGCAACAACAACTTGTATTTATATAGTGCCTTTAACGTAGTAAAACATCCCAAGGTGCTTCACAGGAGTGTTGTAAGATAAAAACCTGACACTGAGCCACGTAAGAAATTAGGGCAGATGACCAATAGCTTAGTCAAAGAGGTAGGTTTTAAGGAAGGTCTTAAAGGAGGAAAGAGAGGTAGAGAGACGGAGAGGTTTAGGGAGGGAGTTCCAGAGCTTAGGGCCTTGGCAGCTGAAGGCACGGCCACCGATGGTTGAGCGATTATAATCAGGGATGCTCAAGAGGGCAGAATTTGAGGAGCGCAGGGTTGTGGGGCTGAAGGAGCTTACAGGGATAGGGAGGGGCGAGGCCATGGAGTGATTTGAAAATGAGAATGAGAATTTTGAAATCGAGGCGTTGCTTAATCGGGAGCCAATGTAGGTCAGCGAGCACAGGGGAGATGGGTGAACGAGACTTAGTGCAAGTTAGGACATGGGCAGCTGAGTTTTGGATGACCTCAAGTTTACGTAGGGTAGAATGAGGGAGGCCAACCAGGAGTGCATTGGAATAGTCAAGTCTAGAGGTAACAAAGGCATGGATGAGGGTTTCAGCAGCAGATGAGCTGAGGCAGGGGCGGAGATGGGCAATGTTACAGAGATGGAAATAGGCAGTTTTAGTTATGCCGCGGCTATGTGGTTGGAAGCTCATTTCAGGGTCAAATATGACACCAAGGTTGCGAACAGTCTGGTTCAGCCTCAGACAGATGCTAGGAAGAGGGATGGAGTTGGTGGCTAGGGAACGGAGTTTGTGGCTTCGGTCTTCCCAATATTTAATTGGTGAAAATTTCTGCTCATCCAGTACTGGAAATTTAGAGACTGTGGAGGGGTCGAAAGAAGTGGTGGTGAGGTAGAGCTGGCTGCCATCAGCATACATGTGGAAACTGACCCTGTGTTTTCGGATGATGTTGCCAAGGGGCAGCATATAGATGAGAAATAGGAGGAGGCCAAGGATAGATCCTTGGGGGACCCCAGAGGTAACGATGCAGGAGCGGGAAGAGAAGCCGTTGCAAGTGATTTTCTGGCTACAATTAAATAGATAAGAATGGAACCAGGTGAGTGCAGTCCCACCCAGCTGGACGATGGTGGAGAGGCGCTGGAGATGGATGGAGTTAAAGGACACCTGACATATGAACATACGAATTAGGAGCAGGAGTAGGCCACTCGGCCCTTGAGCCATTCAGTAAGATCATGGCTGATCTGATTACTCCACATTCCCGCCTATTCCGATAACTTTTCACCCCCTTGCTTACCAAGAATCTATCTACCTCGGCCCTTGAGCCATTCAATAAGATCATGGCTGATCCGATTACTCCACATTCCCGCCTACCCCCCAATAACTTTTCACCCCCTTGCTTACCAAGAATCTATCTACCTCTGCCTTAAAAATTTTCAAAGACTCTGCTTCCACTGCCCTCTGAGGAAGAGAGTTCGAAAGACTCACGACCCTCTGAGAAAAAAATTCTCCTCATCTCTGTCTTAAATGGGCGACCCCTTATTTTTAAACAGTGACCCCTAGTTCTAGATTCTCCCACAAGAGGAAACATCCTCTCCACAGCCACCCTGTCCAGACCCCTCAGGATCTTATATGTTTCAATCAAGCCACCTCTTATTCTTCTAAACTCCAGCGGATACGAGCCTAGCCTGTCCAACCTTTCCTCATAAGACAACCCGCCCATTCCAGGTATTAGTCTAGGAAAGCTTCTCTGACTTCAAGATTCAAAAGCCTTATGTAAAACCTTGCACTAAATCATAAATAAGAAATTGTAACAGGTTAATGTATGATAATAGGTTGCATAACTTGGCTAGTAATCCCTTAAGTTTAGAAGGTTAAGGGTGATCTAATTGAGGTGTTTAAAATGATAAATGGATTCAATAGGGTAGCTGACGTAAGAAAACTACTAGGCACTTGGTCTAAGTGTTAAACAAAGCTTTAATCAACTGTTTTACAACATGGAGGTCTAGTTGTGTCCTTCACTAGTTCCTGTTAAGAATGTCCTGTGCAAGCTGGGCCCGTGCCCGAGTATTTATACTCTCCCTGGACAGCGCCACCCGTAGGCTGCTCAGTATTATTTCATAAGTCTTTCTTTCATGAATGACTGATTCATGTCAGTAGCTACAAATAAATTACTTCCTCTGGTGGGAAAGTCCAGAACAAGGGGGCATAATCTTAAAATTAGAGTTATGCCATTTAGAAGTGAAATCAGAAAGCACTAAGGGGATTGGAAATCTGGAACTCACTCCCCAAAAGGCTGTGGATGCTGGATCAATTGAAATTTTCAAGACTGAGATCGATATATTTTTATTAGGTAAGGGTATCATGGGATATGGAAAAAAGGACAATCAACGGAGTTGAGGTACAGATCAGCCGTGATCTAATTATATGCTGGAACAGGCTCAAGGGGCTAAACGACACACTCCTGTTCCTAAGTACTTCAGTTATCTTACCTGTGCTTCCTCACCTCAGCCACACACTAAAATTAATAGTCACTCACACCACCGCTGTTTCAGCCATATTGAACATTAGAATTCTCACCCAGCCAGCCTTATTAATAATAAACTTAAAGTGTAGTAGAACATTAATTAATTTCAAGTAAAGTTTAAAACACAAGTTAATAGTTTGACATAAGGAAACATGCAGTGCCTTCATACTAAAGACATTGCGTAACAAGATAGCTTTGTTAGGCAAACTCATAGATTGCCGAAGGAGGAAGTATTTAACCATCACTGCGAAGATGGGATTTGAGTTGCAATGTTGATTAGATCGCGTTTAGGACTGACAGTGTGTGACCTTTAACAAAAGGGGGTTTTCTCTTAGACCTTGAGAGGAGAAGGGTATAATTGTAAAACAAGGCAAGATAACACCAGCCATAAAGAAAGACGGGAAGGCATCAAGGCAAGTTCAGACCTCCTGATATGAAAATAAAGTGGTTAAACAGCAGTGCAGTAAGTAACAGGCATGTGTCTCCTATCACCTATTAACAAGGTCACCAGCTATCAGTGCTTATTTTGTCATGGCACTCTATGCTGCACCATTACTAAGGTCCAGCCTTGTTGCATTCTTTGCTGTTTGGTGCAGTTTTTAATGGGCTAAATTTTGCAGTCAGCAGCGAGTGAACAGTGCCAGCTGTTCGTTACACTTGCACTTGCCCACAGACTTTTTGTGAGCTTTTAAACTAGAAGTTCCTCTCAGCCAACTTTCAAAAAATTGCAGCACCCTCTACAGGTGATCTGAGGCCTGTGTGAACAGGGTAAACAAGGGTGTACCTCCTTAACCAATCAGATTGAAGAATCGTTAATGAGTAGCACAGAGTCTGAACCAGGATGTGTCAGTTAGGATATTGAATTCAATGTCAAATCAGGTACAGAAAGTGAAAGAAAGAGAGGGAAAGAAAGATGGGGTTAAGAGAGAGAGAGAGAGATAAAAGAGACAGAAAGAAAAAGTTAAAAAATTACATTTTTTTAAATCTCCAACAATAATTAAAATCTGAAGGAATGAGGCTGCACACTTGGAGTTCATTTTCACTAACAGAGAGGTTTTTTGGCAGTAATTAACACTTATCACGGTGTTAAAAATTGACTTACACTGGAATGAGCCAGCCCTTACTTTTTCTGACGAGTTTAGTGTGTATGTATCAGGTAAGTATAGTAACGTCACGCTGTTCCATGTATTTCAATCATGAGCCTCTCGGTGAGATACTGTTCTCGCGCAACATTTGGAGGAGCAGGGCAACTTGGACAGCAACTTCCTGACTTAAGCATTTAGCTGCCCATGTACGGTGGCTGCAAGTTGCTGTCCGATTTTCACATTAATAGCAGTGAGCGCTGTTAGCCTCATTGTTATTTCTACTGCAAAATCCAGGCTATTATGTCTATGACTTCATTATTTGACATGGAAACCTTATTCAAACTGTTGTACTCCTTTTTAGGAATTTTGTTTTTTTTTACTTGCTGGGTAATTTTTTCTGCATGATTGTATTTTCTTATGATGATTTGTCTTCCTTTCTGTTTGATGGTAGCATTTATTAATACACTTCTAATTGGATGCTGGTGTTGAGTTTTATTTCAGAAAGTTATTTGACTGTAAGTGTGAAGGGTACGATATGATTTAACAATATAAAATTAAAGTATCAAACTATGTTTACATAAGAATCAGGACAAAATGTGTGACTTGCATGCTGTGGTGCAATTATACCTTCTAGCTCTACATGCCAGGAGCTCCCATTGTTATATAGACTAAATTGAACAGCTCTTTCAAAGATCCAGCACAGGCATGATGGGCCAAATGGCCTCATTCTGTGCTGTAAGATTCTATGGGCTGGATTTTCATTGAGGAGGCGTGCAGGAGGCGGGACTACAACTTTCGGGGTTGTAGTCCCACCTCCATCGAGTTCTAGCCAACCCACGTGATTTAGACTTGATTGACCTTGTTGAGCCCACCCAGCAGGTTCAGCAGGCCAATTAGGGGCCACCCGGCAACAGGTGACATCACAGATTGAAATTTCATCTGACAAGACCTTTTGACAGATGAAATATCAGCGTTTCACAGCTGTTTGAAGCTGTCAAAAACACTGACAATCTGTATTCTAAGTTAATTCCTTCCTCTCAGGATGATTTAGAGATCTCCCCGGAACAAAAAGCTGAATGCTGCAGTTTTTGACAGCTCGCAGCCATTCTGCTTTCTGTGCCGGTGAGATGAGGGACTCCCGAGACCTAAGGAAGGAAGGCTGTAAAGGTATGTAAAACTTATTTAAGCACTTTACACACACCAAACACACTTACCTTTGCACTTATGCACCCATCACTCACCTGAACACCGGACATCTCGACCCCTCCAAGCCCTTCATCCCGACGGCCCACCTCGCTAACTTGGCGTGGTTTGGAGCCGTTGGGAATCCCACACTTCAACATTAAAAATAGGGATTAGGCTAAAAACTGCCTGTTAACTACCTGTTAACAGGCAGTTAATTGGCACTAATCCCCTTCCCGCCTCGGGGAGGCGGGTCCCAGTGCGGGGCAGATACCCGCCTCCTTTGAAACTGGCATGGAGGCGGGTTGGGGGCGGGATGGGTTCGGGACCCCCAATTTCGGGATTTTAACCCCCCCACACGCTTCCAATCCCACCTCCATGGCCCAATTAAAATCCTGCCCTATGATTCTAAAAGTCAATAAAAGAAAGACTTGCATTTATATAGCGCCTTTCACAACCACCGGACGTCCAAAAGTGTTTTACAGCCAATGAAGTAATGTTGTAATGTAGGAATGTCTAGTTCCTATCCAAAAGACGGAGGTCCACTCAGGCGATCAAATAAACGAGGTTTAATGAAAACAAACAGAGTATAACGGTTAACTCCAGGAGAACATCGAATAAAGGTCTAGTCAGTTCGGAGGCTCCACGAGGACTGCTTGGGCGGTCCCGTGGCTGATGTCATGTCGTCATCACATTTTTCCCGCCGGTGGGGGATCAGGTGATGAACGGCATGACGTCATCGCGTTTACCCGCGCTATTAAAGTGATCGCGCTCTGTACATGCAAACAGTGAAAACAAAGATACAGACTTAGGCTGTAGCTAACATATTATTAAAGGGAATTATATACAACTGATCAGAGTCCCTTTAGTGGCTCCGCCACATGCGCCCCCCTAGAATTGTCTTTAACAGCAAAAGTAAAACAGATCGACTTCTGTAGCTTTGAAGTGGAAGCTGATGGACGGCGGGCAAGCTGGCGGGCGGTTGCGTTTGATCTGGCATGGCGACTGTGGGCGGTCGGCCACGTTTCGGCGGTTGTGCAATCTCGACTGGGCGGTCAAGGTCCAAGTGAGCCGGCTTCAACCGGCCAACCGAAATGTGGTCCGGTTTACCACCGACATCGACCGAAAAAGATTTGTCTCCCGGCTCTATCACACGGAAAGGACCAGTGAAAGGGGGTTTGAGCGGGTCCCGATGAGCGTCGTGGCGGATAAACACATCGTCGCCATTCTTCAGCTCAGCTGGGACGTGGGAGCTCTGCAAGCCGTGATGCGATGTAGGCACTAGAGCGAAACTTCTGGCTGCCTCCTGGTGGCTGATGAGCTGCTGGGACGCGGACCATGGCTCTGTTGGAGACGGAAGGAAATCCCCTGGTACACGTAGCGGCTGGCCATATATGAGCTCCGCTGAGCACGATTGAAGATCTTCTTTAGGCGCCGTACGAAGAACCAAAAGGACCCGTGGAAGCCGGTCCACCCAGCCCACGCCTTGAAGGCTGGCTCGCAGTGCGGCTTTGAGCGACCTATGGAATCGTTCGCACAGGCCATTCGCCTGTGAATGGTAGGCGGTGGTGCGATGTAGCTTGACACCGAGCCCCTGAGCCACAGCGCTCCAGAGCTCAGAAGAAAACTGCAGCCCACGATTGGACGAGATGTCCGCCGGTACCCCGAAGCGGGCGACCCAAGAGGAGATGAATGCCCTGGCGACGTCTGCGGAAGTGGTGGAAGACAGAGGAAACGCCTCCGGCCATCGAGTGGTGCGGTCCACCATTGTAAGCAGATGAGTAAACCCGTGCGAAGGCGGAAGTGGCCCCACCAGGTCCACATGCACATGATCAAACCTACGTTCCGGAACGGCGAAAGTGGCCAATGGAGCCTTGACGTGAAGCTGAACCTTGGCCTTTTGGCAGACCACGCAGGTGTTGGCCCAGTCGCGAACATCCATGTGCATGCCCCGCCACACGAATTTGGACGACATCAACCATTGCAAGGCCTTCATGCCAGGGTGTGACAACCCGTGGATGGCGTCAAAAACTTTTCGGCGCCAGGCGACCGGGACGATAGGGCGAGGATCTCCTACGGAGATGTCGCAGAGTAGTGTAGTGCCCGCGGCATGGAATTTGATGTCAGCCGCTTGGAGGCTAGAGGGGTTGATTCTGTAAGATTGGACCTCCGGATCCGAGGCTTGATCCGCAGCCATGAGGGCATAGTCGATGCAGAGCTGGACTGCATGCACGGTCGCGCGGGAGAGGCAATCCGCCACCAGGTTGTCCTTACCGGACACATGCTGAATGTCAGTGGTGAATTCTGAGATATACGTCAACTGACGTTGTCGCCGAGCTGACCACGGTTCGGCGGTCTTGGTCATAGCGAACGTTAGTGGCTTATGGTCCACAAAAACCGTGAACGGACGGCCCTCTAGCAAGAACCGGAAATGGTGGATGGCCAGAAAAAGGGCCAGCAACTCCCGGTCGAACGTGCTGTACTTTCGTTCGTTTCGCCGTAGTTGACGGCTGAAAAACGCCAGCGGTTGCCACATCCCTGCACCCACTGTTCCTGCACTGCGCCGATGGCGTAGTCTGACGCGTCGGTGGTAAGGGCGATGGTGGCGCCTGGCAGCGGGTGTGCCAGCATGGTTGCATTGGCTAAAGCGCCTTTTGTGTCGACGAATGCCCGGTCCATGTCGACAGTCCAGCTGATCGGATCCTTGCCGGACTTGCCCTTGAGGGCCTCGTACAGGGGCTGCATGAGCAGAGCTGCATTAGGGACGAACCGGTGATAAAAATTGACCATCCCAAGGAACTCCTGCAGGGCCTTGATGGTCTGCGGGCGCGGGAACGAAGTAACTGCCTCCACCTTCGTTTGCAGGGGAATTGCGCCGTCTGATGTGATGCGATGGCCTAAAAAATCAATCTGCTGCAGGCCGAACTGGCACTTAGCCGGGTTGATGATCAAGCCGTGCTGACTGAGGTGACTAAAGAGGGTGTGCAAATGGCAGATGTGCTCCTCTTTATTAGGGCTGGCGATGAGGATGTCGTCGAGGTAGACGAATAGAAACTTGAGGTCCCGAAGCACGGAGTCCATCAAGCGCTGGAAAGCCTGTGCAGTGTTCTTCAATCCAAACGGCATCTGCAGAAATTCAAACAGGCCGAATGGGGTGATGACTGCAGTTTTCGGGACGCCTTGCGGGTGTACGGGGACCTGGTGGTAGCCACGGACAAGGTCGACTTTTGAAAAAGTTGTATTTCCCGCCAAATGTGCAGAGAAATCCTGAATATGAGGGATCGGGTACCGATCAGGAGTAGTGGCATCGTTTAGGCGTCGGTAGTTGCCGCAAGGCTGGCATCCGCCGCCAGCTTTCGGAACAATGTGGAGAGGCGAAGACCAGGGACTATTCGACCGGCGAATAATCCCTAGCCGCTCCATCGTGTCGAACTCCACTCTCGCAGCCGCGAGCTTGCCAGGTTCGAGGTGCCGGGCCCGTGCGTAGACCGGGGAGCCAGTAGTGGTGATGTGGTGCTCGACACCATGCTTCGGGGCCGTGGAAGAAAAAGTGGGTCTGGTCAGGTCTGGGAAATCTCCGAGGAGGTGAGTGAAGTCATCCGGAGGTGGGGACGTGCAGGAGACAGTGCGCGCCACGATGTTACCACGGTAGCACGGGATGGAGTGAAAAGTGGCCGCATTGATCAACCGGCGGTGCCGTACATCCACCAGGAGGCCGTTGGCGCACAAAAAATCCGCCCCGAGGATGGCTTGAGAGACTTTGGCCGTGATGAAATCCCAGTAAAACCACTGGCCGCCGAAGCACACCTGGAACCGCCGGCTTCCGAAGGTTCAAATGGCCCCGCCATTAGCCGCCTGGAGGGAGGGGCCGTGCCCCCCAACTTGTAGATCAAGATCTGACGCGGGTAGGATGCAACACTGCGCCCCGGTGTCGCAAAGGAAACATCGACCAGATAGGGAGTCGTTGATGAAGAGGAGTTTTCCCGAATTACCGATTGCCGTCGCAGCTGCAGGGCGCTCCTTATACTCGGTCCTCTTTCGACAGGGTGGCTGCTGTTTTGGGGGATTTTTTGAGCGAAAAGCTGCAGGGAGGGCGGCAGCATCTTGCTTTCACGCCAAAACGGGCGTGGTAGAAACACAACCCCGCAGGTTGAGGGGCTGGAGTGGCGTCTGTGGGGGATGGGCGCCTCGTGGCAGCGCAGTACTGCTGTGTCACCGCGAAGATCTTGTCCGCATCGGCGGCCAGCTCTGCGCAGTCAGTGACTTCCGACCTGGCTAGGGCAGCCTGCACTTGCTCCAGTAGCTGGCTGAGGAATAGCTCCCTGAAGAGGAAGCATTCCGATTCGGAGCCCAGGAGCGTGAGCATTTGGCACATGAGCTCGGATGGCTTGGTGTCCCCGAGGCCGGGCATATTGAGCAGCCGGTGGGCGCGCTCCGGCTTCATGAGCCCGAAGACCTGTAACAACTGCGCCTTTATCGAATCATACTTGCGATCTTCTGGTGGATTACCAAGCAGGCTGACGATCTGCGAGGCTGTGGCACTGTCGAGGGCGGAGACCACGTGATAGTAACGGGTCTGATCCGCAACGATGTTCCTGATGACGAACTGGGCTTCAGCCTGGATGAACCACGCGGCTGGCTGTTGCTCCCAGAACTGTGGTAGCTTCAAAGCAACGGCGTTCGATTCCATGTTCAGTAACTTCTGTGAAAACCGTTCGCAAAAGTCGGGGTCACCAATGTAGGAATGTCTAGTTCCGATCCAAAAGACTGAGGTCCACTCAGGCGATCAAATAAACGAGGTTTAATGAAAAGTAACAGAGTTTAACAGATAACTACAGGAGAACATCGAATATAGGTCTAGTCAGTTCGGAGGCTCCACGAGGACCGCTAGGGCGGTCCCGTGGCTGACGTCATGACGTCATCACGTTTTTCCCGCCGGTGGGGGATCATGTGATGAACGGCATGACGTCATCACGTTTGCCCGCGTTATTAAAGTGATCGCGCTCTGTACATGTAAACAGTGAAAACAAAGATACAGACTCAGGCTCTGGCCAACATATTATTAAAGGGAATTATATACAATTGATTGGAGTCCCTTAGTGGCTCCGTCACACTGTCGCCTAATGCCTGCATGATGCATTGGAAGTTTGACTAATGTGGCAGATGTCACCAGTAGTGGCTTGAAAAGATCTGGTCATGTTAATATTCGGCCTTCATAGCAGTATGCTGGGATGTTCTGATGGCATGAGCTTGGTTTTGCTTAGAACAGTATAACAACATTTCATTCAATGCGCAAGATTAAAATATGGTTCAGCAAGATTAAGTTTACAGTCTGTATCATAAGAACATAAGAAATAGGAGCAGGAGTAGACTATTTGGCCCTTTGAGCCTGCTCCACCATTCAATAAGATCATGGCTGATCTTCTTCCTCAACTCCACTTTCCTGCACTATCCCCCTATCTCTTGATTCCCTTAATATTCAAAAATCTATCGATCTCTGTCTTGGATATACTCAACGACTGAGCCCCCACAGCCCTCTGGAGTAGAGAATTCCAAAGATTCAGCACCCTTTGAGTAAAGAAATTTCTCCTCATCCCAGTCCTAAATGGCCGACCCCTTATTCTGAGACTGTGACCCCTAGTTCTGGGCTCCCCAGCCAGGGGAAACATCCTCCCTGCATCTACCCTGTTAAGTCTTGTAAGAATTATGTATGTTTCAATGAGATCACCTCTCATTCTTCTAAACTCTAGAGAATATAGGCCTAGTCTACTCAATCTCTCCTCATAGGACAATCCCCCCATCCCAGGAACCAGTCTGGTGAATCTTTGTTGCACTCCCTCTATGGCAAGTATATCCATAGGTAAGGAGACCAAAACTGTACACAATACTCCAGGTGTGTTCTCACCAGGGCCCTATATAATTGCAGTAAGATGTCTTTACTCTTATACTCAAATCCTCTTGTAATAAAGGCCAACATACCATTTGCTTTCCTAATTGCTTGCTGTACCTGCATGTTAACTTTCAGTGATTCATGTACAAGGACACCCAGGTCCCTCTGAACACCAACATTTCCCAATCTCTCACCATTTACAAAATACTCTGCTTTTCTATTTTTCCTACCAACCTGGATAATTGGATAGCCCTGTTCCTGGGACTAGGGACAGGGTCACTGGCAACACTTGGAAGCTAAGCAGAGCCAGGCCTGGTTAGTATCCTGGAGGGGTGACCATCAGGGAGGACCAGGTGCAGAAGGTCACAGAAGGAGCCCCAAGGAGGGGCAGTTGGTGAGAAGGTCACAGAAGGAGGAGCAGCTGGTGAGTAGGCCCAGGCATTGGGCTGAAGATTGTCAGACAGGAGGAATGGTGGAAATGGAATGGCAGCACACACCAACACAACAGCTTTGCTTCTCCCAGTCATGGGAGCTTGCAAGATCACATTTTGTTGTTCATGTACTTGTGCAATGACAATAAAGTTGAATTATTTATTATTAATATTTCATCACATTATGTTCCATATCAATATGTGTAAGCTTGTGACTACTGTGCAAAAGCCAGAGTCCAGACGGCAAGGTTCCGTATAAAGATTAATTTAATTAAAGCTAACATTAAGCAAGTAGTAACTTTATTAAAGGTAACAGTAAACAATTATACAACCTGACTACCCTGGATCACGAGCTGATCAGGCCCCGACATCCATCGGTAAGAAGGGTGATCTGGCCACCCCGAGTGCTCTTAAAAAAAAGCTCTGACCACTAGCCCTAAAATTATACCCAATGTGCCAGGGTCTAGTTATGTACACTCTGGCCTTGTCCCTGACAGTATCCTATTGTTTTCCATCTGTTATCTGTAAGTGTCTGGTTCTTGCAGCTTTGTTCCCAAACAAAACCTGCTCTGCACAGCTAGGATGTCACAAGGACATTTTAACTTGCGGGAAACAGGCAAAGCCTGATGGGAAAATGGTCAACGGAATGGTCAACTATCTTACAATATGTTTCCAGTCTTAAGACTGTCCTCTTTTCAACATATGCATATGACATACACCATCTTTTATAATCAGTTAGCTGCGTGGCATTGGGCAATTCTGCCTTCTGTTGATCTGCTCGGGCTTTCTGGCTGTACATCAGTTTCACCCATTTTGGCTTTCTCCTCTTACTCTGCCAAGGCTACAGGTCGGCCTTCCTGATACTTTGGCTGAAGGATTCACCCTCTATGTATTGCAGATTTTGTCTGCAGGTAGGACTCCAAAACATAGCATTGAAGAGATTTTCCTCTATGGGTGCCCAGTAAGGAGGCAGCTTCCCCTGTTCTTACTTCAGCAATTTATAAGTTCTCAAGTAAACAGTACAGAAGGCCAAAATGTATTGTTTTATTCAAACCAGCAGCAATATAGGAGTGAAGTGACCAGAAAACTTGTGAATTTCATCAAGAAACTTATATTAATACTACTGTATACAATTAGGGGGTAAACATTTTTTTGGATTGCTCATTCCAGTGTTAGGGCCAATTTGCATAATTCCACAATTGCATTTATGAATATAGAATAGGTGATTAAAAATGGTATGTCCTGTCACCTGTAAACATTCCCATGCACATTCCAATCTTAATTGTGCCCACAAGTATGTTACACCTAGTGACACCTGTGTTAGATCCGTGGTTCAGTGGATAAATAATTACACGGATGCTGTACATAAACAAATAACAGGTCTTTGCTGGAGGAGGGTAATCTCTAGACTGGGGTACAGAGGCATGCGCACAGCTTATATACCGGTGTGGTCACTGCCGGTACTACAGTATACAGGAGCTGTAAAAAGTAGTTCTGATTTAAAGCACATACACTACAATTCCTCCCTTTTCAGATTAATAATACCCCCTTAATATTCAAATAACAATTACATTTTTACATGTACATTAATGCCCCCTGCCTTGTACATATCGTTCCGGGTTGCCACTTCTCTGTTCGATAGTCCCGGGCCAAGACTGGTTGCCCTACATTGAAGCTCCTTGTCGGCTTCTCGTTGATGTGCTGGAATTGTTTGTCCTCAACATTTCTTCGCACATTTGGTCTGAGCAAGTCCAGACGAGATCTCAACCTTCGGTTAAAGAACATCATGGCCGGGGTCTGGTTGGTAACTGCATGTGTCGCGTTTCGGTAGGCTAATAAGAAATTGTCCATCTTATGCTGTAGTGGAATTTCATCGTCGCACATGGCCTTTATCGCCTTCTTAAAGGTTTGTACGAACCTCTCAGCCAATCCATTGGTGGCTGGATGATACAGGGCGGATGTGTAATGCCTTACCCCATTCCTTTTCATTAATTTTTGGAACTCGTTGGACACAAACTGTGGTCCATTATCAGAGCAGATCTGCTCTGGCAACCCGTTTCTGGCAAATATGGTCTGTAGGACTGCAATCGTTTTCTCTGTAGTGGTTGAAGACATCTTTATCACCTCAGGCCACTTTGAATGAGCATCCACTGCTATTAAGAACATTGAGTCCATGAATGGACCAGCGAAATCAATGTGCACCCGTTGCCATGGAGAGGAGGGCCACTCCCATGGGTGTAGAGGGGCATGTACATGGTGGTGCATTTTGGACCTTCTGGCATCCTAAGCAGCTCTTAGTTACGTCTTCGATTTGTTGATCGATTCCTGGCCACCACACATAAGCCCTAGCTAGGCTTTTCATTTTCACTCCCCCAAGATGACCTTCATGTAGCTCATTTAGCACTCTCTCCCTTAACTTGGGCGGAATCACCACTCTGGATCCACACATCACTGTCCCCTGGCATACTGACAGCTGTTCTCTTCTGGATGAGAATGCTGGCAACAGTGAGTCGCCATGTGTTGGCCATCCCCTCACCGTCAATTCATATACCCGTGACAGCGTCAGATCATTGCGGGTCTCCTTCTCTATATCCGCGTTTGTTACTGGCAATCGTTCAATTATCGACAAATAAAATATCTCGATAGGGTCCACTGCTGGTGCTTCCTCCACAGTAGGCAGTGGCAGGCGCGATAGCCCATCAGCGTTCCCATGCTGTCTCGTGCCTTTATATTCTATTTCATATTGATTCGCCCCTAGAAACAGGGACCATCTTTGTAACCGCTGTGCAGTCATTACTGGCACGCCCTTCTTAGGGTTAAAGATGGAGACAAGTGGTTGGTGGTCAGTCAGCAAGGTGAACTTCTGTCCATGCAGATAATGGTTGAATTTTTTTACTCCCCATACTAGGCTGAGGGCCTCCCTGTCAATCTGGGCATAGTTGCGCTCGGCTGAGGTTAGTGACCGAGACGCAAAGGCTACTGGCCTCTCCAACCCGTCTGGGAATTTGTGTGACAGCACCGCTCCAATGCCGTAGGGTGATGCATCACATGCCAAATGAATTGGTAGTGCTGGGTTGAAATGGGCTAACACCTCTTTTGATGTGATCAATTCTTTACACTTCTGGAAAGCTCGTCTACGTTCGTCATCCCACTTCCATGGTACCCCTGTTTGCAGTAGGGTGTTCAGCGGGTGTAATACCGTAGACAAATTTGGTAAGAACTTGTGGTAATAGTTTACCAGCCCGAGGAACGACCTCAGTTGTGACACATTTTCCGGTGCTGCAGCCTTGACTACTGCCTCTATCTTGTCAGGGGACTTATGTAACCCCTCTTCATCGATGACGTGGCCGTAATATGAGATCTGTTTCTAGAAAAACTCGTACTTGTGGCGATTAGCTCGTAGCCCATATTCCTTTAATCTGGCGAGCACATTCTCCAAGTTAACGAGGTGATCACCGTCATTTTCGCCCGTGACCAAGATGTCATCCAAATAACACTGGGTCCCTGGAATCCCTTGCAGGACCTGATCCATTGCCCTTTGCCAGATAGCCGGAGCCGAGGCTACTCCAAACACCAGCCGGTTGTATTGATAGAGACCTTTATGGGTGTTGATCGTAAGGTAATGTTTCGAAGCTTCTTCTACCTCCATTTGCAAGTACGCCTGGGCTAGATCAATTTTGGTGAAGCCTTTACCACCAGATAGCGAGGTGAAAATATCCTCAATTCGTGGAAGCGGATATTGCACCGTGTGAAGGACTGGGTTCACTGTCACCTTAAAATCCCCACAGATGCGGACCTTCTTTGGCTCCCCAGGCGTATTACTCAACGACCTCTTCATTACAGGAACGATGGGTGTAGCCCACTCGCTGCAGTCCACTTTGGACAGTACTCCTGAACGTTCCAACCCTTCCAGCTCTGCTTCAACCGCTGGTCTGATCGCATAAGGCACTGGTCTGGCCTTCAGAAACTTTGGCCTTGCATTATCCTCTATTTTAATTGTTGCTGTTATTCCTTTTAGTGTTCCTAGTCCCTCCTGGAACACTTCTTTTGCGTCCGTTAGCATATTTGACAGTCGTCCAGGTGTGACGTCGTCATCCTTTTTGGCCTCCACCTTCAGTGCCTGTATGGAATACCAATCTAAATGTATCTTCCAGATCCATTCACGTCCTAGCAGTGGTGGTCCTCCATTTGGCAATACATATATATCCATTTTAGGTATTTCCTGACCTTTATATGTCACTTTCACCCTTATTTTTCCTTTGGGGTAGACTTTTTGCCCCGTATATGTCTTCAAGACAATCTCTGTAGCTTTCAAGGGTATGTGTGAAAATAGCCGCTTGTAGTCTCTTTGATTTATGACTGTTACAGCTGACCCTGTGTCCAATTCCATTTCCACTTGGACTCCATCTATCTTGAGTGTAACCCAGATAGTCTGGTGATCCTCCATTTCGGTTACATTATGTAGTTTCAGACAACCCAGCTCCTTGCTTCCGGAGTCTGTGTCACTTTTCTGTTCGTCTGAACCACTGTCCATCACCTGGTGTACCTTTTTGTACTTCTCCTGTGGAGATTTCTTACTGCTGGTTTTCTTCCCAGACCTGCAGACTCTTGCTATGTGTCCTGCTTTCCCACACTGTCTGCACACTTGGTCCTTGAACCAACAATCTTTCTGGTCATGTGTTGTTCTGCCGCAGCGATAGCACTTCCCTGTTCCATAGGTCATTTCGTTGGTGCCACATTCTTGCGGTCTCCGTTGTATCTCTGCAGCGCCCCTTGCAGCTGCTTCGTGTGATACTGCCATACTGAAAGCTTTGTCCAGCGTAAGGTCCTTTTCTGATAGAAGCCGTTTCTGGGTTCCTTCACTTTGTAGCCCACACACAAACTTGTCCCTTAATGTGTCTGCTAGTCCCGCTCCAAACTGGCAGTATTTCGATAGCTTGCGCAGTTTCGTTAGGTACTCAGCATTGCTTTCATCTTTGTGTTGGTTCCTTTTATGCAACTTAAATCGTTCTGCTATCAGCAGCGGTGTGGGGTTTAAGTGGTCCTGTAGGATTTCTACTATGCTTTCAAAATTCTTGTTTACCGGCTTCTCTGGGGTTATTAGATTTTGCAGTAACCCATAAGTTTTTGCACCCATGGAATTTAACAGAACCAGTGCTTTATTAGCATCTGGCACTTCATTCGCCCTGCAGTACACCTCAATACGTTCCACATATGTCGCCCAATCTTCGACTTCATTGTCGAACGTAGAGATACTGCCACTCTTCGGCATCCTTGGTTGTGCGTTAACTATCACCAATGGCGCCTCCCATGCTTCCCCTTCTTCTCCACTGGCACAAAATGGCGTCTCCCGCGCTTTCCTTCCTTCCCGCGCTCGCCCGTCTTCTCCGCTGCGGCTTCGCAAAATGGCATCTCCCGCGCTCTTCCTTCTTCTCCGCGGCTCAATGGCGCCTCCCGCGCTCTCCCTGCTTCTCCGCGGCTCAATGGCGTCTCCCGCACTCTCCCTGCTTCTCCGCGGTTCAATGGCATCTCCCCTTGCTTCGCCCCGCAGACCCTGATCAGCCCGTGATCCCTGGCTGTGCTCTGCGCGTTCTTCTCTTGATATTTGTCGACGCCGCTCAGTCTAGAACCCGGCTGTTTCTTACCCTCTCTCTCTCCGGTTTGCAGTATTTTTCCTTGACGCCGCTCGGTGATCAACCCCCGGCTGCGCCCTGCTCTCTTCACCCTCTTTCTTACCCCGTCGACGCTGCCCGGCTCTCTCTCTCTGCCGTCGGTCGGCTCCAGCCGCCGCTGCTCAGGAAGCGTCTGCTCTGGACCTGTCGTCGGTCTCTTAGTGCTTGTTGTGGCTGGGGAACCAAGCCCGGCTCTCCACAGCCTCCCCAGCGAAGTTGGATCTCTGCCTGACTGCTGGGCGGTTGCTCGCGGTCGACGCCCGTGTTCCTGGACTCGACTATTTTTTTTTATGTTGCAGGTAGATTCGCATCAACACACGTCGCCACTGTTAGATCCGTGGTTCAGTGGATAAATAATTACACGGATGCTGTACATAAACAAATAACAGGTCTTTACTGGAGGAGGGTAATCTCTAGACTGGGGTACAGAGGCATGCGCACAGCTTATATACCGGTGTGGTCACTGCCGGTACTACAGTATACAGGAGCTGTAAAAAGTAGTTCTGTCTTAAAGCACATACACTACAACCTGCCCATCACATTTGAATACAATTTTACAATTAAGGCCATCAAGTAGTGGGAAGGAGATAGAGCAGCAAATTTGCAGGCAAATTACAGAAAGGTGCAAGAATTATAGAGTAGTGATAATGGGGTACTTCAACTATCCTAACATAGACTGGGATAGTAACAGTGTAAAGGGCAAAGAGGAGGAGGAATTCCTGAAATGTGTACATGTGGACACATCAGCTGTGGCTCAGTGGGTAGCACACTCATCTCTGGGTCAGAAGGTTGTGGGTTCAAGTCCCACTCCACATAAAGCTAGACTGACACTCCAGTGCAGTGCTGAGGGAGTGCTGCACTGTCGGAAGTACATAAGAACATAAGAAATAGGAGCAGGAGTAGGCCAATCGGCCCCTCGAGCCTGCTCCACCACTCAACAAGATCATGGCTGATCTGATCCTAACCTCAAATCTTCTATCACTCTGCATCCACCCGAACCCATGTGATCTCCCGGGAGAGGCGAAAAACCAGATAAAGACCCAATGGCCAATTTGGGAGAAACAAATCTGGGAAATTCCTCTCCGACCCATCTAGGCGATCGAAATTCTTCCAGAAGATCACTCTGTCCCTATATTTTCTACCTTCTGTAAAGGCGATCTCCACCCCAGCCAGGAACAGGAATAAAACCATCTCCTGAAATCTAACACAGAATTAGAACACAGTAGGAGCAGAACCAGGCTACACGGCCCCTGGGCCCACTCCACTACCCACAGAGCCATGACCATTCCGAACCTAGACTCATGTCCAATTTCCTGCCCGCTCCCCATAACCCTTAATTCCCTTTACTTCTAAGAAACTATCTATTTCTGTTTTAAATTTATTTAATGATGTAGCTTCCACAGCCTTCTGGGGCAGCAAATTCCACAAGCCCACCACCCTCTGAGTGAAGAAGTTTCTCTTCATCTCAGTT
This sequence comes from Somniosus microcephalus, assembly GCF_052327205.1. NCBI lineage: Eukaryota > Metazoa > Chordata > Chondrichthyes > Squaliformes > Somniosidae > Somniosus > Somniosus microcephalus. Next base: position 93,315,034 of record NC_141000.1, read on the forward strand.
TTGAAAGAGCAGCCCCTTATTTTAAGATTATGCCCCCTAGTTCTAGTTTCACCCTTCATTGGGAACATCCTCACCGCATCCACCCGATCAAGCCCCTTCACAATCTTATATGTTTCAATAAGATCGCCTCTCATTCTTCTGAACTCCAATGAGTAGAGTCCCAATCTACTCAACCTCTCCTCATATGACCAGCCCCTCATCCCCAGGATTAACCGAGTGAACCTTCTTTGTACTGACTCGAGAGCAAGTATGTCTTTTCTTAAGTATGGACACCAAAACTGTATGCAGTATTCCAGGTGCGGTCTCACTAATACCTTGTACAACTGCAGCAATACCTCCCTGTTTTATATTCCATCCCCCTAGCAATAAAAGCCAACATTCCATTGGCCTTCTTGATCACTTGCTGCACCTGCATACTAACTTTTTGAGTTTCGTGCACCAGGACCCCCAGATCCCTTTGTACTACAGTACTTTCCAGTTTCTTGCCATTAAGATAATAACTTGCTCTATGATTTTTCCTGCCAAAGTGCATAACCTCACACTTTCCAGTATTGTATTCCATCTGCCAAATCTCTGCCCACTTACTTAGCCTGTCTATGTCCCTTTGCAGGTTTTTTATGTCCTCCTCACTCACTACTTTCCGTCCCATCTTTGTATCATCTGCAAACTTTGATATGTTACACTCGGTCCCCTCCTCCAAATCGTTAATATAGATTGTAAAGAGTTGGGGACCCAGCACTGACCCCTGCGGAACACCACTAGTTACTGGTTGCCAGTCTGAGAACGAACCATTTATCCCAACTCTCTGCTTTCTGTTAGAGAGCCAATCCTCCACCCACGCCAGAATATTACCCCCAATCCCGTGATTTTTTATCTTGAGCAATAATCTTTTGTGTGGCACCTTGTCAAATGCCTTTTGGAAGTCTAAATACACTACGTCCACTGGTTCCCCTTTATCCACCCTGTATGTTACTTCCTCAAAAAACTCAAGCAAATTTGTCAAACATGACTTCCCCTTCATGAAACCATGCTGAGTTTGTCCTATTAAATTATGTTTATCCAAATGTCCCGTTACTGTCTCCTTAATAATGGACTCTAACATTTTACCAACCACAGATGTTAGGCTAACAGGTCTATAGTTTCCAGCCTTCTGCCTACTACCCTTTTTAAATAAGGGTGTTACATTAGCAGTTTTCCAATCTGCCGGGACCTTTGCTGAGTCCAGTGAGTTTTGGAAAATTATTACCAATGCATCCACAATCCCTACCGTCACTTCCCTCAAGACCCTAGGATGCAAGCCATCGGGTCCAGGGGATTTATCCGCCTTGAGTCCTATTATTTTACCAAGTACCTCTTCCTTAGTGATTTTAATCGTATTTAGTTCCTCCCCCCCTAGAGCCCCCTGTTTGTCCAGTGTTGGGATATTCTTAGTGTCCTCTACTGTAAAGGCTGATACAAAATAATTGTTCAGTGTTTTTGCCATCTCCATGTTTCCCACCATTAATTTCCCGGTCTCATCCTCTAAGGGACCAACATTTACTTTAGCCACCCTTTTTCTTTTTATATAACTATAGAAACTTTTGCTGTCTGTTTTTATATTTTTTGCTAATTTACTTTCATAATCTATCTTCCCTTTCTTAATCAATCTTTTAGTTATTTTTTGCTGTCTTTTAAAGACTTCCCAATCTTCCATCCTCCCACTAGATTTGGCTACCTTATATGCCCTTGTTTTTAGTCGGATACTATCCTTAATTACTTTACTTAGCCACGGATGGCTATCTTTTCTTTTACACCCTTTTTTCCTCAGTGGAATATATATTTTTTGGAAGTTGTAAAATAACTCCTTAAATGTACACCACTGATCATGTACCGTCTTACCCTTTAATCTATTTTCCCAGTCCACTCTAATCAATTCCGCTCTCATACCTTCATAGTCTCCTTTATTCAAGCTCAGCACGCTTGTTTGAGATCCAACCTTCTCACCCTCTAATTGAATATGGAATTCAACCATGTTATGGTCACTCATTCCAAGGGGATCCTTTACTAGGACATTTTTAATTAATCCTGTCTCATTACACAGGACCAAATCTAAGGTTGCTTGCCTCCTGGTCGGTTCAGTTACATACTGCTCAAGAAGCCCATCCCTAATACACTCAATGAACTCATCCTCAAGGCTGCTCTGCCCAATTTGATTTGTCCAGTTAAAATGATAATTAAAATCCCCCATAATTATAGCTGTTCCCTTATTACAAGCCTCAACTATTTCCTGATTAATACTTCGTCCAACAGAGTTGCAACTGTTCGGAGGCCTATAGACTATGCCCACTAGTGTTTTTTTCCCCTTATTATTCCTTATCTCCACCCAAACTGTTTCACTATCCTGCTCCTTTGACCCAATATCATTTCTCTGTATTATAGTGATTCCTTCCTTTATTAACATAGCCACCCCACCTCCTCTCCCTTCCTGCCTGTCCTTCCTGATTGTTAAATAACCTGGTATGTTTAATTCCCAGTCATGGTCACCCTGCAGCCATGTTTCTGTAATGGCCACAAGATCATACCCATATGTCGTTATTTGTGCCGTTAACTCATTCATTTTGTTACGAATGCTACGTGCATTCAGATAAAGAACTTTCAAATATGTTTTGTAACACTTAGTTCCTGTTTTTTCCCTTTTTAGTACTTTACTTTTTGCTCCATACCTTCTGTCCCTTCCTGACATGTTCTGTTTTTTAATTCCCCCACTGCTACCTAAGTCTATGGCCTTCTCTGTTGTCATTTCTATTATTTGCTCTCTAGAAACCTCCCCCCCACTAATTAGTTTAAAGCCCTCTCTACAGCCTTAGTTATATGATTCGCCAGGACTCTAGTCCCAGCACTGGCCAAGTGGAGTCCGTCCCAACGGAACAGCTCCCTCCTGTCCCAGTACTGGTGCCAGTGTCCCAAGAAGCAAAACCCATTTCTCCCACACCAGTCTTTGAGCCATGCATTTAACTCTTTAATTTTATTTATCCTAGCCAAATTCGCTCGTGGCTCACGTAATAACCCAGAGATTATTACCCTTGAGGTTCTGTTTTTTAATTTGACCCCTAGCTGCTCATACTCCTTTAACAGAACCGTCTTCCTTGTCCTATCTACGTCGTTTGTACCAACATGGACCATGACAACTGGATCCTCCCCCTCCAAGTTTATTTCCAGCCCAGAAGAGATGTCCTTAACCCTGGCACCGGGCAGGCAACACAGCCTTCGGGACTCCCGCTCTTGACTGCAGAGAACCCTATCTATCCCCCTAATGATACTATCCCCTACCACTACAACATTTCTTTTTACTCCCTCCACTTGAATGGCCCCCTGTACCACGGTGCTGTGGCCAGGTTGCTCATCCTCCCTACAGTCCCCGCTCCCGCCCTCACAGGGAGTAAGAACCTCAATCCTGCTGGACAAGAGCAAGGGCTGCGTCTCCTTCAACACTACATCCTGGATCCCTGTAGCTTCCTCACTCGTAGTCACACCGTCCTGTCCCTGACCACGGACTACATCTGCAGTAATTAACTTCATAGGTGCGACCATCTCCTGAAACATAGAGTCCAGGAACTTCTCCCCCTCCCTGATGTGTTGCAGTGTCTGAAGCTCGCTCTCAAGCTCCATAACATGGAACTTGAGTTCCTCTAGCAGCAAACACTTGTCGCAGATGTAATCACCATGAGCCTCAATGGGGTCCACCGGCTCCCACATCTTGCAACAGTAACACGTCACCTGCTCCATTCTATATAATTAATTAAATTTCTTATTATTAGTTATGAAGACCCTGCCCGGATATAGATGATAATATCACACCACTATTCAATAGGACTTACCAACTTAAAGGTATAAAAGAGAAGAGAAGGAAGTAAACCAACCAACCAGCTGATCGCCAACCTCCTCCTTGAATACTGTCTGTGGGGCCTGTTTGGTTGACTCGTCTCGTTGCTCCGCTTCCGCAGTGCTGTCTTTTGGGTGAGATGTTAAACCGAGGCCCCATCTGCACTCTCAGGTGGATGTAAAAGATCCCATGGCACTATTTTGAAGAGGAGTAGGGGAGTTATCCCCGGTGTCCTAGCCAATATTTATCCCTCAACCAACATAACAAAAAAAGATTATCTGGTCATTATCACATTGCTGTTTGTGGGACCTTGCTGTGTGCAAATTGGCTGCCATGTGTCCCACATTACAACAGTAATTTGACTTCAAAAAAGTACTTAATTGACTGTAAAGTTCTTTGAGAAGTCCGGTGGTCGTGAAAGGCGCTATATAAATGCAAGTCTTTCTTTCTATGAGAACTTTCTTGATAAGTGTGTTTCCAGCCCAACAAGGAAGGAAGCAGCCTGGATCTACTTCTGGGGAATGAAGTTGGGCAAGTGGAGCATGTTTCAGTGGGGGAGCAGTGATCATAATATCATCAGGTTTAGAATAGTTATGGAAAAGGACAAGGAACAATCAAGCATAAAAATACTTAACTGCAGGAGGGCTAACTTTTAACTTTTTCAACAGTTAGTTGAAAAGGGATCTGGCCCAGGTGGATTGGAATCAAACATTGGTAGGCAAAACAATAATTGAACAATGAAATGCCTTTAAAGATGAGATGGTTCGGGTACAGAATAGACAAATTCCCACGAGATGGAAAGGAAGGGCATCCAAAGCTAGAGCACCCTGGATGACTAAAGATATAGAGATTAAAATGAGACCGAAAAAGGAAGCTTATGACAAATGCAAGGTTCATAATATAGTAGAGAAGCAAGCTGAATACAGAAAGTACAGAGGAGATCTACAAAAGAGAATAAGAGGAGCAAAGGGACAGCATGAGAATAGATTAGCGGCTGATATAAAAGGGAACCCAAAAGTCTTTTATAAACACATAAATAGAAAAAGGGTAGTCAAAGGAAGGGTGGGGTCGATTAGTGACCAAAAGGTAATTATTCTTGTGGAGGCAGAGGGCATGACTGAGGTACTAAATCAGTACTTTGCATCTGTCTTCCCTAGAGAAGAAGATACTGCCAATGTAGCAGTAAAGGAGGAGGTAGTAGTGATATTGGATAGAATAAATATAGGTAAAGAGGAGGTACTTAAAAGGTTGGAAGTCCTCAGAATAGAAAAGTCACCTGGAAGTAAGGGTTAAAATTGTGGAGGCTCTGGCCACAATCTTACAATCCTCCTTAGATATGGGGTGGTGCCAGAGGACTGCAAATATTACATCCATGTTCAAAAAGGGGGAAAGGGATAAACCCGACCTAATGTCAGTGGTGGGGAAACGTTTAGAGACAATAACCCGGAACAAAATTAATTGGCATTTGGGAAAGTATGGACTAATAAATGAAAATAAACACAGATTTGTTAAAGGCAAATCATGTCTGACTAACTTGATCGAGTTCTTTGATGAAGTAATGTAAAGGTAAATAAGGGTAGGGTAGTTGATGTTGTGTATATGAATTTTCAAACGGTATTTGATAAAGTACCATATAATAAACTTGTTAGCAAAATTAAAGCCCATGAGATTAAAGGGACAGTGATACAAAATTGGCTAAGGGACAGAAAACAGAGAGTAGTGGTGAATGTTTTTCAGACTGAAGGGGGATATACAGTGGTTACAGTGGATATATCGGTATTATTTTAAAAATTAGTTTATGGGATGGGGGCGTCGCTGGCAAGGCCAGCATTTATTGCCCATCCCTAATTGCCTTTGAGAAGGTGGTGGTGAGCCGCCTTCTTGAACCGCTGCAGTCCTTGTGTTGAAGGTACTCCCACAGTGCCGTTAGGTAGGGAGTTCCAGGATTATGACCCAGCGATGATGAAGGATCGGCGATATACTTCCAAGTCAGGATGGCGTGTGAATTGGAGGGGAACTTGGAGGTGGTGGTGTTCCCATGCGCCTGCTGCCCTTATCCTTCTAGGTGGAAGAAGTCGTGGGTTTGGGAGGTGCTGCTGAAGAATCCTTGGTGAGTTGCTGCAGTGCATCTTGTAGATGGTACACACTGCAACCATGGTGCGCCGGTGGTGGAGGGAGTGAATGTTTAAAGTGGTTGATGGGGTGCCAATCAAGTGGGCTGCTTTGTCCTGGATGATGTCAAGCTTCTTGAGTGTTGTTGGAGCTGCACTCATCCAGGCAAGTGGAGAGTATTCCATCACACTCCTTACTTGTGTCTTGTAGATGGTGGAAAGGATTTAGGGAGTCAGAAGGTGAGACACTCGCCACAGAATACCCAGCCTCTGACCTGCTCTTGTTGCCACGGTATTAATGTGGCTTGTCCAGTTAAAGTTCTGGTCAATGGTGACCCCCAGAATGTGATGGTGGGGGATTTGGCAATGGTAATGCCATTGAATGTCAAGGAGCGGTGGTTAGACTTTTGCTTGTTGGAGATAGTTATTGCCTGGCATTTCTGTGGCGCAAATGTTGCCTGCCACTTCTCAGCCCAAGTCTGAATGTCGTCCAGGTCTTGTTACATGCGAGCATGGACTGCTTCGTTATCCGAGGAGTTGTGAATGGCACTGAACACTGTGCAGTCATCAGCAAACATCCCCATTTCTGACCTTAGGCTGGAGGGTAGGTCATTGATGAAACAGCTGAAGATGGTTGGGCCTAGGACACTGCCCTGAGGAACTCCTGCAGCGAAATGCTGGGGCTTCTGTTCTTTTTGATGGATATTAATGACTTGGACTTGGGTATACAGGGCATCATTTCAAAGTTTAAGATCTAGATGAAAAAAATGTCAAAAGGCTGGTGCAAGAAGAACAGGGTGTTAAACAAGCTTCTGCAGGACTAAGCTATTTTTCATTAAATTGACAATTATCACCAACCTAAGCTTTAAGCCACAGCTGCGTCCTGTGGTGCAAAGGTATCAGTTGTAAAATGATTGTCACGAAACAGAGATCTAGCTTGCAAATAGCAAGAACAGTCTGTGTTTTAAGCCACAGCTGCATCCTGTGGTGCAAAGATATCAGTTGCAAAATGATTGTCATGGAACAGAGATCCAGCTTGCAAATGGCAAGAACAGCGTGTAATGATCAATAACATGTCATTCTATAGTGGATACTAGGTGGAGCCGTAAAGCTGTATATAGCTGTATGTATAAGACTACACTACCCAGTTGTATGTATATTAAGACTACATTACCCATGAGGCACTAGGCTACCCACAAGGCAGCAGTCAAGATGGAAGCCTCTACAGATACTGTACCTAGTCCACATGTGCTCAATAAAAGTGTCTAGCAAAAGCTAGCTGTGTTCATAATAAGAATGTCTATTTATTAATGAACATAAGATGGTACCAGGATGGTGAAGATCTGCTGAAAATTGTGAAAAGCGAAATGGAGAATTTGAAGCCACCAGAGCATTTGAAACTCACAGGGAACATCGACTACAATTGGCAGACTCTTAAACAACAATTCGAACTCTACATTGCAGCCATCGGATTCGGTACGAAGCCAGACGCAAGGAAGATAGCGTTGCTGCTTACGGTTGCAGGCCCACAGGCGATAGAGGTATTTGATACATTTGTATTTAATCCAGAGGAGAACAGAGAAAAATTAGAAGATGTGCTAAAAAAATTTGATGCACATTGCTCTCCCAAAAAGAATGAGACCTAGGAAAGATACATGTTCTGTTCTCGGACACAGCAGCAAAATGAGACTTTTGATAGCTTTATAACTGATCTGAAACTGAAAGCACAGACATGTAATTTCTCTGAGCTCAAAGCATCCATGATTCGTGACCAGATTGTGTTTGGTATTCATGATAAAAAAGTCAGGGAACGTCTGTTGAGAGAAACCGAACTAAATTTGGAAAATGCGGTGAAAATATGCCAAGCCAGCGAGCTAGCTCGAAAGCACGCGAAGACTTTCAGTGAAATCAATAATGATGCGATTGTAATGAGTGATAATGCTGCTGTCGGTGCTGTGTCCTACAAGGGGAAGAAACGTGGGCAGAACAGAAATGAAAAGCAATCGGAGGATGAAATTTTTAATTGTAAACGCTGTGGTTACAAACACCAGTTAAGACAATGCCCAGCATTTGGAAAAATGTGCACAAAGTGTAATGGAAAGAATCACTTTGCCAAACAATGCTTTTCAAAAGTAAAAACTAAGAAAGGGCAACGAGTTAATGTAATTGAGGACACTGATTTAAGTGAGACATTTTTTGTAGGAATGGTGTCATGTGACAATATCAAAAAGGATACAGAAAATGTGCAGCCCTCAGAAATGGACAATGCTGAACATAAAGTTAATGCAGTAAAAGAGGACAAATGGATGATCCCACTGCAGGTAAATGGAGCATTAGTTACCTTGAAACTAGACACTGGGGCAAAAGCAAACTTAATCAGTATGAGTGACATTAACAATATGAAAGAAAAGCCCAAAATACAGAAAAAGTCAGTACTACTGAAGGACTATAATGGACAGAAAATAGATAGCTTAGGTGTATGCAGACTCAAAGTGACAGTCAAAGACAAAGTGCATCATCTCATGTTTTCTGTTGTGGCTGAAAGACTTGATTCGATACTAGGTGACAAAGCTTGTGAAGACTTAGAACTGGACAAGAGAGTCTACCGTATAAACTGTGCCATAAGCAGACCAGATGACTCAGGTGATGAAGCAGAGAGCCCATCAAGGATGAAAAGGCCAAAGGGTATCCATGTCTTCAAAAAGCCTAGTTTCTCCCAGAAGAAAGAAAAAGACTTTAAGGTCAAAGAGAAGCCAAAGGAAGAAAAGCACAAAGAGGAAAAACACAAGGAGAAAAAGTCCAAAGATATAACCGCAGCAGATGTTGTTAAGCAGTGGAAAGAGAAAAAGAAAAAGAAGAAGCCTGCACCAGAGCAGGAAGCAGTTCCGGTGGATACTCCTTCTTCCCTCAGGCCAATCTTTGGTGTTCCATTAGCCGAGGCTGCTGAGAGGACTATGCTGTATGATGGGATCCAGCTGCCAGCAGTTTTTCGAGAGTGCATTGACTACATTGAGAGTTATGGCATGAAGAGTGAAGGAAACGCTGAAACCCTCTCCAAGCAAAGATCGCAAGGAGACCTCGATCTATACAAGAGCAGATTGATGACAATGCCGCAACTGCATCTTGTCATTCACCGCCAGAGCAATCTCATGAAGACACATCAGACTTACCCGTGTTGAGAAGATCCACACGTGAAGTAAAAGAGCCTGATAGACTTAATCTTTGAGTACAATGTAAAGCTTTGAAAATGTGTTGACTGTTTTGAAAATGTTTATGTTTATAGAGCACTAGCAAAAGTGTTACTGATATTATCTTTATTGTTTTCTTGAAAGTTGAGTGATATTGATTTTGTTAAACCTCAAAGAAAGGGGGATGTAATGATCAATAACATGTCATTCTATAGTGGACACTAGGTGGAGCCGTAGAGCTGTATATAGCTGTATGTATAAGACTACACTACCCAGCTGTATGTATATTAAGACTACATTACCCATGACACACTAGGCTACCCACAAGGCAGCAGTCAAGATGGAAGCCTCTACAGATACTGTACCTAGTCCACATGTGCTCAATAAAAGTGTCTAGTAAAAGCTAGCTGTGTTCATAATAAGAATGTCTATTTATTAATGAACATAAGACAGCCTGTGTTGATTTTGCAGAAGAGTCTGTATTGTCTGTATCAACATGACTAGCCTAAGAGTGCGTATCCGACCAAAGAAGAAGGAAGAAACGTGAAGATATCATCCTTCGCACATCCACTACGCTGACCGTTGTGGAAGTACAGTTTCTCACTTAGACACAAAATGGCTTCCTGGGCATAGAATAAAAACTTAAATGGCCGACAGCATGATTCACTAACCAGTCTCTAGGGAATTAGACAATTTAGGAATGCTACATACGTACTCCTTATCTGTAATAAGCTTACAAAGAGCCTCATTCACCAAACAAATAGCCAAGGACATGATAAGGTAAACATCGGCCCACAGGCCCAGTTGATACAGTGAGAGAACAGAAGGTACAGAGGGGTCCCATAATAAAGGATTAGTTAATCTTATCCCAAGGTATTTCTGTTCGTTATTCTAACGCAGCCCGGAATACATTGTTTCAGTAATTCGCAAGGTCTGTGCCTTTGTAATCAGGTATGATTCAATACTATATCATGTGGCATAGAAAGCCTGTTTTGTTTCTGCACTGTATAAATATGTTACAACTTCTGTATTACTTTGAAGAGGTCTGATGTAGCCCTTGACTACACAACTCTTCCCTTGCAAGCAAATAAAGCCTGTCTTTAACGATACTTTGTGTTTAAAGAGTCTTACTCGGGAGTCGAGACTTCGACAGTATTACTTGGAGGTTCCACCGAGATCGCTTGCTGCCTTTCGGTAAGTCACGGACAAGGGCATCGTGAATCTCTAATGACAGATCCTGACTGGCTACAGTGATGTTTTATCACATAAAAGGATTTCTCATTAGATATTGAATTGGTGTGGTCTGTTTCTTCCGACGGGAGTACTGCGATCAAGTTAAGACTCGTGTTTCAGACTTGAGTTGAATCCTGTAACTTTTGCTTCTTTTATTGTTGACCACTGAAAGGAGGAGAATACTGACAACTCAAGTCTTTAAAAAAAAAAGTATCGGGCAAAGAAGGCAAGAGGAAAGTCGACAGGGCTGAGTCCCAGACAGATAAGGTACCAAGTTAAAACTGCAGTATCAAGGGTGGGTCCCTTGAGCCGGGGCGGAGTCCCGCGGCAGAAAGTATCGTTTGTGAATTGTCACTGTAATTTTTTAAGATCTGTATTATCAGGTCCAGGATTATTCTCCGTTGAGATACCTTCTACGAGGGTTCAAGCCCCTCGCATTAAAGCATAAGGATTTTATATGAACATAGAGGTTAAGAATTATCGTGACCATTGTTTTCCGTTTTGTTTGTTGATTGTTGACAACATTAAGACAGAAGACTTTCACATAAAGTATAAGTTAAAAGTTAAGGACTCAGCTTGTAGTGGCGTACAACGCAAACTGAGAATTGACTATTTGTTTAGTTTAGAGTGTAAGATAAATGTCTGAATATTTGGTCTGTTTGCCTGTTTGGGCAGCTGCATTACTTGTCATTTCTTTGACTGTTGTTATTACTTGTTATTTTTCATCACTTATGGTCCTTTGGACAGTCAGTAATAGTCGTAAGGGGGTAAGGGGTGAAACTTGCGATCTAGAAGAAGAGAGCCTAGTTAAAAAAAAAAACATACAAACTAAGATGGGAGCTGCACAGAGCAAGATCCCAGAAAAAAAAGGAACTCCCGCTTCTTATGTCTTTACCTACTATGGTCAGATATCCATAAATGATTGACCTAAGTAGGCTAGATGGACCAAGAAAGACAGACACCCTTTCCCCGTGGATGGTACATTTAATCTAGATAGAATCACGTGTCTAGAAAACTGCCTAGCAGGCAGAGACCCAAGGAGAAGGGGTGCAAAGTCAGTAAATTGGTCTGCCTTCTCAGATTGGAAAAGGGAAGCAGAAAAACGTAAGGAACGCAGCATATTAGCTAGTAAAATTGAGAACAAAAATAAGAAAAGAGATCTAATGAATAAATTGATTAAACAAGAAAAGGTTACGCTAATGCCTTTAAGACAAAACCCGAAGCCTACCGCTCCTCCCTGTGAATATCCTCCCATGCCCACGACTCATTCCAGTGATGACGAGGATCAGGGATGGTTCAGAAGGCCAGCCCCGCCTCCTGAATACGAAGTGCAACAACAAGGCGCAGCGGGTGGTGAATCACCCGACCCCAGTGCTGTAAGTCAGGAGAATATAATCAACACTAGATAAGATAATTGAGACAACTCAGAAAAATGATGAAGGCGTTGAGGATTATATAGAAAGAATAGAAGCAGTTATGGGACAGCATTCGGGTATGACAAAAAAAAATTACCAAATCCCTTTAATTAACGCCCTTGTAAACGGCCCCGAACAATACCCACACTCTCCAATTACCACTAGTATCGCTAAATTCTAGAGATGAGCCATATCTATCCATAAATATGCAAGGCAAGAAAGTCCCTTTTCTCGTCGACACAGGAGCCACAACCTCACTATTGACAAAACAATATGCTACAGGAATTCCATGCACTGACAAGGATGTTACCTGCATAGGACTTTCTGGTGTCTCACAGACTCTGACATGGTCACAACCGTTACAAATACGAGCAGATAATTTTTCTGGCCAACATGCTTTTTTTGTTATCAGACGACGCCTCCATGAACCTTTTAGGGAGAGACTTGTTGTGCAAAATGCAGGCAACAATAATTTGTTCAGAAAAGGGACTGCAGATACACGTTTCGACTGATAGATGTACTATGTGCCTTTTACAAGAATGCTCCCTTCCCATTGTCTACCAGTGGGCAAATGAAAACCAAGAAATAAGCCATAAACTAATGATAATTGTAGGAGCACTACACCGTGCCTCAAGAACAGTCTCAGAGTACCAGAGGATTTGAAATTAGACAGCTGGCACATGAATCTGCATTGCACTGCCTTTTATGAAGGCACGGGAAAAGACACGACTATAAAAGACAGTTACAAACCCTTTTTTGGGCCATAACTTCCTGTTTTAGCTACTCAATTAGATCCTGTTGCACGTGGGTTGCCTGGATGCCTGCCAATTCTAGCTGCTGCCTATTACACTGTACAACAGGCTCAAGGCATCACGCTTAATCACCGAACCGTTTTGTTTGTACCACATTCAGTGGAAGTTCTGTTATCAAAATACGCCACTCAGCATCTAACATCAGCCCGTAGCAGCAAATATGAGGTTGAACTGTTATCCAACTCCAATCTCATAATTATGGACAGATCTGGAAATTAAGGGGATTTCTAACTTCCTCAGGATCAACTATTAAGAATGCTGAGCAAATCAATAATCTTTTGAAGGCTCTAGTGTGTCCCACTAAGATTTCAGTTATTAAATGTCAGGCTCATACAGGTAGTCAGGATCAGATATCCCTGGGTAACGAGCGATCAGATAGAGCTGCTAAATGAGCCGCTCTGTCGGGCACAGGACCACTGGTCTCAGCCTTTGTTTTGCGTCAACAAAAATCAGATAATGACCCACCTTCTATTAATGATGTTTCAGCCTTTCAGTCACAGGCTAACTCGGACGAAGTGTTAAGTTGGGCAAGGGATTTTTGCTTTAAAACGCCTGAAGGGGTATGGGTTCACCATGACGGCCGCATGGTGGCTCCAAAGTCTTTACTTCCATGGATTGCCCGATGCGTTCATGTGTTCACGCATGCAGGCAAAGGGGGGATGGCAGACTATATTAATCAAACATGGTATGCACCAGGTATTTCGGCAATTGCAAAACAAATTAGTGAAAGGTGCACCATTTGCCAGGAAATGAATCCAGGCAAGACAGAGAAAGTACAGGCTGCCTCCCACCCAAATCCATCAGGCCCTTTCGTACATTTACAAATGGATTTTATTGAATTACCGCCATGTTTAAGATTTAAGTATGTGTTAGTAATTATAGATATGTTTTCAAGATGGGTCGAAGCCTTCCCATGTAAAAAGAATGATGCTGTAACAGTAGCAAAGTGCTTGTTAAAATAAATCATACCAAGGTTTGGAATACCTATGCAGCTTTCAAGCGACAGAGGATTGCACTTCACTGGAGCAATTATAAAAGAACTATGTAAAGCTTTGCAGATTAACCAGCATTTTCACTGCAGTTATTATCCACAATCCGCAGGACTGGTGGAAAGACATAATGGAGTGCTGAAGAATAAACTTTCTAAACTTTGCAATGAAACTGGGCTTAAATGGGTCGAACTATTACCCTTAGCATTGATGATAATGCGAGCAGCAACTAACAGGACAAATGGATTGTCTCCACATGAGATTGTTATGGGACGACCCCTAAGACTGCCATTTTCAGCACCATTTACGGTGAAACAAATGGACATTCATAAAATGGACGAGGCTATGCTAAACTATTGCATTGCATTAACTAAATGTATTTCCAGCTTTCACCAACAGGTAAAGGAAGCTCAAAAGAGTCCAGCAGAGGGAAAGTGCCACGACTTGGAACCTGGAGACGACGTTTACGTGAAGGTTTTTAAAAGGAAAAACGGTCTGCAACCACGCTTCGAAGGACCATATCAAGTGCTCCTAACAACAAACACAGCCGTAAAGGTCAAGGAAAGATCTTCCTGGATTCACGCATCCCACTGCAAGAATAGAGACAATTGAATTTTGAAAGACTCTAACAATGAAGGCGTTACTTATATTTTGTATACTAATCGGACTACTGAGTCTAATATGCCAAGGAGATGAAGAAAGATCCCAAAAGAAACGAGAATTACACGTGAATACTTTTTTGTACATGTCTTACGAATATGCTAAAGCTGTTGGTAAATCCAGTTGTTGGGTCTGTGCCCATGTGCCTATTCACACCACGGGGCGAATTCCCCTAAGATCGATTCCCTTTAATACACCTGAAACAGCAGAATGGGTGATAAGCAAAATATATACATATATACTCCACATGCTCTCCTCTTTCTGCAAAACATATTTTTCACTCAAACGGGAACTGCAGGCTAGGAAAAAGAGAGAGGACTCCTTTCAACAACAAGCCAGTGTCGTCGACCTTGTATATCACTTGGTCCGCACTTTGGGGGCTTACATAGAAGCACTTGTGCTTAGGAGAACCCCACAGGTTAGGTATAAACTGTGTGGGCCATGATTTAGTCCTCCTCTATAAGCTGCTGTTCCCTATCTTCTTAGAAAGTGCATAGTGGCACCAGAACTGCAGGCTAATATAAGCTGCAGGGAAATTAGAAACTGCAGGCTAATATAAGCTGCAGGGAAATTAGAACACTGCAGGCTAACATAAGCTGCAGAAATATACAAAGACATAAACCTGAAATCAAATCAAACGCAATTAAACCCCTACAAGAAAACACGCCCAAACACTAAGAATAAACAGAAGAGAGACGATCTTAGATAAGGTCAACCATCAATACAGGTATATCCCGAGGATGGTTCAAAACGACAAAGAAGTCGGTATCCTTGGATAAAATCTAAATTTGGTATGAGGACCGATAGGAAGAGGTTAATTTCAGTTATGTTGTCCTTGTAAGGACAAAAGGGAAGAATGTGGAAGTACAGTTTCTCACTTAGACACAAAATGGCTTCCTGGGCATAGAATAAAAACTTAAATGGCCGACAGCATGATTCACTAACCAGTCTCTCGGGAATTAGACAATTTAGGAATGCTACATACGTACTCCTTATCTGTAATAAGCTTACAAAGAGCCTCATTCACCAAACAAATAGCCAAGGACATGATAAGGTAAACATCGGCCCACAGGCCCAGTTGATACAGTGAGAGAACAGAAGGTACAGAGGGATCCCATAATAAAGGATTAGTTAATCTTATCCCAAGGTATTTCTGTTCGTTATTCTAACGCAGCCCGGAATACGTTGTTTCAGTAATTCGCAAGGTCTGTGCCTTTGTAATCAGGTATGATTCAATACGATATCATGTGGCATAGAAAGCCTGTTTTGTTTCTGTACTGTATAAATATGTTACAACTTCTGTATTACTTTGAAGAGGTCTGATGTAGCCCTTGACTACACAACTCTTCCCTTGCAAGCAAATAAAGCCTGTCTTTAACGATACTTTGTGTTTAAAGAGTCTTACTCGGGAGTCGAGACTTCGACACCGTGCCCGGGTAATGTAGGATCTATTCGGGGCTGTGTGTCTCTAAGTGTGTGTACTCATTGTATTAATCTTAATAAAGATCCACCGATGCTGTTAATTAACATAAAGTCCGAGTCCTTGTGCAGACAACACAAAACTCAGAAATATAGTAAACAATGGGGAGGATAATAGATTTCAGGAGGACATTGACAGATTGGTGAAATGGGCAGACACCTGGCAGATGAAATTTAATGCAGGGAAGTGTGAAATGATACATTTTGGTAGGAAGAATAAGGAGAGGCAATATGAACTAAATGGTACAATTTTGAAGGGGGTGCAGGAACAGAGAGAGCTGGGGATGTATGTACACAAATCTTTGAAGGTGGCAGGACAAGTTGAGAAGGCTGTTAAAATAAAGCATATGGGATCCTTGGCTTTATTGATAGAGGAGTAGAGTATAAAAGCAAGGAAGATATGCACAAACTTTATAAAACACTGGTTAGGCCTCAGCTGGAGTATTGTGTTCAATCATGGGCACCACACTTTAGGAAAGATGTCACAGCCTTAGAGAGGGTGCAGAAGAGATTTACTAGAATAGATCTAGATGACGGACTTCAGTTACGTGGAGAGACTGGAGAAGCTGGGATTGTTCTCTTTAGAGCAGAGAGTGATAAGAGAAGATTTGATAGAGGTGTTCAAAATCATGAAGGGTTTTGATAAAGTAAATAAGGAGAAACTATTTCCAATCACAGAAGGGTCGGTAACCAGAGTATATAGATTTAAAGTGATTGGAAAAAGAACCAGAGGCCCCTTAATGACAAACACAGGTGATATTGTAATTGGAAATGGCAGACTTACTTAGACTTACTTACTTTTTATCGGACTTTACAGTAGAGGATGAGTATACACTACCAGACATACAAGGGAAAATAAAAATAGATCAAGGGGAGGAACTGACTAGATTCAATTACAAAGTTACTAAGTATTATAATTACAAAATATTTACAGCAAGGAGACAGGCTTTAAACTAAATAGGGCTTTAAACTAAATAGTGGGGGTGGGGGAGGGATACGCTGAGCGGAAATTTAAAAAATCAAAGAAAAATGAGATAGCAAAAGTGCAGGGTAGTAATAGGGGTAATGATAACCAGAGCATGACGGGAAGGGACAGAGCGTATACACATACGAGTGCATCAGAAAGAGGGGTCAGAGTAGGGAAAAATGGTAAAAAGACAAAATTAAAAGCTCTATATCTGAACGCACGCAGCATTCGTAACAAGATAGAGGGAGTGAATGTTTAAGGTGGTGGATGGGGTGCCAATCAAATGGGCTGCTTTGTCCTGGATGGTGTCAAGCTTCTTGAATGTTGTTGGAGCTGCACTCATCCAGGCAAGTGGAGAGTATTCCATTACACAAATAGAAATAAACAGGTATGATCTGATAGCCATTACAGAGACATGGTTGCAACGTGACCAAGGCTGGGAACTGAATATTCAGGGGTATTTACCATTTCATAAGGATAGGCAGAAAGGAAAAGGAGGTGGTGTAGCTCTGTTAATAGGGGACGAGATCAGTGCAGTAATGAGAAATGATATTGGCCTAGAAGATCAAGACGTAGAATCAGTTTGGGTGGAGATCAGAAATAATAAGGGTAAAAAGTCGCTGGTGGGAGTGATCCACAGGCCCCCAAACTGTAGCCACACTGTAGGACAGAGAATAAATCAAGAAATAATAGAGGCTTGTAAGAAAGGTACAGCTATAATCATGGGAGACTTTAATCTTCATATTGATTGGGCAAAGCAAATTGGCAAAGGTAGACTTGAGGAGAGTTCTTAGAGCGTATACGGGATGGTTTCTTGGAACAATATGTTGTGGAACCAACCAGGAAGAAGTCTATTTTCGATCTGGTAATGTGTAACGAGGCTGGATTAATTAATGATCTCGAAGTGAAGGATCCTCTTAGGAAGAGTGATCATAGCATGGTAGAATTTCAAATTCATTTTGAGGGTGAGAAAGCTAGGTCTCAAACTAGTTTCCTGAACTTAAATAAAAGTAATTACAAAGGTATGAAGGCAGGCTTGGTTGAAGTGGAATGGGAAAAGATATTACAGGGTAAGACTGTAGAAAAGCAGTGGCAAACATTTAAGAGGATATTTCATAACTCTCAGCAAAGATATATTCCAGTGAGAAAGAAAGACTCTAAGAGAAGGATGAACCATCCGTGACTAATTAAGGAAGTAAAGCTTTATAAAACACTGGTTAATTCAGATAGTGAAGCAGTCCATGCCCGCATGCAACAAGATCTGGCTTGGGATGATAAGTGGCAGGTAACATTCGTGCCAGAGAAGTGCCAGGCAATGACTATATCCAACAAGCGAGTCTAACCACCTCCCCATGTGTGGTGATTATTTCCTATGTTTAATAAGAAGTATTGTGATTGGTGAATGGGTGGTTGTTCTCTGTGTTAGTAAGAAGTATTGTAATTGGTTGTTTGTTTCTACCTTGAGATATATGCTGTAAACTCATTGGTAGTGGATGTCAGGTGATTTGTGGTGGCCATCTTAAATTCAGTTCTCTCCAGTCATGGCTGGAGACTGGTGTTGAAAGATGTGCTACTGGATTTTTAAAGTTAATAAAGCCTAGATTAGAAAGGCAAATCTATTCTTTATTTCAATTTATTAACTTTTTATCAGAATGGAGCGATATCTTCAACCGGAATGATTCAATGCTGACCCTAATTCTGCAGGAGTGGATGATAAATGGAAACATTGGTATTGTACATTTACAAACTTTTTGGGTGTGTTGGAACAAGAGTCTCTGAATAAGCGTATCTCCGTGAATCACAGAATATGCTGATCAACTACATTGCTCCGGATGTGTATAAGTATATCTTGGACTGTAAAACTTACGAATTGGCTATTTCTACATTGGAGAAGATTTTTGTTAAACCAAAGAATGAGGTATTTGCACGTTATCTTCTATCTGCCCGTAGGCAGCAGGTGGGAGAATCTTTGGATACTTATTTACAAGCACTTCGGCACCTTAGTGCTAACTGTAATTATAAAGCCGTGACGGCCGAAGAATATAAGGAAGAATCGGTACGGGATGCTTTTATTAATGGACTACTGTCTAGATCAATTCGTCAGCGGTTGTTAGAAAATAAGACTTTGGATCTCAAGAGTGCTTTTGAGCAAGCTTCTACATTGGATACGGCTCAGAGAAGTTCGGATTCTTATGCTCTTTCTAATCGGCCTGCGATTGTGGTTTCGGCAGTTCCGGACGAAAAGGAATTAGGTGGACTTAATGGGAGTGGTTTACTAGATTTTGAAACAGTTTCTACTTCGGCGGCTGTTGCCTCTAGGATTCAGAAGTGTTATTTTTGTGGGAACGTCCGGCATCCTCGTTTGAAGTGTCCTGCCCGGGAGGCTGTGTGTAGTAAATGCGGCAAGAGAGGTCATTATTCACGTGTTTGTAAATCATTAGGTTCAATTACCTCCTCTTCTGCGACTATTCAACCTGTAGAGAGGGCGTTTATTGCATCAATTTCTGCTGCATTTGCTCATGGCCTAAACAAAGCTATAGTTATGGCCCAAGTTAATGGGTTAGAAGTGAAGGCTCTCATAGATACGGGCAGTACCGAGAGTTTTATAAGTCTTCAGTTTGCGAAGGAAAAGTGTTTGAAAATCTTGCCTGTTACTTATCAGGTGTGTATGGCTCAGACGACCCTTACTTCACAAGTAGCTGGTTGTTGCCTTGTGAAATTGATTCTTCTAGGTAATACGTATACTGATATACGCCTATCTGTTTTGCCTAATCTTTGTGTGGATAGTTTGATTGGTCATGATGTGCTTAAATTACACGAGTCTCTCAGTCTTTCATTTGGAGGGACTAAGCCACCCTTATCCATTTGTGGATTAACTTCTTTATCCATTTCTCCATTATCACTTTTTTCCAATTTGATGCCGGATTGTAAGCCAATTGCTACCAAGTCAAGAAGGTATAGCAGTCAGGATAGAGAATTGATTAATTCTGAAGTCCAACGTCTTTTATTGGAAGGAATCATTGAACCTAGTTGTTCGCCTTGGCGGGCTCAGGTAGTTGTCACCACTAATGAGAGGCATAAGAAATGAATGGTGATAGACTACTCCCAAACTATTAATAGGTATACTCAATTAGATGCATACCCTTTGCCTAAGATTGATGAGCTTATCAACAAAGTATCTCAGTATAAGTTTTTTAGCACTATTGATTTAAAGAGTGCTTATCATCAGATTCCTATTGTTAAGAGGGATCAACCATATACAGCCTTTGAGGCTGGTGGAAAGCTGTATCAGTTTTGCCGAATACCATTTGGTGTTACTAATGGTGTTGCTTGTTTTCAACGGGCAATGGATGCTTTTATAAGTGATAACTCTCTCTCTGACACCTTTTCATATTTAGATGATATCACGGTGTGTGGTAAATCAAGGGTGGAGCATGATTCTAATTTAGAAAGATTCCTTCAAGCTGCGGAAAAAGTTGGTTTAACTTTTAATAAAGAGAAGTATATCTTTTCGACTACTGAGGTAAATCTACTGGGGTATATTATCTCGGGAAATAAGATTAAACCAGATCCAGAACGTCTGTGACCATTGATCGATTTACCTTATCCTACTAATTCTAAGGCTTTGCAACGAGTTGTTGGACTGTTTTCTTACTATTCTAATTGGATTGCAAACTTTTCGCAGAAGATCCGGCCCCTTATACGGGTTACGACATATCCTCTATCATGGGAGGCCAGGACATGTTTTGATAAATTTATAAAGGATATCCTAGGAGCAGTTGTGCATTCTATTGATGAGCAGGTTCCCTTTGTGATTGAGACGGATGCTTCTGATTTTGCAATTGGGGCTACGCTGAACCAAAATGGAAGACCTGTGGCCTTTTTCCTCACGTACTTTGAACAATAGTGAAAAAAGACATTCTTCAATAGAGAAAGAGGCATATGCAATAGTAGAAGCACTGCGTAAATGGAGACATTATTTATCGGGGCGACATTTCACGTTGGTAACTGATCAAAAATCTGTGTCCTTTATGTTTGATGTTAAACATTTTGGAAAGATCAAAAATGATAAAATAATGAGGTGGAGGATTGAGTTGGCATGTTACCATTTTGATATAGATTATCGTCCGGGGAAGGATAATGTTGCTGCTGATGCACTGTCGAGGGCTTATTGTTCTGTGATTCACGGAGATACGCTTATTAATCTTCACAATGCCTTATGTCATCCTGGGGTTACGAGGATGATACACTTCGTACGCAGTAAGAATTTGCCCTTTTCAGTTGAAGACGTCAAGCGGATGACTTCATCATGTTCTATCTGTGCTCGGTGTAAACCCAATTTCTTTAAGCCTCAACGAGCTCATCTTATAAAGGCTACTTCTCCTTTTGAACGTTTGAGCGTTGATTTTAAGGGGCCTCTTCCTTCAACGACTCAAAATTGATACATATTTACTGTTGTGGATGAGTTTTCAAGGTTTCCTTTTGCTTTTCCTTGCGCAGATGTATCAG
This sequence comes from Somniosus microcephalus, assembly GCF_052327205.1. Lineage (NCBI taxonomy): Eukaryota > Metazoa > Chordata > Chondrichthyes > Squaliformes > Somniosidae > Somniosus > Somniosus microcephalus. The sequence continues at coordinate 93,336,259 of NC_141000.1, forward strand.
CTGCTACAGTTATCAAATGTCTGACTCAACTTTTTGTCATCTTTGGGATGCCTGCGTATATCCATTCGGATCAGGGAAGTTCTTTTATGTCTTCCCAGTTGAAGGAATACCTTCAGAGTCGGGGAATTTCTACTAGTAGAACTACCCCGTATAACCCCCAGGGTAATGGACAGTGCGAACGATACAATGGGGTGATCTGGAAGGCAGTTATGTTGGCTTTGACATCCCGGAACCTTAAGAATACACAGTGGGAAATGGTACTGCCTGATGCCCTGCATTCCATTAGATCATTGCTTTCAACGGCTACTAATGTGACCCCCCATGAAAGGCTCTTTAATTACCCGCGGAGATCTACTACAGGATATTCGGTACCTTCATGGCTTACTATGCAGGGGCCTGTGCTGCTTCGACGCCATGTTAGATTGTCAAAATATGATCCTTTAGTGGAGGAGGTGGAGCTGTTGGAGGCAAATTCCCAATATGCTCATATTCAATTCCAAGATGGGAAAGAAAGTACTGTTTCAATTAAAGACTTGGCTCCTTGTGGTGGCCAGCCGTCTTCCGAGGATACTAATAATAGTCATGATTCAGACAATGTGGATGTTGTTATAGATACTACGAATATTTCCAATCCTATTGCAGATAATTATACTTCTATTAGTCAGCCTTTGATGGATGTTCATGACCGTCCCAGTTTACTTCCTGATGGGATTTCCAATCCGGAAACCGTTGATAATCGGGATATGGATAGCCTTCCTGCAGAAGATACTTCGGTGTCTCCGGGTGTGGGAGGGCAAGGAATTTCACCAAGGTTAAGAAGGTCGACACGAACAAGATATCCGGTCGACCGATTGAAAATGGACTTTTAAATTGATAGTAATGTTTTAAAATTGTTGAAATATTATATTTGTATTTTAGTTGTAAATAAATTAATTATAAATTGTAAAGGGTATTTTAGGTTGGAGCATGTTTTAAAAGGAGGGGTGAATGTGGTGATTATTTCCTATGTTTAATAAGAAGTATTGTGATTGGTGAATGGGTGGTTGTTCTCTGTGTTAGTAAGAAGTATTGTAATTGATTGTTTGTTTCTACCTTGAGATATATGCTGTAAACTCATTGGTAGTGGATGGCAGGTGATTTGTGGTGGCCATCTTAAATTCAGTTCTCTCCAGTCATGGTTGGAGACTGGTGTTGAAAGATGTGCTACTGGATTTTTAAAGTTAATAAAGCCTAGATTAGAAAGGCAAATCTATTCTTTATTTCAATATGACATTCAATGGCATTACCATCGCCGAATTCCCCACCATCAACATCCTGGGGGTCACCATTGACCAGAAACTTAACTGGACAAGCCACATAAGTACTGTGGCAACAAAAGCAGGTCAGAAGCTTGGTACTCTGCGGCGAGCATCTCACCTCCTGACTCCCCAAAGCCTTTCTACCATCTACAAGGCACAAGTAAGGAGTGTGATGGAATACTCTCCACTTGCCTGGATGAGTGCAGCTCCAACAACACTCAAGAAGCTCAATACCATCCAGGACAAAGCAGCCTGTTTGATTGGCACCCCATCCACCACCTTAAATAGTCACTCCCTCCACCATCGGCATACCATGGCTGCAGTGTGTACCATCTACAAGATGCACTGCAGCAACTCGCCAAGGCTTCTTCGGCAGCACTTCCCAAACCCGCGACTTCCACCTAGAAGGACAAGGGCAGCAGGTGCATGGGAACACCACCAGTTCCAAGTTCCCCTCCAAGTCACATGCCATCCTGACTTAGAAGTTTATCACCGATCCTTCATCATCACTGGGTCAAAATCCTGGAACTCCCTACCTAACAGCACTGTGGGAGTACTATTGCATCTTGACCGAACAGTAATGAATAGAGGAGACAGAATGAACCTTTTACTATTTACCGAGTAAGTCGGTGGACATTGCAGCACATTGTCTTTCACTTTCAGTTTCGGGTTCTGCCATGCAGACAAAGTAAAACCGAGCCCCCCAGCACCCTCTTCAGGTAACACCTGGGAACTGGGACAAACTTCATTGAAGCAAAACTCAAAACTCAACACTCCTTTCCCCCAGATAAAACCCCTTAGTCCTCCAGGCGTCTGGGACGGAATCTAACCCGACTTGAGCGCCGCTGGATAGGCATAGTCGGGGTGCCACTGCTAGCAGCAGGAAAACCTTCCTCCATGGCTGATGACTCTGTGACACCTTCTGTCGATGTGGCTTCCGTCGTTGTTGCAGGAAGCAGGCCGTCATTGCCTGGCAGAGGTGGCGGAGACAATGGCCTAGCCTGTGATGTCTCTGTTACTCTCACCGGAGTACGACCCCGTAGCTGGTCTACGTGGCGTCTGTGTAGCTGGCCATCAGGTGTACGGACGCTGTACGACAGGAGACCCGTGGCCTGCTCCACCACGGCAGGCATCCATTTGTCTCCTCCTGCATAGCAACGGGAAAACACAGTCTCTGACGGCTCGAACTGCCTGGCGGTGCCCTGGTGCTTCTTAGCCAGCTCCTCTTGTTTTGTGTGCATCTCATCCCTGTAGTCCGGGTGTAGCTGGTCCAGTGCAGTTGCCAGCTGGCGACCCATCAGCATCTCGGCAGGACTCTTCCCCGTTGCTGAATTTGGTGTTGTATGCTGTGATAACAGGAACCTGGCCAATCTGGTTTGCCAGTCCCCCGCCGATATCCTCACCAGTGCCTCTTTTGTGGTTTGCACCATCCTCTCTGCCTGCCCGTTAGAGGAGGGGTGATAGGGCGCTGTGGTCACGTGGCGGATCCAGTTTCTGCCTGCAAAAGCCTTGAACTCCGCTGACGTGAAGGCTGCTCCATTGTCCGAAACCAGCACGTCGGGGACCCCATGTGTGGCAAACAGCAAACGCAACGCGTTGATCACTGCACTGGATGTCATGGAGCTCATGATAGCCACCTCCAGCCATTTCGAATGAGAATCCACCACTATCAAAAAGACCTTCCCCTGAAATGGCCCTGCAAAGTCAATGTGAAGTCTTGACCATTTACGAGTGGTCCACTCCCAGGGGTGAAGGGGAGCCTTGGATGGGCTATGGTGAGTCAGCTGACATGTCTCACAGCTCTTTACCACCTCCTCCACGTCTCGGTCCAACCCCGGCCACCAGACGTAGCTTCTCGCCAACGCCTTCATGTGCACAATCCCAGGGTGTGAGTCGTGCAGCATTTTCAGCACCTCCTCTCTTGCGGCGGCAGGAACCACCACACGGCTTCCCCAGAGCACGCAGTTCTTGTGTGCAGACATTTCATGGCGCCTCTGAACGAAGGGCTTGAAATGTTCCTCCTGGACCTCGGAGGGCCAGCCATGCAGCAGCCAGCGTAGCACCCGTGATAAGACTGGATCTTTCTGTGTGAGGCTGCCAATCCGCTGGGCATGGAGTGGGGCCTCCGGAACCTCCTCCAGTAGCAGCACCTCCAGGGGTGGTGGCGTCTCAGCCATCGGCCGGTTCAAAGGCAAGCGACTCAGAGCTTCAGCATTAGCCAGCATCTTCCCAGGCCTGTAGCAAAGTTCATAACTGTAGGCCCCCAACATCAGACTCCACCGAAGCATACGCGGTGATATGATCTGGGGCATAGGCTTGGAGTAATGCAGGAGCCCCAAGAGTGGCTTGTGGTCTGTGTAGATGACGAACTGCCTCCCTAACAGGTACTGGCTGAACTTCTTTACCCCAAATATGATGGCTAGGGCCTCCTCGTCAATCTGGGCGTAATTACGTTCTGTTGTTGAGAGTGTTCTTGAGGTAAAACTGATAGGCGCTTCCCGGCCATCTGGCTCTATGTGACCCAACAGAGCTCCCAGCCCGTATGTTGAGGCATCACACACCAACACCAATGGCTTGTTTTCATCATAGTGTGCCAGAACCTTATCTGCTTGTAGCAGTTCCTTTGCCTGTCTGTAGGCTGTTTCATGGGCTGAGGTCCAGTTCCACACTGTTGCTTGGTCTAACAGCCTGTGCAGTGGCTCTAAGATTGTGGCTTTGCCCTTGAGAAAACAACTGTAGAAGTTTAACAGTCCGAGGAATGCCTGCAGTTCGGTCTTGTTCTTGGGGGTGGGAGCGCTCCCGATAGCCTCCACCTTCTCCGTAATCGGATGCACACCGTCTTTGTCCACTCGGAATCCCAAGAACTCCACCCCATTGGCAGCGAACACACATTTCTCCTTCTGAAGGCGTAGTCCTACCTCAGCCAGCCGGCGTAGTACTTCCTGCAGCCGCTCATCATGGGCTTCCTGTGTCTTGCCTGTAATCAGTATGTCATCCAAGTAAGGCTGAACTCCCGGAACACCAGCCAACAGGGTGTCCATGAACCTCTGAAAGATTGCCACAGCCGTAGACACCCCAAACTGCAGCCTTGTGGCTCGGAAAAGTCCTCTGTGGGTGTTGATTGTCAACAGCTCGGCTGACTCTTCATCCAGGACCAGTTGCTGGTATGCTTGCTTGAGATCCAGCTTGGTGAACAGAGTGCCTCCAGCCAGTGTTGAAAACAGCTCTGTAACTGTTGGTAAGGGATACACATCTGGTAACACAGCAGTATTAACCGTACATCTGTTATCTCCACAGATTCGCAGGCCCCCATCCTTCTTTGCAATGGGCACGATAGGGGTGGCCCAACAGGAGTTCTTCACTGGCAAGAGAACCCCTTGGTTCACCAGCTTATCCAGGGCCTCATCCACCTTCTTGCGCAACGCAAAAGGAACTGGTCGCGCCTTGAAGAACTTAGGCGCTACCTCTGGGTCCACTTCGATTGAGACTGGCGGTCCCCGACAGGCCCCGAACTCACCAAAAACCTCTTCATAGTTCTCCAACATAGGCATTATGGGCTGTCGCTGTACCATGTGTACTCCTGTCAGTTCAATACCGAGGGGCTCAAACCAATCTCTGCCCAGCAGGCTTGTGCCCTGCCCCACCACCACATAAAGCGGAAGTGTGTCCTTGACTGCCTGATACTTAACTTCCACATGAATCATACCCAGCACCTGGAGTTGAGCTTGGGACCACTGCCGTAGCACGCCACTGAACTGAGCCATCGCCGGGGGTTCACTTGGCCACTGCTTATTGTAAGTCTCTTCACTTATCAACGAACACGCTGAGCCTGAATCCACCTCCATGCAGAGTGGTGCCCCATTCATGATCACATTTGCCGTGTATCCCCACCGTCTGTGGGGTAGCTGCTCAGCTTCCGTGGTATACACTGTGTACTCATCGTTGTCCTCCAGTGTCAGGGTGTGTGTCTGCGATGCTTGTGTTGGCTCTGCTGCAGCAGCCTGAGCTTTCTTCATGCAGACACGAGCTATGTGTCCTCTTTTCTTACAGAAATGACATACCGCTGACACAAATTTGCATGTAGTGGAACCATGGAGAGCCCCACAGCAGAAACATTTTCTTCCTGTCTCTTTAGTTGCCTCCATGTCTCTCGCAGCAGCAGCTGCGTGTGATGTCTTGTGCACCTCCTCGGCGGCCTGAGATGGTGCTGCCTCTGTACGGAGCATACGTGTGTTCATCGATGCAGCCTCTGCTGCTAAAGCCTTCTCCTCAGCCAGTCGGAATGTCAGGGCCCTCTCCGCTAACAGCTGTCTCTGCAATGCCAAGTCCAGCACTCCACACACAATCCGATCACGGAGCATATTGTCTAAATGGTCACCAAAATTACAATGTAATGAGCGTTTCCTCAACTCAGCAATGTAACTTGAAATAGATTGTCCAGGCTGTTGTTTACAATTGTGAAAATGGAAACGCTGCACAATCTCTGAGGGTTTTGGGTTAAAATGTTTCTGCAGCTTCTCAATCAAATCAGCATAATCCACCTCACTAGGTTTACGAGGAGCCACCAATGAACGCAAGACGGAGTAAGTAGCAGCTCCGCATACACTTAGCAACACTGAGCGCTTCTTCTCTTCTTTGTCAATATTATTGGCCTCAAAGAAACACCCCAGTCTTTATGCGTATTCCTCCCATGAACTGTCCTTATCCCCAGAGAACTCAATACATCCCAAGGTCATCATAGTTTTAATGTGCACTGTCCCTTTAAGATCCACGGACTTTTTTCTTTTTTTTTAAAATTCTTTTTCTCCTCCGGCCAGAGTTACGGTAGCTACACTCACGGTAGTTGCCTGGCCCGCACAATACTCTGTCCGCCGTCTACGTCGCAGCTAGCCAACTATCAAAATGCCGTTGATGTTGCTAGCTGAGTGGCCCGCTCGTTGCAATTTCCAATATCACGGCTGTAGGTTCGCATGTCTATCTCCGTCCTTCTAGAGAGTTCAACGGCCGCCTCATCGCCAGTATTGCATCTTGACCGAACAGTAATGAATAGAGGAGACGGAATGAACCTTTTACTATTTACTGAGTAAGTGGGTGGACATTACAGCACATTGTCTTTCACTTTCAGTTTCGGGTTCTGCCATGCAAACAAAGTAAAACCGAGCCCCCCAGCACCCCCTTCAGGTAACACCCGGGAACTGGGACAAACTTCATTGAAGCAAAACTCAAAACACAACAAGTACCTTCACCACATAGACTGCAGTGGTTTAAGGCGGCGGCTCACCACCACCTTCTCAAGGGCAACTAGGGATGGGCAATAAATTCTGGCCTTGCCACCGACGCCCAGATCCCATAAGCGAATAAAAAAAAAGGATATCAAATTGAAAACAAAAGCATACATTGTTGCGAAGAATAGTGAAAGGCCAGAGGATTGGGAAATTTTTAAAAACCAGCAAAGGACAACTAAAACAATTATAAAGAGAGAGAAGATAGCTTATGAGAGTAAGTTAGCAAGAAATATAAAAACAGACAATAAGAGCTTCTACAGGCATATAAAAAGGAAGAGAGTAGCTAAAGTAAATGTTGGTTCCCTAGAGGATGATTCTGGGGAATTCATAATGGGAAACAGGGAAATGGCAGAAACTGAACAAATATTTTGTATCGGTCTTCGTGGGAGAAGACACTAAAAGCATCCCAATAATGGAAAATCAAGGGGCTATTGGGGTGGGGAGGGGACTTAAAACAATCACCATCACTAGAAAGAAAGTACTAGGCAAACTAATGGGACTAAAAATGGACAAGTCCACTGGACCCGATGGCCTGCATCCTAGAATCTTAAAAGAGGTGGCTGCAGAGATAGTGGATGCATTGGTTGTAATCTACCAAAATTCCCTGGATTCTGGAGAGGTCCCAGCGGACTGGAAAACCGCAAATGTAACGCCCCTATTTAAGAAGGGAGGGAGACAGAAAGCAGGCAGCTATCGACCGAGGCAACAGTTAGCCTAACATCTGTCATTGGGAAAATGCTGGAGTCCATCATTAAGGAAGTGATAGCATAATATAGGCAAGCAGAGTCAGCCTGGTTTTATGAAAGGGAAATCATGTTTGACAAATTTGCTGGAGTTCTTTGAGGATATAACGAGCAGGGTGGATAAAGGGGAACCAGTAGATGTCATGTATTTGGATTTCCAGAAGGATTTCGATAAGGTGCCACATAAAAAGTTACCACACAAGATAAGAGCTCATGGGGTTGGGGGGTAATATATTAGCATGGATAGAGGATTGGTTAACTAACAGACAACAGAGGGGGTGATTTTGCCAATGGGGAGCTTTTGGAGGCGGGACTCCCACTTGTCAGGTTTCAGTCCCGCCTTCATCAACTTCTGGCCAACCCATGCTATTTTCCGTTCATTGACCTTGTTAAGCCCACACAGCGGGCTTAGCAGGCCAATTAAGGGAAAGCCAGTTACAGAGAACGTCAACGTATGATGTTACGACAGATGAATTGTCATCGTTTGACAGCTCTGTGAAGCTATCAAACACTGACATTCTCTGTAGTTTGATGAGGTCTTGAATTCAAGACTTCACCAAACCTCTTTCTTTTGCATAAATGAGATGGTTGTTGCATTGGAGAATGCAACGGCCATCTGTCATCTCTACCACGGAGGTGTGAGACTCTCCGCATACACACCGACTGAAGCCTGCAGGAAGTAACAAAGGTAAGTACACTTTTTCTAACACTTGCCGCTTACCTCAGATACTCACCTCTCCACACTTGCATCCATCACTTACCTTCACAGCACACTTTTGCACCCCCACCCCGCCACCCCCCCCAGACCCCCGCAGACCCACTACTCGCCTCAGTGACCCTAGCAGGTTTTGGAGCCTTCGGGAAGCCCGCACTTGTGTGATAACCCTATTTTCTGCCTGTTAATTACCTGTTAACAGGCAGTTAAGTGGCTTTAATCCCTTCCCGCCTCCAAGGAGACGGGACCTGGCGCGGGACGGCTACCCGCCTCCTGGCAAGATGGCATGGAAGCGGGTTGGGGGCAGGTTGGGCACCCGCCCTCAAGTTCTGCCATTTTCCCGGCAGTCCCGCCTCCCCAGGGCTGGCAAGATCGCGCCCAAAGAGTCAGGCTAAATGGGTCATTTTCAGGTTGGCAAACTGTAAATAGTGGGGTGCCGCAGGGATTAGTGCTGGGGCCTCAACTGCTTACAATCTATATTAATAACTTCGATGATTGGGACGGAGTGTAATGTAGCCAAATTTGCTGATGATACAAAGATAGGTGGGAAAGCAAATTGTGTGGAGGACGCAAAGAATCTCTAAAGGAATATAGATAGGTTAAGCGAGTGGGCAAAAATCTGGCAGATGGAATTTAATGTGGGAAAATGTGAGGTTATCCACTTTGGTAGGAAAAATAAAAAAGCAAATTATTTAAATGGGGAGAGATTACAAAATGCTGAGGTACAGAGGGAACTGGGGGTCCTTGTACATGAATCACAAAAAGTTAGCATGCAGGTACAGCAAGTAATTAAGAAGGCAAATGGAATGTTGGCCTTTATTGCAAAGGGATTGGAATATAAAAGCAGGGAATCCTGCTACAACTGTACAGGGCGTTGGTGAGACCACACCTGGAGTACTGCGTACAGTTTTGGTCTCCTTATTTAAGGAAGGATATACTTGCATTGGAGGCAGTTCAGAGAAGGTTCACGAGGTTGATTCCGGAGATGAAGGGGTTGTCTTATGAAGAAAGGTCGAGCAGGTTGTGCCTATACTCATTGGAGTTTAGAAGAATGAGAGGGGATCTTATTGAAACATATAAGATTCTGAAGGGGCTTGACAGGGTAGACGCAGAGAGGATGTGTCCCCTCGTGGGGGAATCTAGAACTAGGAGGCATAATTTCAGAATAAGGGGGCACCCTTTTAAATTGAAAATGAGGAGGAATTTCTTCTCTCAGAGGGTTGTGAATCTTTGGAATTCTCTTCCCCAGAGAGCTGTGGAGGCTGGGTCATTGAATATATTTAAGGTGGAGATAGGCAGATTTTTGAATGATAAGGGAGTCAAGGGTTATGGGGAGCGGGCAGGGAAGTGGAGTTGAGGCTAAGATCGGATCAGCCATGATCTTATTGAATGGCGGAGCAGGCTCGAGGGGCCAAATGACCTACTCCTACGTCTTATGTAGGCCATTCAGCCCAACAGATCCATGCTATGCTCCAGACGAGCCTCCTCCCAGCCCTCTTCATCTATCATCATCAATGTATCCTTCTATTCCTTTCTGCCTCATGTGATTATCTCGCTTCCCCTTAAATACATCTATGCTGTTTGCCTCAACTACTCCTTGTGGTAGCAAGTTCCACATTCTAACCACTCTCTGGGTAAAGAAGTTTCTCCTGAATTCCCTATTGGATTTATTAGTGACTACCTTATATTTATGGCCTTTAGTTCTGGTCTCACCCACAAGTGGAAACATCTTCTCTACATCTACTCAATCAAAACCCTTTCATTATCTTGAAGGCCTCTATCAGGTCACATCTCAGTCTTTTTTCTAGAGAAAAGAGCCCCAGCATGTTCAATCTTTCTTCATAGGTATAACCTGTCAGTTCTGGCATCATTCTAGAAAATCTTGTTTTCACCTTCTCCAATGCCTCTAGTTCTGGTCTCCATATTATAAAAAGGATATATTCACAATACTCCAAGTGTGGTCTAACCAAGGTTCTTTACAAGTTTAACATAACTTCTCTGCTTTTCAATTCTATCCCTCTAGAAATTGAATCCCAGTGCTTAGTTACTTTTTTCCCTATCAGTGAAGGGATTGATCACGCTAATCTATATTGATTCTGTTTCTAACCTTCTGTTAGTTATGTCCCATTTTTCTATTGTCATTATGTTATCTCTAATTAGTACAGCTACCCCACCCCCTTCTTCCTTCCTGATCCTTTCTGATTATGTTATAACCTACAATATTTAGTTGCCAGTCCTGTTCTTTATGTAGCCATGTTTCAGTGATTCCTACAACATCTGGTTCCTCGCTATGTATTATTGCCTCCAGTTCCCCCATTTTATTTTGGATGCTGTGTACATTGCTGTATAGGCAGTTTAATTCGTCTTTAGTAGTTGTTCCTTTTATTTTTTACAGTCCTTTTATGCATCTGTTTTATAACTGTACTTGTTCCCTGACCGTTTGTTACCCTTGTTCCTTACCTTGATCTGACCTTTATTCTCATCTCCTATTTCTTTTATCATCGGACTTATTTTATTTTCACCAGATCCCTCCCCCCATCTTACTAGTTTAAAGTCCTATCAACAACTCTATTTAACCTTTCCGCCAGGACTCTGGTCCCATTCAGGTTCAGGTGGAGCCCATCCCAGCGATACAGCTCCTTCCTGTCCCAGTATTGGTGTCAATGCCCCATGAAATGGAACCCCTCCTTCTCACACCAGTCTTTCAGACACACATTTACATTCATGATCTGCCTATCCCTGTGCCAATTAAAACATGGCTTGGGTAGTAATCAGGAGATTACCATCTGTGAGGTACTGTTTCTTAATTTAGTTCTTAACTTCTGATATTTCCATAGCAGGACCTCTTCCCTTTTCTTCCCTATGTCATTGCTCCCAACATGAACCACGACAATTGGATCTTCATCCTCCCTTTCCAAGTTCTTCTCCAATTGCTCAGAGATATCCTTTACCTTTGCACCAGGTAGGCAACACACCCTTCTGGATTCTCGGTCATGACTATAGAGGAAGTAAAAACATGGAGATGGAGAAACTAATGTTACTAAAGATAACTGCTTGGTCCTGGATAGTGTCGAGCTTCTTGAGTGTTGTTGGAGCTGCACTCATCCAGGCAAGTGGAGAGTATTCCATCACACTCCTTACTTGTGCCTTGTAGATGGTAGAAAGGCTTTGGGGAGTCAGGAGGTGAGACACTCGCTGCAGAATACCTAGCCTCTGACCTGCTTTTGTTGCCACAGTATTTACGTGGCTGGTCCATTTAAGTTTCTGGTCAATGGTGACCCCCAGGATGTTGATGGTGGGGGATACGGCGATGGTAATGCCATTGAATGTCAAGGGGTGGTGGTTAGACTCTCGCTTGTTGGAGATAGTCATTGCCTGGCACTTCTGTGGCGTGAATGTTACCTGCCACTTATCAGGTCGTCCAGGTCTTGTTGAATGCGGGCATGGACTGCTTCATTATCTGAGGAGTTGTGAATGGCGCTGAACACTGTGCAGTCATCAGCGAACATCCCCATTTCTGACCTTATGTTGGAGGGAAGGTAATTGATGAAGCAGCTGAAGATGTTTGGGCCTAGGACACTGCCCTGAGGAACTCCTGCAATGAAGTCCTGGGACTGTGATGATTGACCTTCAACCACCACAACCATCTTCCTTTGTGCTAGGTATGAATCCAGCCAGTGGAACATTTTCCTCCCCAATTCCCATTGACTTCAGTTTTACTAGGGCTTCTTGATGCCACACTCGGTCAAATGCTGCCTTGATGTCAAGGGCAGACACTCTCACCTCACCTCTGGAATTCAGCTCCTTTGTCCATGTTTGGATCAAGGCTGTAATGATGTCAGGAGCAGAGTGGTCTTGGCGGAACCCAAACTGGGCATCAGTGAGCAGGTTATTGGTGAGTAAATGCTGCTTGATAGCACTGTTGATGACACCTTCCATTACTTTGCTGATGATTGAGACTAGACTGATGGGGCGGTAATTGGCCGGGTTGGATTTGTCCTGCTTTTTGTGGACAGGACATGCCTGGGCAGTTTTCCACATTGTCGGATAGATGCCAGTGTTGTAGCTGTACTGGAACTAGAGCTTGGCTAGAGGCGTGGCTAGTTCTGGAGCACAAGTCTTCAGCACGATAACCGGGATGTTGTCAGGGCCCATAGCCTTTGCTGTATCCAGAGCGCTCAGCCGTTTCTTGATATCATGTGGAGTGAATCAAATTGGCGGAAGATTGGCTTCTGTGATGGTGGGGACCTCAGGAGTAGGCCGATATGGATCATCCACTCGGCACTTCTGGCTGAAGATGGTTGCAAATGCTTCAGCCTTGTCTTTTGCACTCATGTGCTGGGCTCCACCATCATTAAGGATGGGGATATTCATGGAGCCTTCTCCTCCTGTTAGTTGTTTAATGGTCCACCACCATTCACGACTGCAGGACTGCAGAGCTTTGATCTGATCCATTGATTGTGGGATGGCTTAGTCCTGTTTATGGCATGCTGCTTCTGCTTTTTAGCATGCATGTAGTCCTGTGTTGCAGCTTCCCCAGGTTGGCACTACATTTTTAGGTATGCCTGGTGCTGCTCCTGGCATGCTCTTCTACACTCCTTATTGAACCAGGGTTGGTCCACTGGCTTGATGATAATGGTAGAGTGAGGGATATGCTGGGCCATGAGGTTACAGATTGTGGTGGAATACAATTCTGCTGCTGCTGATGGCCCACAGCGCCTCATGGATGCCCAGTTTTGAGCTGCTAGATCTGTTCTGAATCTATCTCATTTAGCACGGTGGTAGTGCCACACATAATGGTGTCCTCAGTGTGAAGACAGGACTTCACAATGTCTCCACAATGACTGTGCGGTGGTCACTGCTACCAATAGATGGACAGAGGCATCTGCGACAGATAGATTGGTGAGGACGAGGTTGGTTCTCTCACCACCTATCGCAGGCCCAGATTGGCAGTTATGTCCTACAGGACTCGGCCGCTCGGTTGGCTCATTGAGGTCCCCCACCGGAGTACAGTCTGTGCCCTTGCTACTCTCAGTGCTTCTTCCAAGTGGTGGTCAACATGGAGGAGTACCGATTCATCAGCTGAGGGAGGGCAATAAGGTGGTAATCAGCAAAAGGTTTCCTTGCCTATGCTTGAGCTTCATGAGGTCCAGAGTCAATGTTGAGGACTCCCAGGGCCACTCCTTCCTGACTGTATACCACTGTGCCATCACCCCTGGTGGGTCTGCCCTGCCAGTGAGACCGGACATACCCAGGGATGGTGATGGAGGAGTTTGGAGCATTGGCTGAAAGCTATGATTCTGAGTATGACTAGGTCAGGCTGTTGCTTGACTAGTCTCTGGGACAGCTCTCCCAATTTTGGCATAAGTCGCCAGATGTTGGCGAGGAGGGCTTTGCAAGGTCAACTGGGCTGAGTGTGCTATTGTCGTGTCCGTAGCCGGTGCTAAGGTGGTCCATCCAGTTTCATTCTTCTTGTGTTGTGTAGCGGTTTGTTACAACTGAGTGGCTTGCTAGACCATTTCAGAGGGCAGTTAAGAGTCAACCACATTGCTGTGGGTCTGGAGGCACATATAGGCCAGAGCAGGAAAGGACGGCAGATTTCCTTCCCTAAAGGACAATCCGATAGTTTCATGGTTACCATTACTGGTACTAGCTTATTTTTATTCCAGATTTATTTAATTAACTTAATTTAAATTTCCCAGCTGCAGTGGTGGGATTTCAACTCGCATCTCTGGTTCATTAGTCCAGGCCTCTGGATTACTAGCCCAGTGACATTACCACTATGCTACCATTCCCGCTATGCACTAACACGCAATATATGTGCCCTTACACGCGTTAGGCCAATACATACAATCACCCTCAGTTGATCAATCCCAGTTGATTGTAGGTCAATGGGTCCGATTCCTCCGGCAGGATCCTGTCTTCCTCTTGGCTGTGTTTCCCGTCTGTGTCCAGAGTTCAGAATTCATTCCTTTTAAAGGGTCTCTGTGTGCATGATCATACACTGATCTGCTCAGAGATGATTTGGTTCGCAAACTCTTAGGTCACCTTACATTGTGTTCTGGTTCCTTGATTATCTGCCTTGTTTGCTGTTTCCACAAAGTTCAACTAGGCCAGGCTGTTTACATAGCTTGAAGGTTTTCACCAGTCTTGTAGGCTTATGATGGTTAAAGAAAAATATGATTTCATGCAATCCTGCCACGTCTCCTTACAGCACCTCCAGGAAGACATCCAAGGTGGTTCAGAGTGAGCTGAAACAGCATCCTGTCAGCCTTAAATGTCTAATTTCTCTTATTATGCCTCCTATTGTCTCATGTTAATATAACTATCTCCTGTTTTCCATTTAAGCACTTTGCTGATGATTCTACTTCCTGTCTTACGTGTATGTTTTTCTCCTTTCCCTTATTGTTCCTTTTTAAATGCTGTTCAGCAGAACTGTAAGAAATTACAGATGAAGAGTCTACACCTGAAACATTAACTTATCTGGTCTCACCACCATTTTTGTTTTTGTTTCAGGTTTCCAGCAGCTGCAGATTTCTGCTTTTTGCTCACGCTAGTTAGAGACTTGGCTCCACACTACTCACACGTTGGCCTCCACTCTCGATTACCAATGCCAGCTCCCCAGCAGCTGATATATCGACTCAGGTTTGTGCAGGCACAATGTCAGGTTGATTCCAACATCAGATTAAAAGGAAGCTGAAACACTGCAGCTGGCCATTTAACAGAAGGATAAAGGCTATAATTACACTGCCGTTTTTCATGTTCAAATGGACAGATCATTTTTTTTAAATCCACATCCTCATTATTCTTAAAAGTCTGGTGACAACAGTTAAGGCATGAGGATGTAATCTTTCATCCACTGATTTTAAGGTGTGTGAGATCCAAGAGATTACAAAATGGGTGAAAATCAATCTTATGAAGAGAATTGACAAAAGTTCACAAAATGTTACTCAAAGAGGCCTGAAACCTCATTTTAATAAGCATTAAATTATACAAAAAAAGTGCAAAAAGCAGCTATTCAAATAAATATAAACAGTAAACTAGACCAAACTCCTGCCCTTCAAATACAGAAATAATAGTTTACACTTGCGCTAGAAATAGATAGTGGAGCCAATTTCCCTGGCCTATCCTGACTCTGGACAGGCACAGTCAGAGAAAGTGTGCTGTGCCTGTCCAGGCTGAGCTGCACCCAAATTTGGTGGGCCAGATCATTAACATGATCACACTCTTGCATGGGGTTGTCCCCAGGCAGAACCTAGTACCAGGAATCGGGACAGAAACGAGTGCAATTGCAGGCCTGAGGGTCAACTGCCAGCCTGGGGGACCTTCCAACTACTGCTGGAAACCCTATGGTTTGAGGGGGATTCAGGCACAAGGCACAAGCTTCCATGCACCTCATTAAAGTGGGTGCTTTGGTCGTAGGAAGAATAGATTTAGGAGGGCTGGGAACAACCGTCCTACTTCATTTCAATACTCATGTTTGGCCTGCGCCTATTGAAGGTGCAGACCCTGCTCTGCCCATTTGTGAAATCCCTGGCTCAATGTAAAGAGGGAAGAGACCCAGCATAATGGGTCTCTACCCACTTTTTTCAAACTTTTGTGCCAGGACAGTAGGCGTTCCTTGGGGCAGAGGTCAGGTAAAACAGCCCCAGCATCTGTAATATTTCACCTGAAGCTTCACCAGTAACCACAATTGATAGTTCCTCCCTAGTGACACTACTAGGAAACACAAGCTGGTGGCTGTCTTAAACATCCTGGAGAAAATGCATTTTGAAAAATCTTGTTTAGAAGGACATTTCATGCCAAACTAGATAACTATTTGAATTGCAGTTCATTAAGAAAGCACGTAATTATATGAAAGACTAATTGTAAAAATAAACACAATGCATGACCAGGTGCTTTTCTCTAAAGACTCTTTACACTCAATATACTAATATGAAAATACCATTATGATTTTCTTACTTAGAGATTTAAAGTTTTTTTTTTATATAATGTTTTAATTTCTGACAATTGTGAAAGCAGTTTTGGGTCAACTGCTGGAAACTGCATTGAAATTGCTCAAGGTAATTTTGTGCCAAGGACTCCAAGTCAGAAAGAGAATAGTTTTTCAGTCTTCACTGTCGGAGTTGCAATAGACTCCAGGGACAGTGTTCCAACTAGTCCCTTCAACTTAATTAGGTATAAAACTTCATCCACTGAAGAGATAATTTTGGCTTTGGACTGAATGTTCAGCTTGCACTGTTAGCAGACCAGGTACCAGTCTGTATGGCTAACTTCATCAAAACAAGAGAGAAATCAAGTCTGACACAGTATCGACTGACTGCAATTTCAAGAGGGATTTCATAATAATCAGGGGAGAAACAATGTGCCATATGGAGGGTGCTAAATTTGATGAAAAGTAATACAGAAGACTTTGGTTTATCCGGAGGTTAACTGTCCGGAATGCTCGAGCCACCGGCAAAAATCAGGAGCCATTGTGTTAGGTTTTTTTTCTTTTCGTTGCTTTTTTTTCCACCAGTCAGGCTCTGCAAGGTCTCGCTGAAGCTGTTGCTAAGCTACAGAGACGCTTGCAAGGTACGGCCAACTGTTTAGAAGCTGTTGCTAAGCAACAGGGTTTGTTGCCAGATACGGAGCTCAAAATCTCCGTATGCTTCAACATTAGCGCTGGTTTGTCCAGCAGTTTTGATGGGACGGCAACAGCTCGGTCCCGTCGGTGCCAGATAGCACAAAGTTTCCTGTATTTCGAGTAGAGACCTTTCATCAGAACAGGATGTCTATCTAAAACAGTAACTTATATTTTTGCTTTTCAGGTGCTGATGTAACTTGCGTTTTAATTTCAGATTTCCAGCATTTTCCTTTTTACCTCTACTAGATAATGAAAGGCTTGAGGATTAAATGAGGGAAAAGGTTTTGAGCAGCTAATAACATCACGCATATACATATTCGTGTTGTAAATCTAATTCTGGGACCAAGGTATGATAAAATTCTTCTGTAAATTCATAAATTGCTTGTGTATCTTTTTATCATCTCTATTTTAAGACTTTGGATTTTGGACCACAGGCTTTGTTGCAGTTGCATTAGATAAAATTAAGTGATTCCAGTTGACAGTCTTGAGAAAGTTTTATGTCCCAATGAAGAGCATAGCTGCTCACAGCAGTGTCAAATCAGATTAAATTAACAGCAAAGTGAATTCATATAAAACAAGAAAACTACATTGTCTAACAGGATAAACAGATTTATTACAGTACATCTGAAATTCAATAACTTAACAGGATCAATGATAATTTGATCAATAAAGCAAACCATTCAGAATGATTATGTTTCACGTCCCCACTGCAAGAAAATAATGTATTGTACATATTAAAATATATATGGCATTAGAGTTTATGCAAAGTTTGAAAAGGTCAGGAAGCAATGTGGTAGTTATTTTTAAATATTACAATAAGACTAATTTGAAGAGACACTGAACTCTTAGAATTCAATGATCACATCTTTATGTTCAGTAGGTACTGGGGAGCGTTTAGCATTTTCACTTCAGTGTGTACAATTCTGAGCACCGTGTATTTGTTCCAGGAATAAACAAATTTGACCCAGATGCTAAATCCCTGCAGGTTAGACCGATAAGAACACCATAAAAAAAACTTTCATGTGGAAGATTTGGAATTCTCAATGATGTACAACTCTGCACATCCCAGCACGTTTATAATTACAAAATCTGTAGGATTCGCTCAACTCTTTTTCCATATGGTTATATATGGCAAAGACAATATTAGGGTTGATAAGAGTTTGAATCCATCCCATTCACTCTTCTGAACAGATATGCTTCCTTTAACCAACAAAAAGTAAGCAAAGAGCAGAAATGCATTTTACATTGTTTGATAGAAGGTAAGAGTTGCTACTGAAAATATATGCACTCAGGTGGACCAGAAACAGAGCTAATTGGTCACTTTATACTTAGAATGGCCCAGATATTATTTCCTTTTTTTTATATATATACTGCTACTGTAAAATGCAATTTGCTTGTAAAAATGCAAAATTTGAGCAGGATTTACATGCATATTTTGGTGTTTGGTTATTTACCATAACTTTCAATAAACATTCATTTACTTCAGTGTCAAGGAGACAGTGGTTCATGCACTTTATCAATAGTCCTAATATTACAAGTATTATATTTATTTTCTTTACAGAAAATGAAACTATAAATTACTCAAATAAGGGATACAACCCTTTTCAATGTTAGTAATATTTTCTTCGGTTTTAATCTCTGTATCCAAGTTCAATAGCAAATAGACTCATGTTTCGAGGTCAGATCAGTAGCCCATGCCATGCTACACATCAAAATTTATAATGAAGCTTGAAAGGAATTGCTCCTAATCACAAGGCTACACCATAACAGGATATGGTAGCAGAGTATATCCATGCCATTTTGTTTATATTTCTACCATAATTTCACAAAAGTAGTTCTCCAGTATATTATTCATTCCCCCAGTATATTATTCATTCCCCCCTCTGCTGAAGGTAGAGTACATTTCCATGGGCGCTTGGTTTTATCTTCACCCGATGCCCACAGACACACAAAGGGTCACTGAATAGTAATGTCCCACTGCAGCCCTATCCAAAATTGGAGATCAAATCTGAGACTTTCCTGGTCTGTATCTCAGTACCATACCATGCAGTGCATTTATTAAACTTCATTAATTTTTGGGTTGAAGGCCCAATAAGTCTTACTCTGCCCCATGGATATTGCCTACTAAATACGCATTATCCTGCAGTTCTACAAAATGCATACTAACAGGTGCACTTATAACTGCTTGTGGTTCACATTTTTAAAAACTCCCTATTAACTAGTGAAACAGGTACTATCTTAGCCATCAGTCAGCCGTTTTGCAACTGTCCAAGAATTAGAATCCTTGGCACATCCAGAATGTTTGCCAACATAGGGTAAATTAGAATATTTTCATGAAATTAGGGTAGTTCAAATCTGTCAAAACTCAGTGTAATCCCATTTGGTAGAGTAGTGCTGAATCAGTCTGACAAGAATGTCACCTCACACAGAAATAACTAATTGCTGCAATTGTGAGGAATATATTTCCATCAACAAAAGCTGTGAACAGAAAACAAGATGGCAAATTGATGACATTCTACATTGCTGCTTCAATATGTTTTGCCAGAGTAGGATACAATTTCACACCTACCATATTACACACAGGAAGTTAATAACCTCAGTCATGCAAACATGCAGAGAGGAGAGATGAAGAGACACACATGCAGATTCTGAACCCGGGACCATGGATAGCTCAGCAAGTCCACAGAAGGGAGGGGGGGGAAACACTCAGAAAACTAAAAATCACAGGACAACATACAAACTTAAGACCTCAAAACATTGCTTGCTGGAATGCTGACAAGCAAAACTAACTAAATAAAGAGTCATTAAATGCTAGCATTAAATTTAAATCTGGTCTTTAAAGAGGTTTTTTACTTAGCACAATAACATTTTATTTGTTTGATGTCTCCTGAATTTTTTCTTTGGAATAACAAGCATTAAATGTGGTATTTTTGCAGCATTTGAAACACATTTAGGCCTTTTACGTATTGCTTTCACATAAGTATGCATACGGACAAGAAAATTCTTAGCTTATTAGCACTGTTCTTAATCAGTTACAGTTAACCAGTTATCTACATCTACTCATAATACCTCCGGGACTGGCTCATGGTTTGTATCTTGCACATCTATGGAGACTACAGTTTCAATGACACATTCTTCTGCTTGACAGAGGGATTCTGGAATTCTAGTACGGTTATCGCCAGACACTTCCACTGAAGCACCATAGAGGGAATCGTGAACATCATTCCGACTACTGCATTCCGTCCTCCCACTAAAATTTGGTTCATCCTCTGCAGCTTCCAGCTGCCTTACTGAATTGAGATACTGCTGTATAAGGCTGCTGTCCTGTTCACTATTAGAGTTCTCCTTACTGCATTGTATGTGGCTGGAATCTAGGGCTTCTGGTTCCCCAAGCTCCTTAGTCAGACACTCATTGTCTTCTTTCACAATTTCACAGGAGGCTTCTACAACTGTGCTTGTGCTCCCTTCTGAGGAACTCTGACAAGAATTCAGGGAATCTTTGAGACAATTGTCGGTGATGTCTGAAGACTGAAAGCCAGAATCAGGAAATTCTTGCAATGAACATTCCAAGTGAGTATCTTGTCTAGAAGGGGGGCTCAGGTGGCTATTCAAGAGAAAGGACTGTGGTGTGCATTCAGAAGGATGAATAAACATATGTTGTGGGAGAGTGGGTTCTTTTGTGTCAGAGTGCAGTACTACATTCTGTGTCTGAGTCATGGACATCTGCCACTCCTGGAGGCTCCGAACCTGCATCAAAAATGAAAGAAACCACACTGAAAAAAAAACAGGCTAAAACCTTTCTAAATACATTATTGAAGTCCATGAGGTGTAATGCATACATATCTTTTGTAAACTTATTCATCTGCATTCACTTACATAAATGGGCTGAATTTTAACACCCAAAAACAGGGGTTGGGGTCAGGTCAGATGTTAAAATTTTTAAAATTTGAAACCCGACCACAACCCACCTCTAACCCACTCCCAAGAGGTGGGTGATGCGCCATCAATTACTCAAAAGACTGAGGTTAAGCGAGTAACAACCAGGCTTTTATTAACTGAAGAATGAAGGTCTAGTCTCGAGTGGTCGACCCGTCCAGAATACTAAGGGACTGGGAGGTAGTCACTTATATACCTGGAATAGTGGGAGGAGTCAGCCGAGGCATGTCCAGACCTGTACGTAGTGGAATACACATACACATACAGACAGGTATAACAGTGGTTTACCACATTCACCCCTTGTTTAAAAATGAGTCCGGCGGGGTGAAGTGTATTTAAAAGTTCGTATATTGGAATCTCTCCGGAGGTCTTGTCTGCCGCTGTGATCGACGTGGCGACGGCAGGGGTGGTGGAGCTTCCGGCGTCGCGTCCCGTGTAGGCTGGGGCACTGGAGTGTAGTCCTCGTGGGTGACGGTCCAAGGCGAGCCGGCTGCTGGGGTTGGATATCGGGTCGTGGGGGGTGGTAATGGGTAGTGGGTTACAGCGGTCCCCGAGGGTGTCGTTGGGGGGGGGGGGGTGGGGGGAGGTGGTAATGGGTAGTGGGTTACAGCGGTCCCCGAGGGTGTGAGGTCTCGTATGGAGACTGTGTCCTCCCGCCCGTCCGGGTACGCAATGTAAGCGTACTGGGGGTTGGCGTGGAGGAGGTTGACCCTCTCGACCAGGGGGTCCGTTTTATTGGTCCTCACGTGTCTTCTCAGTAGTACCGGCCCTGGGGACGTCAGCCATGGCGGTAACGCTGTCCCCGATGTGGACTTCCTTGGGAAGACAAACATTTTCTCGTGAGGGGTGGCATTGGTGGCAGTGCAGAGCAGTGACCGAATCGAGTGGAGCGCATCGGGGAGCACCTCCTGCCAGCGGGAGGTCGGAAGGCCCCTAGACTTTAAGGCTAGTAGGGCGGCCTTCCAAACTGTTGCATTCTCTCTTTCCACCTGTCCGTTCCCCCGGGGGTTGTAACTGGTGGTCCTGCTTGTGGCTATACCCCTAGCGAGCAGGTACTGGCGGAGTTCGTCGCTCATAAACGATGAGCCCCGGTCGCTATGGATATAGCTGGGGAAACCGAACAGGGTGAAGAGGCTGTTCAGACATTTAATGACCGTGACACTGGTCATGTCCGGGCAGGGGATAGCGAACGGGAAATGGGAGTACTCGTCAATGATGTTGAGGAAGTACACATTGCGGTCGGAGGAGGGGAGAGGCCCTTTAAAATCGACGCTCAGGCGTTCGAAAGGGCGAGTGGCTTTTATCAGGTGGGCTCTGTCTGGTCTATAAAAGTGCGGTTTGCACTCAGCGCAGACTTGGCAGTTCTTGGTCATGGTCCTGACCTCCTCAATGGAGTAAGGCAGGTTGCGGGCCTTGATGAAGTGGAAGAACCTGGTGACCCCCGGGTGGCAGAGGTCATTGTGGAGGGCCCTCAGCCTATCGATCTGCGCGCTGGCGCAGGTGCCACACAATAGGGCATCTGGGGGTTCATTGAGCTTCCCAGGCCGGTACAAGATCTCGTAATTGTAGGTGGAAAGTTCGATTCTCCACCTCAAGATCTTGTCATTTTTGATTTTGCCCCTCTGCTTGTTGTTGAACATAAAAGCAACTGAACGCTGGTCAGTGAGCAGGGTAAATCGTTTTCCGGCCAGGTAGTGCCTCCAATGACGCACAGCCTCCACAATAGCCTGGGCCTCCTTCTCGACCGCGGAGTGTCTGGTCTCCGGGCCCTGGAGGGTTCGTGAGAAGAATGCCACAGGTCTCCCCGCCTGATTAAGGGTGGCGGCCAGAGCGAAGTCGGACGCATCGCTTTCCACCTGGAAGGGGATGGATTCGTCCACTGCGTGCATGGTGGCTTTGGCAATGTCCTCCTTGATACGGTGGAAGGCCGAGCGGGCCTCTGCCATCAGGGGAAAAGAGGTGGATTTGATCAGCGGACGGGCTTTGTCTGCATAGTAGGGGACCCACTGGGCGTAGTAGGAAAAAAACCCTAGGCACCTCTTCAGAGCTTTTAGGCAGTGGGGCAGTGGGAGTTCCATAAGGGGACACATCCGGTCCGGGTCGGGACCGATGACCCCGTGTTCCACAACACAGCCAAGGATGGCGAGGCGGTCTGTGCGGAATATGCACTTCTCCTTGTTATATGTCAGGTTCAGGAGTTGGGCGGTGCGGAGCAATTTCTCGAGGTTTGCGTCATGGTCCTGCAAGTCATGGCCGCAGATGGTCACATTGTCTAGGTAGGGGAAAGTGGCCTGCAGCGCGTTTTGATCGACCATCCGGTCCATCTCCCTTTGGAAGACGGAGACCCCGTTGGTAACGCCAAAGGGAACCCTAAGGAAGTACACAATGAGTGGTAGGACCCTAGGAAGTACAGAGGGTCAGAGGGACCTTGGTGTACATGTACATAGATCCCTGAAGGCAGCGGAACAGGTAGATAAGGTGGTTAAAAAGGCATATGGGATACTTGCCTTCATTAGCCGAGGCATAGAATATAAGAGCAGGGAGGTTATGATGGAACTGTACAAAACGCTGGTGAGGCCACAGCTGGAGTACTGTGTGCAGTTCTGGTCGCCTCACTATAGGAAGGATGTGATTGCTTTGGAGAGGGTGCAGAGAAGATTCACCAGGATGTTACCTGGGATGGAGCGCCTCAGCTATGAAGAGAGGCTGGACAGGCTGGGGTTGTTTTCCTTGGAGCAAAGAAGGCTGAGGGGGGACCTGATTGAGGTGTACAAAATGATGAGGGGCATAAATAGGGTAGACAAAGAGGAACTTTTCCCCTTAGTAGGGGGGTCAATAACAAGGGGGCATAGATTCAGGGTAAGGGGCAGGAGATTTAGAGGGGATTTGAGGAGGAACTTTTTCACCCAGAGGGTGGTTGGAATGTGGAACTCAATGCCTGAAAGGGTGGTAGAGGCAGGAACCCTCACAACATTCAAGAAGCATTTGGATGAGCACTTGAAATGCCATTGCATACAAGGCTATGGACCAAATGCTGGAAAATGGGATTAGACTGGACAGGGATGGATGGGCGGCGCAGACACGATGGGCCGAAGGGCCTCTTTCTGTGCTGTAAAACTCTATGACTCTATGACTGAAGTGATAGAGGCGGCCGTTTGCCTCAAAAGCAGTATACTGGCGGTCTTCGGGGGCGGATGGGGAGCTGGTGGTACGCTGATTTCAGGTCAATGGTCGAAAAGACGCGGTACTGCGCGATCTGGTTGACCATGTCAGCTATGCGGGGGAGTGGGTAGGCGTCCAGCAGGGTGTAGCGGTTTATTGTTTGGCTGTAGTCGATGACCAGGCGTTGTTTCTCGCCGGTCTTTACGACCACAACCTGGGCTCGCCAGGGGCTGGAGCTGCCCTCAATAATCCCCTCCTTCAGGAGCCGCTCCACTTCGGTTTTGATGAAAACCCTGTCCCCGGCACTGTATCGCCTGCTCTTTGTGGCGATGGGCTTACAGTCGGGGGTGAGGTTAGCAAACAGTGGGGGGGGTGGGACTCTTGAGTGTGGAGAGGTTGCATCTGGTGCGCGGCGGGCAATTTGGAGGCTGCTGGCTGCGGACTGTGAGTGGGGGGAGGGAGCCACCGTACGCCATCGTAACGCTTTTGAGGTGGCACTGGAAATCCAACCCCAGTAGAACGGCAGCGCAAAGTTGGGGCAGGACCAGGAGTTTAAAATTATTGAACACAGTCCCGTCTACTACTAGTGTCACCACGCAGTAGCCGCCAATGTCCGCTGACTGGGACTCGGCGGCCATAGAAATCCGCTGGTGCGCAGGCAGGACTGGGAGAGAGCAACGCCGCACCGTGTCGGGGTGGATGAAGCTCTCTGTGCTCCCGGAGTCAAAAAGGCAGTTTATTGCATGGCCGTTTACCTTAACGTCCATTTTGGACCGAGCTAGTTGGTGCGGTCTCGTTTGGTCCAGCGTAACAGAGGCCAGCGTAGGGGTCGGTGTGTCGCTGCGGGTATCAGATGTGGGGGGGGGGGGGGGGGTTGGTGGCCTGCTGCGTCCCGGCTGGTGTCCAAGATGGCGGCGTCCATGATTCCCATGTGGCTGGAGTCGTCCAAGATGGCTGCTGCTGCAGTGGTTCGCACATGGCTGGGGAGGCCCAAGATGGCGGCCCGCACGCGGCGCTGTTGGGGGCCCAAGATGGCGGCTTGCACGGCCCACACGCGGCGCTGCTGGCGTTCGGGGTGGCTTTGGCCTTGCAGACACTAGCGTAGTGTCCCTTTTTCCCGCAGCCCGAGCAGGTCGCATTCTTCACCAGGCAGCGCACTCTGGGGTGTTTGGCCTGGCCACAGAAGTAGCATTTCTGGCCTTGGGATACTGCTGTCTGGCTTTGGGACACTGCTGCGGTGGTTGGGCCATTGTTGGGCTGTGGCTGGGGTGGCGCGGTGCTATGGGGCTGTCCTACCGTGTCCCAGGTTGTCGTTCCCCGCGGCGAGCAGGCATCCATGCCCCGGTAGGCTGCGTCCAGCGTTAGTGCGATTTCGGAGGCTTTGTCGAGGGTGAGGTCACTCTGCTCCAGCAGTCGCTGTCGGGTGTAGTTGGACCTGTGGCCCGCTACGAAGGCATCCCGGATCAGTTCCTCCGTGTACTTAGTGGACGTTACCGCCTTACACCCACAGGCCCGGCCAAGCACGGACAGTGCTTGGAGGTATTCCTCAGTCGATTCCCCAGGTTGTTGCTTGCGACTCCCCAGGAGGTGCCTGGCGTAAACTTCGTTCACAGGGCGCGTGTACTGGGTCTTGAGGAGCTGGAGGGCGGCTGTGTACGAGGTCGCGTCCCGGATGACTGAGTACACTCGGTGGTTCACCTTGGAGATCAGGACAGACAGTTTGTTCGCATCCGTTACGACCGCAGTGGAGGCAGTCAGGAATGCCTCGAAGCACATGAGCCAGTGAGCAAACTTGGTGGAAGCGTCCGCTTCCCGACTGTCCAGGTCCAGGCATGCTGGTGTGAGGATCTTCTCCATTATAAAAAATTTAGTTAATAAAATTGATGCGCCATCAATTACTCAAAAGACTGAGGTTAAGCGAGTAACAACCAGGCTTTTATTAACTAAAGAATGAAGGTCTAGTCTCGAGTGGTCGACCCGTCCAGAATACTAAGGGACTGGGAGGTAGTCACTTATATACCTGGAATAGTGGGAGGAGTCAGCCGAGGCATGTCCAGACCTGTACCTAGTGGAATACACATACGCATACAGACAGGTATAACAGTGGTTTACCACAGTGGGTTGGTAATTTAAATATTTTAATGAGGCTGGCAGTCTCTGATTTAACCTTTGCTGGTTTTACACTGGCCAGCCAAGTTTCCCGGGTCTCGGGCAACCCGGCAGCTGAAGGGAGGCGAGGACAGCTTCAGGGAGTGGCAAGTGCCTTTACAGCACAGCTTGTGGGCCAGGAGCAGGAGTGCTTCCACCCAACCCCCCAAGCTCCCCCCACCCAGTCAGGGATCGGAATTTCCCTGCGCACCAACCCCCCACCCCGCCCCGGGGCCGGGGTTGGGGATTGGACCTACCTGTTCATCAGGCTGACTTCCAGGCGGGGAAGTTGTCAAGTACAAAAGACGCATGCTGTGGAGTTAAAATTCCACAGCATGCGAGGAAACCCGGACTTGCGGGTTTCCCGTCCAAAACTCCACTCCCCTGCCTACATAACCTGCACCTTGTTAATATCCAGGCCATTCTGTTTACAAAGTCTCAAGCACTAGGAAATATTACAAAATGTTCCTTAAAACTTATTTATGTTGCCAATCTTACATAATGTTTAAGGTTCTGGTTGGCAGATTGCACTCCAATGTAAAATGCGCCACAGTTGTCAATCTCAGATTTCCTATGGACTCCCTAGGATACATTTTCTGCTCAAGCCTTTTGCTGGGTATTAGTCAGGCAGTGTGTTACAATTACCCATCCCACCATTAGTCTGCTGACCCTTCCTGATATTATGGGGTAAGCTTTATTTAACTAAACGTGGCCAACCTTTGACCCATATTGGGCCTGGTAAGTGGCCACATATAGGTGCAAATACATCAGTAGCCTTTACAAGGACTTCTAATATTTTAATGTACTAGTTGAACTCCTGCAGCGTTGCACATGGGGAGTTGACACACAAGTAATGTTTTCAGGTGAAGCAGGGTTAGAGGCTGGAGACTAATTGGACCAGAGCAAGTAGATAGAATTCAGTCCCCATTTTAAAGTCATGCATGCTCTCTTTTTTATATTTCCATTATAAATTCCTATGTCCACATTTACTTCCTATGTCAACTTGTCACACAGTAATAGTACCCTCCTCCCAGTGGTGCAGCAGATTATAGAAGAACACAACAGTAAATGGGTAAAAGATCAATTAGGAAATAAACTAATTGATGTGGAGAAGGTTTAATGTTTCACCAGCAGAAAAGAGGCATTCAAAATTGTCCATCAAATGAAGGGGATCACAAATGTGCTAGTCAACTTGTCAGACCCCGAGTTGATGGACTGTTGCAATGGGATGGCAGGTGTAGCGGATGACTGATCAGTGTTGAGGGGGGTTAGGGAGTTTGGGGGCCAGGTCAGCAGGGTCCATTGTGCTGCACTGGCTGGGAGGCGAGCTGATGGGGAGCGGTATGGAATTTTTACAATGTCAAAAATTGTTAGATAGCTGGGTTGGGTGGAAGCAAGTCTCAGAGGTGGAGAGGGCAATAAATTATGGAAACTGTTACATTTGATTTTAATCTTTATTACATACTTTCCTATACCAATATGGCTGTTGGCTCAAAAATGTAGGCTGCTCCACAGTGACACTGGTAGCCAGATACTGCAACTGAATGCAGACTAAAGCAAATTTTTAAGTATGAACTCTCAACATAGTACTTGACAGTTATTGTTTTAGCAGCTAATGTTATGTGGTTTCTGTTGAGTCTGTGTTTTCAAATGCAGTTATACTGAATAACAGGACACAGACTACAGAAGTAAGTAAACATGTCTTTAGTGATTGAGGGTCAGGGCTGAACTGAGATACACTTTGCTCCGCAGGGTTTATATACCGGTGTGGTCACCACCGGTACTACAATGTACAGGAGCCATCAAAAAGTAGTCCATCACCTTAAGGTATCCTCTTAAGGTAGTACAGGTTACATACACTACAGTTTCCATTGAAAACTATTATCACAGCAACATCTGCAGGTGTAACTGATACTGCAAGTAAATGTCGACAGTTGTTCCCATCGTCAGAACCTGGCATAGGAGTTTTAAATGCAATTTCCAGTAGCTCTCTACGTACAAGCTTCTAACTGAGGGGCAAAAGTGCTACCACTGAACCAAGCAGGTGGCCATTAAACATGCTGCTAACCTTCACAATCATTTTAGGTTCCTCTGTTCTACATTTGGCTTCTTATAATGTATTCAGTTTTATAGTTGCTTTTTGCACTTCCTCTGCATGTTCAAGTTCCATGTCAGATAAAATATACAGAATTCTATAGTGAACACAGTATCTTTTAACTACTAGATATGCTTTTTCTTAAGCTTCAGTACTACACAGGTCCTTTCTCAAAGAAGCATTAATAGTGGATAAGTCTAAACATTTACTATTTTATTGATGTGGAGATGCCGGTGTCGGACTGGGGTGGACAAATGTGAGAAGTCACAACACCAGGTTATAGTCCAACAGCTTTATTTGAAATCACAAGCTTTCGGAGCGCTGCTCCTTCGTCAGGTGAAGTGGAGAGATGCATAAAGACACAGCTTATATAGTCACAGAACACTGCCAGATGATTACAGGTAATCTTTCTAACTGCCCTTTATCACACCTCGGCAGAGAGATAATCACAGCAATCAAAGGTGTGAATGGTGTCCAAACAGGTCAGTCAGGAAAACATTACATCAAAGAGCAATGAGGTGGGGTCAAATGTTGCAGCTGCTGGGGTCAGTATGAAAAACAAAAGGACAAGCAAAATTCAATAAAAAAAAAAAAAAAAAAAAAATTCTGCTGGAAATCACAGCAGGTCTGGCCGTATCAGTGTAGAGAGAACAAGCCAGGATGGTGTGACTAGAAGTGAGGCAGGTACGGGGATCAAGGAGGTAGTGTTGGAGGAGCCACAGCCCTTGCACTTGTCCAACAGGTTCGAGGCTCTTACTCCCTGTGAGGATGGGAACAGGGACTGCGGGGAGGATGAGCAACCTGGCCACAGCACCGTGGAGCGGGGGGCCATTCAAATGGGGGGAGTTAAAAGAAATGTTGTAGTGGTAGGGGATAGTATCGTTAGGGGGATAGATAGAGTTCTCTGCAGCCGAGAGCAAGAGTCCCGAAGGCTGTGTTGCTTGCCCGGTGCCAGGGTTAAGGACATCTCCTCTGGACTGGAGAGAAACTTGGAGTGGGAGGGGGAGGTTCCAGTTGTCGTGGTCCATGTTGGTACCAACGACATAGATAGGACAAGGAAGGAGGTTCTGCTGAGGGAGTTTGAGCAGCTAGGGGCCAAATTAAAAAGCAGAACCACAAGGGTAATAATCTCTGGATTATTACCTGAGCCACGAGCGAATTTGGCTAGGACAAATAAAATTAGAGAGTTAAATGTGTGGCTCAAAGACTGGTGTGGGAGAAATGGGTTTTGCTTCCTGGGACACTGGCACCAGTACTGGGGCAGGAGGGAGCTGTTCCGTTGGGACGGGCTTCACTTGGCCAGTGCTGGGACTAGAGTCCTGGCGGATCATATAACTAGGGCTGTAGAGAGGGCTTTAAACTAACTAGTGGGGGGGAGGTTCCTAGAGAGCAAATAATACAAATGACAACAGAGAAGGTCATAGACTTAGGTAGCAGTGGGGAAATTAAAAACCAGAGCATGTCAGGAAGGGGCAGAAGGTATGGAGTAAAAGGTAAAGTAATAAAAAGGGCAAAAGCAGGAACTAAGTGTCACAAAACATCTTTGAAAGTTCTCTATCTGAATGCACGTAGCATTCGTAACAAAATAGATGAGTTAATGGCACAAATAACTACATATGGGTATGATCTTGTGGCCATTACAGAAACATGGCTGCAGGGTGACAATGCCTGGGAATTAAACATACCAGGTTATTTAACGATCAGGAAGGACAGGCAGGAAGGAAGGGGAGGTGGGGTGGCTATGTTAATAAAGGAAGGAATCACTGAAATACAGAGAAATGATATTGAGTCAAAAGATTAGGACAATGAAACAGTTTGGGTGGAGGTAAGGAATAATAAGGGGAAAAAAACACTAGTGGGCGTAGTCTATAGGCCTCCGAACTGTGGCAACTCTGTTGGACGGATTATCAATCAGGAAATAGTTGAGGCTTGTAATAAGGGAACATCTATAATTATGGGGGATTTTAACTATCATATTAATTGGACAAATCAAATTGGGCAGGGCTGCCTTGAGGATGAGTTCATTGAGTGTATTAGGGATGGGTTTCTTGAGCAGTATGTAACTGAACCGACCAGGGGGCAGGCAACCTTAGATCTGGTCCTGTGTAACGAGACAGGATTAATTAAAAATGTCCTAGTAAAGGATCCCCTTGGAATGAGTGACCATAACATGGTTGAATTCCATATTCAATTAGAGGGTGAGAAGGTTGGATCTCAAACAAGCGTGCTAAGCTTGAATAAAGGAGACTATGAAGGTATGAGAGCGGAATTGAGTAGAGTGGATTGGGAAAATAGATTAAAGGGTAAGACGATACATGATCAGTGGTGTACATTTAAGGAGTTATTTTACAACTTCCAAAAAATATATATTCCACTGAGAAGAAAAGGGTGTAAAAGAAAAGACAGCCATCCGTGGCTAAGTAAAGAAATTAAGGATAGTATTCAACTAAAAACAAGGGCATATAAGGTAGCCAAATCTAGTGGGAGGATAGAGGATTGGGAAAACTTTAAAAGACAACAAAAAATAACAAAAAGATTGATTAAGAAAGGGAAGATAGATTATGAAAGTAAATTAGCAAAAAATATAAAAACAGATAGTAAGAGTTTTTATAGTTATATAAAAAGAAAAAGGGTGGCTAAAGTAAATGTTGGTCCCTTAGTGGATGAGACCGGGAAATTAATGGTGGGAAATATGGAGATGGCAAAAACACAATGAATATTTTACATCAGTCTTTACAGTAGAAGACACTAAGAATATCCCAACACTGGACAAACAGGGGGCTAAAGGGGGGGGAGGAGCTAAACACGATCAAAATCACTAAGGAAGTGGTACTCGGTAAAATAATGGGACTCAAGGCGGATAAATCACCTGGACCTGATGGCTTACATCCTAGGGTCTTGAGGGAAGTGGCGGTAGGGATTGTGGATGCATTGGTAATAATTTTCCAAAACTCCCTGGACTCGGCAATGGTCCCGGCAGACTGGAAAACTGCTAATGTAACACCCTTATTTAAAAAGGGCAGTAGACAGAAGGCTGGAAACTATAGACCGGTTAGCCTAACATCTGTGGTAGGTAAAATTTTGGAGTCCATTATTAAGGAGACAGTAACAGGACATTTGGATAATCATAATTTAATAGGACAAAGTCAGCATGGTTTTATGAAGGGGAAGTCATGTTTGACAAATTTGCTGGAGTTCTTTGAGGAAGTAACATACAGGGTGGATAAAGGGGAACCAGTGGACGTAGTGTATTTAGACTACCAAAAGGCATTTGACAAGGTGCCACACAAAAGATTATTGCTTAAGATAAAAAAATCACGGGATTGGGGGTAATATTCTGGCATGGATAGAGGATTGGCTATCTAACAGAAGGCAGAGAGTTGGGATAAATGGTTCATTCTCAGACTGGCAATGAGTAACTAGTGGTGTTCCGCAGGGGTCAGCGCTGGGTCCCCAACTCTTTACAATCTATATTAACGATTTGGAGGAGGGGACCGAGTGTAACATATCAAAGTTTGCAGATGATACTAAGATGGGAGGGAAAGTAGTGAGTGAGGAGGACATAAAACACCTGCAAGGGGACATAGACAGGCTAAGTAAGTGGGCAAAGATTTGGCAGATGGAATACAATACTGGAAAGTGTGAGGTTATGCACTTTGGCAGGAAAAATCGTAGAGCAAGCTATTATCTTAATGGCAAGAAACTGGAAAGTACTGAAGTACAAAGGGATCTGGGGGTCCTGGTGCACGAAACTCAAAAGGTTAGTATGCAGGTGCAGCAAGTGATTAAGAAGGCCAATGGAATGTTGGCTTTCATTGCTAGGGGGATAGAATATAAAAATAGGGAGGTATTGCTTCAGTTGTACAAGGTATTGGTGAGACCGCACCTGGAATACTGCGTACAATTTTGGTGTCCATACTTAAGAAAGGACATACAGGTAGACTATCCTTTATCCGAAAACCTCGGGACCAGCCGAGGTTTCGGATAAAGGAAAATTTCGGATTTCGGAAGGTGGGTCGGCGGGGGTGTCAGCGGGGGTCCGCGGGGGGGTCGTGCGCACGACTTACGCTGACGCTCAGCGTAAGTCAGTCGGGGTCGGCGGGGGTCGGGGCCGGCGAGGTCCGCGGGGGGGGGGGGGGTCGGCGGTTGTCGGGGCTGGCGGGGTCGGCGGTTGTCGGGGCGGGTCGGCGGTTGTCGGGGCTGGCGGGGTCGGCGGTTGTCGGGGCCGCGGGGGGGGGGTCGGCGGTTGTCGGGGTCGGCGGTTGTCGGGGCCGGCGGGGTCCGCGGGGGGGTCGGCGGTTGTCGGGGCTGGCGGGGGCCGCGGAGGGGTCAGCGGTTGTCGGGGCTGGCGGGGGCCGCGGGGGGGGGCGGGGGGGGGGTGGTCGGCGGGGGGTCGTGCGCACAACTTACCCTTTATCCGAACTTCCGAAACCGGAACCCTCTAAAAACCAAAGGTTTTTTCGTTCGTACGCACGACTTACGCTGAACGAAAAAACCTTCGGTTTTTAGAGGGTTTCGGTTTTCGGAAGTCCGGATAAAGGGTAGTCTACCTGTACTTGCTCTCGAGTCAGTACAAAGAAGGTTCACTCGGTTAATCCCGGGGATGAGGGGATGGACATATGAGGAGAGGTTGAGTAGATTGGGACTCTACTCATTGGAGTTCAGAAGAATGAGAGGCGATCTTATTGAAACATATAAGATTGTGAAGGGGTTGGATCGGGTGGATGCGGGGAAGATGTTCCCGATGATGGGTGAAACTAGAACTAGGGGGCATAGTCTTAGAATAAGGGGCTGCTCTTTCAAAACTGAGATGAGGAGGAACTACTTCACTCAGAGGGTGGTAGGTCCATGGAATATGCTGCCCCAAAAAACTGTAGAAGCTACATCATTACATAAATTTAAAACAGAAATAGACAGTTTCCTAGAAGTAAAGGGAATTAAGGGTTACGGGGAGCGGGCAGGAATTTGGACATGAGTCTAGGTTCGGATCGGTCATGGCCCTGTGGGTAGCCTGATCCTGCTGCTATTTCGTGTGTCTAATTCTGTTAGATGCAGGAGATGGTTCTGTGATAGTGGATTGGCAGTTAGGATCAGATCAGCCATGATCTTATTGAATGGCGGAGCAGGCTCGAGGGGCCGATTGGCCTACTCCTGCTCCTATTTCTTATGTTCTTACAAGCCAATGACGACTCAAGTCTGGATGACTATACGTCAGGTGGGGTTACATGTAGCGTGACATTGCTGTGATTATCTCTCTGCCGAGGTGTGATAAAGGGCAGTTAGAAAGATTACCTGTAATCATCTGGCAGTGTTCTGTGACAATATATGCTGTGTCTATAGGCATCTTTTCACTGCACCTGACGAAGGAGCAGCGCTCCGAAAGCTTCTACTATTTTATTGATACTTCTTTGATTATTGCTGCTATGAACTCCCCTTTTTTGTTCCTCCTAAACTCTAAATTGTATATGGTGTTCTTCCTGAATCATTCTATTGAAATTAAGACTCACTGCACTGTCTCTCACTGTAACATTTCTTTCCCCCAAGTCTTCAATACAGGAAACTCTCTTTTATCCAGCACCGACGGGACCGCCGTGGTGCTGGTTGATCAAAAAGTCCGGATTACAGAGAGGTACACTTACCAAGGTACGAGAGCCCCGTACACGGCCACAGGTGCAGGAGCCCCGGTTACACGGCACTTGTGCAGGAGTCCTGGTTACACGGCCACAGATCCAGGAGTCCCTGTTGCACGGCCACAGGTGCAGGAACCCCGGTTACACGGCCACAGATCCAGGAACCCCGGTTACACGGCCACTAATATATAGTAAAATTTACCAGAACCTACTCCTGAATTTTGCCGGTTAAAAGAGAGTTTCCTGTACTGCGCAATTCCTCACCTCCTCAGTTTTCTCTTATTCCTATACTCTACAGGTTTTTAAAACTTAAGCTTGGCACCACCTAATTCTTGATTTGCCTCAATACCTTTCCTATGCTTCACAATTTTGTTATGTACAGTATGCCATGGCCCTTCATCTACATTTCTCAATTTCAAAAAATACATACCTTACAATGGAAACAGATTCACGGTGGCATAGTGGTTAGCACTGTTGCCTCACAGTGCCAGGGACCCGGGTTCGAATCCGGCCTCGGGTGACTGTGCAAACTCCACACAGACATTCTCCCCGTGTTTGCGTGGGTTTCCTCCGGTTGCTCCGGTTTCCTCCCACAGTCCAAAGATGTGCGGGTTAGGTTGATTGGCTATGATAAATTGACCCTTAGTGTTAGGGGGATTAAATACGTGGGGTTACGGGGATAGGGTGGGATGTGTGTTGGTGTAGGGGTTACGGGGATCGGGTGGGATATGTGTCGGTGCAGGCTCGATGGGCCGAAATGGCCTCTATCTGCACTGTGGGGTTTCTGTGATTTCTGTGATTTTTGTGATAAGTACATTTATATCAGTCTAGACTATTAGACCACAAGCGATGAGAAGTTACCTGGTTCCATAAAAACTTTACAGCTTCTTCCTGCACCATCCTTTGAATGCGTTCTTCTTCACATTCTTTCCTCCATCTACAAAGATCCCAAGATAGAACAAAAAAGAGAATGAAGATTTAAACTTTTTGTAGGAACTTATCATGCAGTATTTTCTTGGTTTGCAAGAATCAGGGTCAGTCAGAAGGCAATGTTCCCTCCTCCCATAATCCTGACTCGTATTCCATGTAGCAGCCCAGCAGCAAATTGGAAGGGAAAGGGGTGGTGCTTTTTGAGAGAGGGAGAGGGGTATAAATGCTGAGTATTATATAAAGTGCTGGGGTTATATTAACATTTTTGTAATTTAGTAGATTATTTATAGTTGCCATATGCAGCAAGAAGCATGCCAATCTCTGCTCAGATGAATAGTAACCAGCTGAACATATACTCACTGGATACATTGCCAGGGCAGTTCTTTTGCAATATAATCTGTCTTTTGAGGCTTATTTCAGACCTTTACCAGTTAACATTTTATCTAAAGAATCTTTGAGGGTTGGGGGTGGGGGTGGAAAAGAGAGAGGGGGGGAAAAAAGTTATTTAAATTGAAAATATTTTTCCTTCCCGTTCCCTTAGGCGATGTTCCCCTTTAAAGATCCAGAGACCTTTTAGAGATGTTGGCCCGGAATTTGCAGTGAACAGCAAAGTGAAGACGTTCGCTGCTGGCCCTGAAATAAGCTTCTCAATCCTTATGATCTCGATATCCCTGTGTTGAGAACTTCGGGTTTTCCGACCTTCAATTCAAATCAATGGAAGTTAGTGGGGATTCCCTTGTGTGAACTGCTGTGACAGCAACAAGCTGTCTAAGCAACCAATGAAAAGGTAGAATTCTCACAGACAGCGAACAAGGAAGTGAGTAAGCTCCTAAAATTTTAACTTTTTAAAAATGTTAAGGAGATCAAAACAAAGATTGGAGCTCTCACATGGAGAAAAGGCAAACCTGAAATGAAGATGGACAAACTTCTTTTAATTTTTTTTTAAGTTTCTTAAAAATTTAAATTTTATTAAAATGGACAAATTTCACACTGCACAAAATTTAAATTAGTTTTCCAAGCCCTTAACATTTGTTTAGCAGTAATAATGCTGTTAAAACCCCAGTTACACCTAATCCCTTTGGGTCTAACTTTTAATGGGGACTTTGACAGTGTAATTACTGCGGAAGAGCCGAAGTTTGTGTCAGTTTCCCTGATTTGGCTGATTACACAGATTGCTGACTCTGTGGTGGGGGGGCGTGCAGCGCAGCCAGTTTTGGAGCAGTCAATGACTAACCGCAACTTCAGGATTTCTGCATGTACATGCAAATGCGCTAAATCCTGAAGTTGCGGTCAGTTTCAAAGGCAGAATGACGGCATCATCCCGACTGCAAATTCCGGGCCAATGTTTCATAAATAGTTGCATTTTATTTGGACATTATGCTAGTATTTACCTTTATTTTGCCTGCCATTTTATTCCTTATTTATAAAACCAGGAATGGCAAATCCGCTTAATTTCACATATTTGAATTTCAAGGTCAAAACTACTTCAAACCCAGTTAGTCATAAATTGGAAGTGGAAAACCTGGATTAGCTTCAAGGCCTGGTTGTTTCAGATTTCTTTTGGAATCTTGTTGAATCAACCCAAGCAAACGCAGATTGTCACTCAGATTTACCCACAGTACAGTATTTTGAGACTGAGATGAGCATGGGTAAATATTTGGTTATTAGTCTGCTGCAGGACTTTGGGTTTTCACTCTCTAAATAGGACATACTTAATCAGAATGCCGTATGAATTCTCAAACGAATAAAAGAACCCCTCCCCACTCCAGTATTTCACCTGATTACTTCTTCAGTCAAGTATTCCACATGTTCCTGCATCCTACGTAGCCGGATTTCACAACGTATTTCCTTTGCCTTTGGATTCCAGTTCCTGGTGTAGAATCCTCGCCAGTGTGCTTGAATCTTTATGGCTGCTTTATTCATTTCATTCAGAAATTCTGGGTTTGGCTCAAATGTTACAGACATACCAGATTTATCTGGCTTTGAGTCTTCTCTCACTACCTTCCTGCCAGTTTCCATTGGCACACGATTGGGCAATCCATTATCTGGCAAATTGTGCTCCTTGGTTAATGCTGTTGACGCTGGGTATTTGCTTACATTTGAAGTGAAGTTGACACAAGATTGCACTGGACTGGGTACATGGAACAACTTACTGCCACTCCCTTCTTTACCTTTCTCACTAGCTCTTCCCACCCATGCTCCGTATTCTTCTGCTCTTCTTGCAACCCTCTGATGCTTTTGGTCATCGCTATCCTCGTGTTTAGCTCCAGTTTCCAAATGAAATGGTGTTGTGACATCACCTTCTGGAATCGGCGTATCTCCAGGAAGCCTCAGATTATGGGAAGGTGAAAGAGGGGACATTGCAGTGGTTACAGGCATGAATGTAGACTCTGAAGAGAGAAGACTGCAATTCAGTTTATCTTCATCAGTCTGTATATCCTCCAAGAAGAGCTCACTACGACAACACCCTGCAGTCTGTCCAAGAACTGGTGAGAACTGCTGGATTGCACGGGACTGGTCTCCATGGACACTCGCTGCAACCCACGAGTTAATTCGAATTGTAGGCTCTAGAATACAACCACAAAAAGAAAATAAGTTTTTAGCTTTGTAGCATGAAAGCACACTTCTTTCTTTTTGTGCCTGTGCAGGGCAAGGCTGCAAACTCATATACTGTACACATCAAAGGCTGCAGATCTACTGCACACGGTCACAGTCTTATACAGTGGGTCTCACTTCATTCCATAGTGTACGGACTAGAAATGTTATGCAAAATTGACTGGATAAGTAACTTATCACATCATCTGACCACAGTCAAATCCTCCTACTACTTCACACTAATCCTGGTGGGACTGCCCTTGTGTTGCATCTCCAGCAGTGCCTTCTCCTTCAGCTCCTACATGGTCACTTCCAGAGTTCCTCAAGGATTTACCCTTGGGGCCCCCCTCCTCCTCTTCATCTACATAATGTCCTTTAGTGGCATCCCTAGACACGGGGTCAGCTTCCACATGTAAGCTGATGACACCCAGCTCTACCTCTCCGCAACATGACCTCCTCTTTGCTGTCAGGGTGCCTGTTTGACATCATTGGGAAACAAGTCAGAAGTTCCTACAACTGAACATAAGGAAGGCCAAAGTCATCCTTTTCAGCTCCTACCAGAAATATCATAGGCTGGTCATTGACTCCATGTCCTTCTTTGCTTTCTGCCCCGTCCATCTCTTTATCCATCAGCTACATTCCCTTTAATACTATTTATTTATCTTCAGCTTTAGAATAAGTCTCTTATAAAGGCACCTTATCAAATGCCTTCCACAATTCATATATACAAAATTCAAAACCGCCATCATTAATCCCGCCTTAAAAAAAAATCCTTGACCCCTCTGCCCTTGCAAACCACTGTCCATCGCCAACCTCACTTTCCTCTCCAAAGTCCTGAACATGCTGTTGACTCCCAAATCCATGCCTAGGTTTCGCACAACTCCATGTTTGAATCACTCCAATCACGATTTTGCTCTGCCACAGCACTAAAACAGCCCTAATCAAAGTCACAAAAGACATCCTCTGTGACCATAGTGCACTATCCCTCCTTATCCTCCTTGATCTCTCTGCAGCCTTCGACACGGGTGACCACATCATCCTCCTCTCATATCTGGTCCGTCGACCAGCTCAATGAAAATGCCCTCGCTTGGGTTTCACGCTTACCTACCCAAATCATAGCCAGAGCATTTCCAGCAATGCCTTCTCTTCCTGTAACTGCACCGTTACCTCTGGAGTCCCCCCAAGGATTTATCCTTGGCCCCCTCCTATTCCTCAGCTACATAATGCCCCTTGGTGACATCAACCAAAGACATGGGGTTAGCTTCCATGTGTATGCTGATGACACCCAGATCCACCTCTCCATCAAAACTCTCAACCCCTCCATTGCCTCGGTATTATCAGACTGCTCATCTTGACATCCAATCTTGGATGAGCTCCAATTTCATCCAGTTAAACATCGGGAACGCTGAAGCCATCGTCTTTGGCCCCCGCCACAAACTCTGGACTCTTACTACTGATTCCATCCCACTCCTCAACAACCGTCTCAGTTTGAACCAGACTGTTCACAACCTCTTATTCGACCCGAAGCCGAGCTTCCAACCTCACAGCCTCTCCATCACAAAGACCGCCTACTTCCACTCCGTAACATCACCCGTCTCTGCCCATCTTCTGCTGAAACCCTTTGTCACCTCCAGATTTGACTATTCCAATGCTCTCCTGGTTGACTTCCCACCCTCCACCTTCCGTCAACTTCAGCTCCTCCAAAAAACACTCTACTGACCGTATTCTATCCCACACTAAGTCCCACTCATGCATAACCCCCGTCTTTGCTGATGTATATTGTTTATATGGGATTGTGCAAAGCATTACAAATTAAGTTGAGGAACTACAGGCATTAATTAGAATGTTGGGATATGATGATGTAGCTTTAAAGAAAACTTGGCTTCAACCAAAGCAAGTCCAGGCTAGAAAATCTTAATGAGAGATGGGAGAAGGGAAAAGGGAAGGGGTGAACTTATTAATTAAATACATAATTACAGCTGTAGATAGTTTTCATTGATGGTGGTGCCGCTCACATGGCGTCTGTCTGGGTTAAGGAATGATGAGGGTACTATAACTTTATGTAGACAACTGAACAGTAGAAAGGAATTAGACATGCAACACATCAATTAAGGAAACCATCTTGGATGTACTCTAAACATCTCTCCCCATTTTGACCGCAAACATTTGTCTTATTCTAATCTACCGCAGTCTTAAAGTCTCCCATTATCACAGTTATTACTACTTCAAACCCCTCTAAATTACCTATAAATCTCATCCTCAATTTCTTTCCACTATTCAGTTATCTACATATGGTTATGGATCTTTTATCATTTCTTAACGCAGAGAGACGCCATCTGAGCACCAGTCATTTAAGCTCTCCTTTCTATGGCTGTAATTATGTTCTTAATGAATAAGTCCAGTCCTCCTTCCTTTTTATCTCATGAAAATGTTACAGCCGGGAATACTTAGTTCCCAGACTTGCCTTGATTGAAGCCAAGTTTTCTAAGTTTCTGTCAAGGATACATCATCATATCCCGCCATTCCAATTAGTGCCTGTAGTTCCCGGACTTCATTTCTAAAGCTTTGCACAGTCCCATATAAACACAGCAACCATGACCCTTTTATATTCCTCAAGTATCCTTTTCCTTATTTTTTTCTCTGGTACTTTCCCTCTGGATCAGTCTCCTTTACTCCTCCTCTATCCCCTTAGATTTCCAATCCCCTTAGTGCTGTCTGATTTTTCTCCTAAATAGCCTAGCTCTAATTATAAGATTATGCTCTCTTGATTTAGATTCAGAGGGGGAAAAAAAATCTGTATCTACCCTATTGAATCCCTTTTTCATTTTAAACACATCAGGATGACCCCTAAATCTCAAGCCAAATTTATGCAACCATAATTCATAATTTAACCATTTAAGCCCTGGTAACATTCTGGTGAATCTGCACTGTAGCCCTTCCAAGGCCAATATATTTTTCCTGAGGTACGGTGCCCAAAACTGAATGCAGTATTCCAGATGGGATCTGACCAAGGCTCTGTACAACTGAAACATCACTTTCTCACTTTTGAATTCAAACCCCCCTTGAGATAAAAGGTCAACATTCCATTGGTCTTTCAGAATACTTTTTGTACCTGTACATAACCTTTTAGTGATTTGTGTACATGGACACCTAAATCCCGTTGTTCCTCCACAGCTCCTAGTTTCTCACCATTAAGTAAATGTCCAAAGTGAATGACCTCACATTGAACACCATCCGTCACAGTTTTTCCTCCAGTAATAGATATTACTGTCTTGGAGGTCCTGCTTTTTAATCCCAACACCTCACCTCTCAAACTCTCTTTGCAAGACTTCCATCCTGTTCTTCCCTATGTAATTAGTACCAACATGAGCCAAGATTTCAGGCTGCTCACCCTTCCTTTCCAGAATCTCCTCCACATGCACCATTATGTCCCTTACACTGGCACATGGAAAGCAACAGACTGTGAGTTTCCTTTTTTGACATCATCACTCCCCCCCCCCCCACCCCCCAGCCAATCACTTATTCCATAGTGCTATGATGTTGCTTGTGATTTACCTCCTTGCGCTGCTGTTCTCGTCTGCCGCTCTGTACAACTATCAGACAACTTCAGACCGCTAGGAATCCTCTCTACAGATAATCACCCATTGCCCCTTCCTTGCTATTCCTCTCTACTTGTAGGGTATCCACCTCCTGGAATGTAGATTCCAGGAATCCTTCCTCCTATATCGTGCAAAAGTTTCTCCAACTGAATTTCAAGCTAAAGTGAATCCATCTGGAGACATTCCTTGCATTTGTGATTTCCTAGACACTATCTTCCAGAAACTTCCACACAATACACATTCCACATTGGACAGGCAAGCCCAGTACTGTCATATAGTGATATACTCTCACAGCAGGGGAACTAAAATTTTTAAGAGTGCTTGAAATTACGTAGGATATACAGCACAGAAACTGGCTATTCAGCCCAACTAATCTATGCTGGTGTTTAAACTCCACACGAGTATCCTCCCATTCTATATACCTCATCTCAACCTTTCAGCATAGTTTCTATTCCCTTTTCTTTCATATACTCATCTAGCTTCCTTTTGAAAGCATCCAAGCTTTTTGCCTCAACCACATTCTAACCACTGTGAGTAAAGACATTTTTCCTTATTTTGCAATTGGATTTATTAGTAACCATTGTATTTATGGCCCCTAGTTTTGGATTCGCCCACAAGTGGAACATTCTTTTCATATCTACCCTGTCCAACCCATTCATAATTTTAAAGACCTCGATCAGGTCACCTCCATGTCTATTCTTTTCTAAAAAAAAAAAGCCTCAACCTGTTCAATCTTTCCCGATAGCTGTATTCCCTCAGTTCTGGCACCATTCTTGTATTTCTTTTTTGCACGTTCTCCAGTACTTCTATACCCTTTTTATAGTATGGCGATCAGAACAGTGCACAGTAATCTAAGTGCGGCGTGACCAAGGTCCTATCGCTACTTTTGAATTCTATACCGCTAGAAATAAATCCCAGTGCTTTGTTAGCATTTTTAATTGCTTTTGTTCTGGGCTTATTACATGCAGATAGCACCCTCTAGTGGTAGTAAGTGTATAGCAGTGTTAGTATATAGCAATATGTTATTTGACCTTTCTTCCTGTTTGACCCGGAAGTAGTATTCCGGGGAGTGTTCCTGCTGAGTTATGAAGACGCTCACATGAGGGATTCTCAATCCTGTTCCATCCCATCTTATATGCTAGGCAAGACAATGTCTGTGAGTATCTTTGTTTAATAACATGATAACAACCTTGTCAGTGTAGTATTTTGACAATACTTTGTCTATAAGAAGTTATTAGCTGTTAGTTACCGAGGTTTAGCTTCAGTGCTAGTTAGTCATACAATTAGTCTATTCTGTTGTTATAAATATGTTTCGTCTATTCTGTTGTTATAAATATGTTTATATCTTATGTAACATCTAATGTATAGTACTCAGTTCTATGTACAAAACATACTTTGTCTTTGTTTACAGTTTCACAAATTTGTTCAAGTAAAGCTTCAAAACAGCTTCTCGAGGAATTATTTGAATGAGTGTTTAGCTGGCTGGATAACTAGATAGGAGTACGTCTAGCGAGACCAGTACAGTGAAAAGACAGCATTACGGCTAGCTGTGAAGAGAGGAGATCCTCCACGTGGAGCAGCAAGGACTCGGAGTCGGCCATCACGACAGAGCCAGCTTAAGTCTTCACCTTGTACACCACACTTACCCCAAGCCAGCATGGCAGAAGGTAATACCGAAAACGTTACTCAGCGAGTAGAAGACCTTAAACAGTTAGATAAAACTGTAGAATGTGACAATCTGTCTATAAGCTCTCGTTACTACAGATCGCCAGCTGGTTCACGATCATCAGCCGGTTCACGGTCATCAGTCGGTTCACGGTCATTAGCCGGTTCACAGTCATCAGGTGGTTCTAAGGTAAGCATGGCCATCGCCAAAGCACGGGCTAGGCTAGAAGCAGCCCAAGCCAGAGCTGCTTATGCCAACAAAGAAATAGAAATAAAAGTTGAACAGGCCCGTCTCCAAGTTGGACGCCAAGCTGAGCAGGCCCGTCTCCAAGCCACATTAGACGCTCTGCAGGAAGAAAGAGATAGGTGCTGCATTAGCTGAGGCACAAGTACAGGAAACTGTGTGTTATCCGGAGGTTAAATGTCCGGCAAGCTCGAGCCACCGGCAAAAATCAGGAGCCGTTTTGTTACGTTTTTTTTCTTCGAGGTTTTTTTTCTTCTCGTGGCTTTTTTTTCCCCAACAGTCAGGCTCTGCAAAGTCTCTCTGAAGCTGTTGCTAAGCGACAGAGATGCTTCCAAGGTATGGCCGACTGTTTAGAAGCTGTTACTAAGCAAGAGTGTTTGTTGTCAGATACGGAGCTGAAAAGCTCCGTATGCTTCAACATTAACGCTGGTTTGTCCGGCAGTTTTGAGGGAACGGCAACAGCTCGGTCCCGTCGGTGCCGGATAGCACAAAGTTTCCTGTATTCGAGGCAATTTTAGTGGAAGCTGATCCTGAGGCAGCTAACAAACCTTTAATTCCCGTTCCGTGTGTGGTAAACCACGTTCACTATCGTTAGCACTGTTCACCACTGTTCGTTATAACTGTATCACTGACCACTATTGTATCACGGTACGAGGTCGCCTCTTGCCACACTGCTATACCTGGGATGACCACTGCCGACTCCGCCTTGGCTCCACCCACCAGGCCAGGTATAAAGGTGAGCGACTGGCTGGTATTCCTCCTGCTTGGATCGGATCACCCACGAGAGTGGGCTGTTATTTAGTCAATAAAAACCTTTAGTCACCTTCGTAACTCTTCGCCTTTTATTGGAGGAATTGATAGGTATATCACCGTGGCAGAGTCGACGACAGCGCACCAGAGATTACGTGAGCGACCAAGCCGACATACAGTTTACGAGAGGGATGAAAACCCACACATCTCTACAGACTCAAGCACTTCATATAACATGCCCCACGTCACCAATCACGGTCAAAATGGACAGCATGCCTCAAGTCACAGGGTCCTCCCCTGCAAAACAGAGGACACGGTGCAGAGGAATGGAGCGCTGAAGAGTGAAAGTCAGCAGCAAACCCCCTCTCATTTCCTTGAGACCCCCAACAGAGCCCCTACTCAAGGCAACCCTGGCACAGGTCCCAGCACCTACGACCTTGCCAAATACCTTGCACGCAGCCAGCTGGTGACTACAGGGTTAAC
Organism: Somniosus microcephalus; assembly: GCF_052327205.1. NCBI lineage: Eukaryota > Metazoa > Chordata > Chondrichthyes > Squaliformes > Somniosidae > Somniosus > Somniosus microcephalus. The sequence goes on from NC_141000.1 coordinate 93,380,163, forward strand.
CACGTTTGATGATAGACCAGAGAATTATCGGGCGTGGGAGTCCTCCTTCCACGGTGCCATATCGGGCTTAGACCTGTCGGCAGGAGAAGAGCTCGACCTCATCAAATGGCTCGGCCGAGAGTCCGCCGGACAGGCACGCAGGATAAAAGCGGTCAATGTGGGACATCCGCCAGCTGGGTTGAAGATGGCTTCGGCGAGGCTGGAAGAAAGCTACAGCTCGCCTGAAGCCATTGAAAGGGCTCTCTTTGCCAGGTTGGAGAACTTTCCGTCGTTGACAAATAAGGAACCCCAGAAGCTCCGCGACCTTGGAGATCTGCTGTCATAACTCGAAACCGCAAAGCAGGATGGCTACCTACCCGGCCTATCGTACTTAGACACTTCCAGAGGGGTAAGTCCCATCATAGAGAAGCTTCCATTCAATCTGCAGAAGTGGATATCGTTCGGGTCAGAGTTCAAGCTAAAGCACAACGTTACCGACCCCAGCTTCAACCTCTTCTCCTCCCACACAGCACTTACCAGAAGAGACAAGTTTGACAGACATGGAAAGACGCCAATATCTGTCCACAAAACGCAAGTATCTTCAACCGAGAACACAAGGGATCAGAAGAAATCTGAGGATATGAGCAAACAATGCCCCATCCACAACAAGCCCCATCCATTAAAGAAGTGCAGAGGCTTCAGAGAGATGTCCCTGGAAGACCGAAAACAGTATCTCAAAGAGAACTCTATATGTTTCAAGTGCTGCTCTTCCACGAACCATCTCACCAAGAACTGCAAGGTAGATGTAAAATGCACAGAATGTGAAAGTGATCGGCACATTTCAGCACTCCACCCAGGCCCAGCTCCTTGGAAGTCAGAGTCGTCTCCTCCCGCCTCAGAGCACGGCGGGGAGAGAGAGGGAGCTGCCGGTCCGGAGATTACATCCAAGTGCACCGAGGTGTGTGGAGAAGGAGTGAGCGCAAGAGCATGCTCCAAGATATGCCTCATTAATGTGTACCCTGTAGGACGTCGCCAGGAATCTGAAAAGATGTATGCCATACTAGAGGAACAAAGCAATCGTTCTCTGGCAAGATCCGAGTTCTTCGACATCTTTAAGGTCAAAGGAAGTCCGTCGCCTTACGCGCTGAAGACGTGTGCTGGACTTTCAGAGATAGCCGGCAGGAGGGCCTGTGGTTATGTTGTTGAGTCAGCCGACGGGAAGATTAGTCTCCCCCTTCCTACACTCATCGAATGTAATCAAGTCCCCGACAACCGTTCTGAGATTCCCACTCCGAATGCAGCTCATCACCACCGTCATCTGAGACGCATTGCAGACGAGATCCCACCTCTTGATCTAGACACAGACATACTTCTGTTGTTGGGAAGGGACACCCTGAGGGTACATAAGATAAGGAAACAGAGCAACAGTCCACATGATGCCCCTTTTGCCCAAAGGCTAGACCTCGGTTGGGTCGTCATTGGAAACGTGTGCCTCAGGGGTGCTCACAAGCCATCTCAGGTGAGCACACTCAAGACTTCCATCTTGCAGAATGGTCGTCCAAGCTACCTTACCCCATGCAGTAGTCAGATCCGAGTGACAGAGAAGTTCAGTAATACGGCCCAGCATCAGAACCCCCCAGCACTGATCTCCACAAACAGCACACAGATGATGCTCACTGGAGAGAACCCGGGTCAGTCAGTCTTCTGTCGCACCGCCAATGACCACAAACTTGCTCCATCGATCGACGACATGAGATTCCTCCAGATTATGGACAATGAGGTCTCTCGTGACAGCTCTAACAGCTGGGTTGCACCCTTACCCTTCCAGAACCCCAGACGACGGCTGCCGAACAACAGGGAGTATGCCTATAATCGTCTTAACTCACTCCGTCGCACACTAGAGAAGAAGCCAAAGATGAAAGCACACTTCCTAGAGTTTGTCAAGAAAATGCTTGTCAACGATCATGCAGAGCTAGCTCCTCCACTCCAGGAAGGCCAAGAGTGTTGGTACCTCCCTTCCTTCAGAGTCTATCACCCCAAAAAGCCAGAACAGATCCGCGTGGTGTTTGACTCCAGTGCACCATATCAGGGAGTCTCTCTCAACGATGGACTCCTCACAGGGCCCGACCTCAACAACAGCCTCTTGGGGGTACTCATGAGATTCAGGAAAGAGCCCGTCGCCATCACTGCCGATATCCAGCACATGTTTCACTGCTTTGTGGTGAGAGAAGACCACAGAGACTTCCTCCGCTTCCTGTGGTATCGCAACGACCCTAACAGAGACATTGTGGACTACAGAATGCGTGTCCATGTCTTCGGGAATAGCCCATCCCCTGCTGTCGCCATATACGGACTAAGGAGGGCTGCCAAGGAAGACGATGACGACTTTGGCAGTGATGTGAGAGGGTTCATCGAACAAGAGTTCTACGTCGACGATGCATTGAAGTCATTCCCGACCGAAGCAGAGGCCATCAGTACCCTTGGATGAGCTCAGGAACTACTTGCACTATCCAACCTCAGGCTACACAAGATAGCCTCTAACAGACCAGCAGTGATGGAGGCATTCCCCCCCTGAAGATCGTGCTAAGGACGTCAAGGATCCAGATCTCTTCACTGATGACCTCCCCCTACAGCGTAGCCTAGGAGTGTCTTGGACCATAGCAACAGACACGTTCACGTTCCAAGCCTTAGATGACAAGAAACCCTTCACACATAGAGGAGTGCTCTCTACAGGCAACAGCCTATACGACCCTCTCGGCTTCTTAGCCCGTCACCATACAAGGCAGGCTGCTCCTCAGGGAACTCTCCACACGTGCTGAAGAGTGGGATTCACCCCTCCCTGAAGAGATGGAAGCAGAGTGGGACAGATGGAGAGACTCACTTCAAGACTTACAGGAGATCCGAATACCTCGCTCCTATACGTCCTTCTCTCCCTCAAATGCCCAATTCAAGGAGCTTTGTGTCTTTGCAGACGCAGACGCATCCGCTAAGGCCATTGCAGGTGTGGCTTATCTGAAGGTCACCACTCAAGATGGACAAAGCAAAGTCGGCTTCGTCTTTGGCAAGGCCAAGTTGGCACCCCAGCCAGACCTCACCATACCCAGATTGGAACTGTGCGCAGCAGTATTTGCAGTTGAGATTGCAGAGTTCATAGTAGAGGAGATTGATCTGAAGTTTGACAGCATCACGTATTATATAGACAGCAAAGTGGTGCTAGGATACATCCATAACCAAAGTAGACGGTTCTACGTATACGTGAACAACAGGGTCCAACGTATTCGACAGTCCACATCCTCTGACCAGTGGAGGTACGTCCCCACAGACCTGAACCCAGCTGACCATGGGTCTAGATCTGTAACAGCGTCCCTTCTCAGCAGCACGACTTGGCTGTCAGGACCTGCTTTTCTTCAGGATCCGTCCCTGCACTCCTCTGAACTCAATGAGTCATTCGACCTCCTCAACCCTGTTTCTGACTCCGAGATACGCCCACAAGTCACAGCGAACGTTACTCAAATCTCCAAGGACCTGATGAGCACCAAACACTTCGAGCGTTTCTCCAAATGGAACACTCTCAAAGACAGTAGCATGCCTAATTCACATAGCTCATACCTTCTCCCAGTCTACTCAAGAGAGTAGCTGCCATGGGTGGCACATCTGTCGTAAGAGTCCCTCTGAAGAGGTGCTCAAGAGAGCTAAAATCCTTGTGATGAAGAGCGTCCAACACGAGTGTTACTCAGAAGAGTTGAAGTGCATAGCAGCAAAACGCAACCTACCCCCTCACAGCGTCTACGGAAGCTGCATCCTATCGTCGACACCGATGGACTTCTCAGAGTTGGTCCTTCTTTTGTCGCCAGAGGACTCCAGTGACATGTAGAGTTAGGATTATGTGGGGTCGTTAACGACCCCAGACAGGGAGTATTCTGGATTTATTACATGCAGATAGCACCCTCTAGTGGTAGTTAGTGTATAGCAGTGTTAGTATATAGCAATATGTTATTTGACCTTTCTTCCTGTTTGAACCGGAAGTAGTATTCCGGGGAGTGTTCCTGCTGAGTTATGAAGATGCTCACATGAGGGATTCTCAATCCTGTTCCATCCCATCTTATATGCTAGGCAAGACGCAATGTCTGTGAGTATCTTTGTTTAATAACATGATAACAACCTTGTCAGTGTAGTATTTTGACAATACTTTGTCTATAAGAAGTTATTAGCTGTTAGTTACCGAGGTTTAGCTTCAGTGCTAGTTAGTCATACAATTAGTCTATTCTGTTGTTATAAATATGTTTATATCTTATGTAACATCTAATGTATAGTACTCAGTTCTATGTACAAAACATACTTTGTCTTTGTTTACAGTTTCACAAATTTGTTCAAGTAAAGCTTCAAAACAGCAAACCCGCATCTCAAGGAATTATTTGAATGAGTGTTTAGCTGGCTGGATAACTAGATAGGAGTACGTCTAGCGAGACCAGTACAGCTTTGCTGACTTGTGATGCTGCTGTTAATGATTTGTTCACCTGTATCCCTAGATCCCTTCTACCCCAGTTTCTTTTATTTTCTAAGGTGTAGGTGATGCTCATGTTTTTTCTACCAAAATGCATCACCTCACATGCATCTATGTTAAAGCTCATTTGCCACTTAACTGCCCTGTCTGCAAGTTTTCTAATGTATTCTTGTTGCATGTCTTATGTTGCATTCTTTCTCAGTGTTAGTTATACCCCGACTTTGGTATCATCTGCATATTTTGATATTGAGTTTCTTATTCCCAAGTCCAAATGATCAATGTAAATTAAGAATAACAGTGGTCCCAGCACTGATCCTTGTGGAACACTGCTTTCTACCTTCCTCCAATCTGAATAAATACCCTTTACCCTGACTCTGCTCTCTCTTTTTTTAGCCAATTTGCTATCCATTCAGTTATTTATCCCTTGATTCCACATGCCCTAACCTTTGTCATGAGTCTACCGTTTGGTACCTTATCAAAGGCCTTTTTCATGCAAATGTTTGCTCTATTTCTGCTGGATATCTCTCCCTTTAAAGTTAAGTTGCCAGAAATCGTTAGCCTGGAAAGTCAATCAAACAGATTTCTGCAAAGCTCCAATATTACTACTACTCCATTCAACATTAAACCTCCAAAAATAGTACAAATCAATATTTGCATTAACATTTGCAGCTATAGAAAAATGCATCAAATGGCAGTGACACATGGGTTATGAACTTTGCATGTATTAAAATCAAAATATAGCATCTTGGTGCAACTAGATTGGCAGGCGCATTCAATGGTTCAATCGTTTTAGTGCACCATGTTACTTGCAACTATAGTTTTCTGTGAGGTCCTGGATTCTTCCTACCTTTCACATTATGGGTAGTGTGACTTTGGGTTGGGCTGTTATGTTCACTTTGAAATGACAACTCCCGGGTGGGACTTGACTGTAGAATATGGCTGCTGTTCTGCAACTTCTCCATCAGCTCCAGTTGGTGAAGCCTAGTGCCAGACAAAAGGAAACACAAATTAGCTATCAAAAAAACAAACCCAATTTATTCTATTCACAATACTAGAACTGCACTGGTTCTATATTCAGTGGAGTCTCGATAGATTGAAGTTGAAGGGACCAGAAAAACTTGATATACCAACAATTTGATATAAATGAACCTTAATATTCAAACTACTTTCCTGGTGCTTTAGCTTTAAGGAACTATCTGTCCATGGCATCCACTTATGTAGCATGTCTAGGGATACTCTTGTTGCCAACAACCATTGGAGAAGTTTAAACCCCACTGTTCCGCTGCAGTGACTAGTGACAGCATGGTAAGTCAGCTGCAGTGACTTACTCCCTGGAGTTTGCAAAATTCAGACCAGTTAATTTTAATATGCATGTGCTGTGGAAGAGTCCCCTCTCCTGAAGCTATCGCAGACCCATGCTCCACAATGTTACCTCAGTCTGCAGGTGTGGAAAACAGATTGGGGGCACACAAACACCCCTTCAATTTCCCTATATTTTACCTCCAGAGACTGGGATCCCACAAGCAGCAGTAATTGAAATACTCAACAACTTGAATTAATATCATGCCTTTAATATAATAAAGTACTCCAGAAGCACTTCACACAAGGTGAAAACAAATGCCAACCAGTGATGGGAAAGGAGTTAGCGGAGGCAACTGAAGACATGGTCAAAGAGGCATGTTTTAAGAAGGCTTTTAAGGAGAGAGCAGATTTGCAAAACTTTTGAGAGAATATTTCAGAATGTGAGGCCAAGCTGGGTGAAGGTTCTGTCATTGAACATGGAGCAGGTGGAATGTAATGAACAGCAGACAAGCACGTAGATCTGGAGGAGGATGCAGTAGTAGGAGGGATCCATAAACAATTTTCAATTTAATGGCCCGGATTTTGCAGTCAGTGGTGAAGGAACAGCGCTTGCCATTCATCACACTTACAGCTGCCCACATACTTTTCGCGGGCTTTTGAGCAGCAATTTACAGTTCCTAGAGATCATTTCCAGCATGGCACCGTATACAAGGGATTTGTGGTGTGTGACCAACAACGTGGAACTTCAACCAATCAGATTGAAGAATCCTTACTGAGACACACAAGCCAGAATTTTCTGGGGTGTCAACGGGCAGGATCGGTGGTGGGAAAGTGTTTTTTTCTGTCAGCGGGTCAGGAACCTGCTGTCAACCTGCCGCAATGCTCCTTTCCCAATGTCGGGTCTGTCAGCACTGAGCAGACCAGACAGGCAGCGGCAGGCGACCCAATTAAACTCATTATAATGTACTTAACAGACCTTTTTAATTTTAACTTCATGGCCACACTGTTCGGGGGCCACGTCTGTTAACCTGAGGTGGGAGTTCAGCGGCCATTGCTCCAGCTGATTATTTGACAACTTCAAGTGTACAGTAAAAGCTCCCACCTGACAGATCATCACTTTCCTCAGCCACAAGCAGTTTCTCAGTCCATTTCCAGCACAGACTCTGCAGGCTTTCCACTTTCCACTCTCACCTCATTGGAAGAACTCTCTCACCATTGATAGAATGCTTCTGTCATCTCTACTTCACCTGCCATCTATTCCATCAACATGGTACCCTTTATACTGTCTCACCTTGGTCCTCAGAATCCAATTACAATCAGCCCCAACACCAGCAGCACCAGGCACACCATCAGCACCAACAACACCAACCTTCTCTGCAATCACCTGATGCTGCACAGGACAGAGGGCATCAGCACCCGAGCACATTGCTGCCCAGGAGGCCAGGGATGGCCTCACCATGGGCACATTTGCTTCACTTGACACTGTACATCCTGGCTGCCACATGATGCGTCAAGTTGGCACTACCCCACACCAACACCATAAAGCATCCCTACAATGTCCAAGCCATTCCTTTCACACTCACCACCATTGAGGGGGGGTACTGTTATGTCTCACCATTTACAGCAACTCACTAAGCCACTTCCAAAGGTGCACACAAATCTGTCCAAGAATGAAAAGTGTTGAACATAAAGGTTTCAATGTTTGACAGCACATTAACAGAAACTTTAGATGAACATTGGATAAAACACCCAAGTGGCCACCCTTGTGTTGTTAGTTGGTATGATTGGACTAGGATGAGGGCGAGTGTGAGGGGTGGCTAGTGAGATGGGGATGTGGTAATGTACATAGAGGGATGGGTGGAGGTGCAAGGTAAGTTGGTGTAAGGATGTGCAGGAGTAGGGTAGGGAAGGCAGAGAGATGGGGATGTGATGAGAGGCACAGCAGGATGAAGGAGAGTGTGGCTTTGTACTAATGTTTCGTGATCTGATGAGATCTACCTCACTACCTCTTCTCTCGACCCCGCCACGGTGTCTAAATTGTCAGACTGCTTGTCCAACATACAATTCTGGATGAGCACAAATTTTCTCCAATTAAATATTGGGAAGACCAAAGCCATTGTTTTCGGTCCCCGCCACAAATGCCGTTCCCTAGCCATCGACTCCATCTCTCTCCCTAACATCTGTCTGAGGCTGAACCACACTGTTCGCAACCTTGGTGTCATATTTGATCCTGAAATGAGCTTCCGACCACATATCCGCAGCATAACAAAGACCGCCTACTTCCACCTCCGTAACATCGCCCGTCTCCACCCTTGGCTCAGCTCATCCGCTGCTGAAACCCTCATGCATGCCTTCGTTACCTCTAGACTTGACTATTCCAATGCACTCCTGGCTGGCCTCCCACATTCCACCCGACGTAAACTTGGTCATCCAAAACTCGGCTGCCTGTGTCCTAACCCTCACCAAGTCCTGTTCGCCCATCACCCCTGTGCTTGCTGACCTACATTGGCTCCCGGTTAAGCAGTGCCTCGATTTCAAAATTCTCATCCTTGTTTTCAAATACCTCCATGGCCACGCCCCTTCCTATCTCTGTAATCTCCTTCAGCCCCACAACCTCCCCTCCCCGAGATATCTACGCTCCTCTAATTCTGCCCTCTTGAGCATCCCTGATTAATCGCTCAACCTTTGGTGGGCATGCCTTCTGTTGCCTAGGCCCTAAGCTCTAAAATTCCCTCTCTAAACCTCACCGCCTCTCTTTCCTCCTTTAAGACACTCCTTAAAACCTATCTCTTTGACCAAACTTTTGGTCACCTGCCCTAATTTATCCTTATGTGGATCGGTGTCAAATTTGTTGTCTTAAAATACTCTTGTGTAGCACCTTGGGACGTTTTACTATGTTAAAAGCGCTATATAAATACAAGTTGTTGTTGAGATCATTGAAAGGTTTGCGCCACTGCACCCAGGTCCTCCCGACGACATCTCTGCTTGTGACCTCGTCTGCAACCAGGCTGTGTTGGTCTCCTGGGGAGGTTTCTTTCGCCTTTTGCCCATGGGAAGGGAAGAGGGCCTCCCCGTGTGCTGTGACTCATTCCATAAGCATATGGAGGGAGTCATGGGAGAACTTGCGTGCAGCCATGCACTTCTGTGCAGTGATTGTCAGTGTTTGTAGCACTTCAATGCTGTAGAACATTGACAGCACAAATGTCAAAAGTTGGCCATGGTCCCTTTAAGAAAACCGGCTGATGACGCGTCAAGAATGACGTCACCAGACCCGCTTCCTCTAATTGGGCCGGGAACCACGCTGGGCTTAACAAGCCCCATCAACATAAATTCATTTTAGGCTGTGGGATGGAGCCAGCAGCGGGGCCGCGACCCGCCACCAACATTGCCCAACCTGGGCCCACCAAGGTGAGCAAAATCCCAGCCGTAGAGTCTAAACCAGGAAGTATAAATTAGAATATTTAATTCATTGTAAAATCATGTACAGAAAGCGAAATAAAAAGAGAGGGAAAGAAGATGGAATTAAGAGAGAGATAAAAGACAAAGAAAAAGTTTTTTTTTTAATTAATTTAAAAAAAAATCTCAAACAATGATTAAATTCCAAAGGAATGAGAGTCTACACTTTTAAAAGTAATTTTTCAGTGCCAGAGAGGTTGTTTGGCAGTCACGCTGTTAAAAATTCACTTACACTTGAATGCACCAGCTCTGCTCTAACTTTTTCTGGCGTGTTTAGAGGTTAACTAGTGGGCAAGTAGCACAACTTCACACCCTTACATGGATTTCAATGCCGTGTCTCTCGGCGAGGTCCGGTGGAGCAAAGCAAAATTGGACAACTTGTGGATTTTCACGTTGAACTGTGCATGTGTGAAGTCCGGAAGTTGTTGTCCGATTTACTCCATAATAACTGTGAGCACCGATGGCCCACCGTTATTCTTGAGGCAAAATCTGAGCCAATGTATTTTGCGATGGGGAATCAGTAGAGGTTGGCATGGATGATAGGGGAGTGGGACTTAGTACAGAACAGAATGCAGGTGGTGAAATTTTGATGAGTTGTAATTTATGTACGGTGGAAGTTGAGAGGCCAGTGAAAACACTGATTAGCCAAGCCTAGAAGTGACCAATCCAATATAAGGATAAGTATTTCAGTGGCAGTAGGAATGAAGCAAGAGCAGAGGCAGAGGATATTGCAGAAATAGGTTGTCTTGGAGACAGCTAGGAAGTGGAGTCTGAAGCTCAGCTTAGAATCAAATAGGAGATTGAGGTTAGGCACCGTCCAATTCTGTCTGAGCAAGCAGCTGGCCAGGGGGTGGAATCAGGAACTAGAGTTTCGAGTTTGGGTAGTAGGAGCCGAATAGAATGACTTTGGTTTTGTTCATCCATACATGACATTGGACAAGCAGATAGACTGCACTGTGGTGGTCATGTCATCAAGGGCGATTGTAGAGAGGTAGAGCTGGATTTCTTTAGTATACATATGAAACTGGTCCAATACCAAAGATGGTGTTGCCAAGGGGAAGCATGCAGATAAGGAAAGGAGGGGAGCAAAGCTGGAGATCCGTTGGCTAAAATGTGACAGGTAGGAGTGAAAACAAACAAGAGCAGTGCCATGGAGGTGAACCGCAAAGCAGAAACGATGAAGGAGAATAGAATGGTTGGCTGTGGGGTTAAGGAGGACAAGGGATGTTGTTGATGACTTTGACCAGGGCAGTCTTGGTCCTATAGAAAAATCAGAAACTGAAGTGATGTTTTGGCACAAGGCTGGGTAGCAAAGGCACAGTCACAAACCCTAGAAAGGAAAGATAATTTGGAGATAGTTTAGTAATTGCAAAGGAGGGATGGGCCACGTGGCTTTTCGAAGTTATGACAGTAGTTTTGAAGGTCAAAGAGATGGAGCCTGATGAAAGACTCATGATGATGTTAGCAGGTATTTTGCCATTGTGAGGCAACCGTTTGTTAAAGAGCTGAGTTGGGAGTGGATCAAAGGTGCAAGAGAAGGGTCTCGTGGAGAGGAGCTTGATGAAGGTGTGGGGAGGGAGTGGGAGGAATTGCAGAGTGACATGGAGTACTGAAAATATTGAAGTTCAATATGTTAAGGCTGTAATGTACTTCCAATTTTACTTCCTAAAATTAAGCACCAGTAAGGTTATATTACAGTTAAATATTAAAACAAATAAACTGAAATGTCCCCAAAAATATTACAAAAAAAGTGTTCGCAAAATCTCACTTGGTCCCATTCATAGGCAATGCGGAAAAAAAGTCCAGGTACAAGAATTTTTTTTAAACAGGACACCAGAACAATAGTACCATGCGATCTTTGACATCCACCTGAACAGGACCTTGTCTTAACAGCTCATCAAAAGACGGTACCTCTGACAATACAGGACTTCCTCAAAAATCACACTGAAAGGTTAGCCTATATGCTCAAATTCTGCAGTGGGGTTTAGGCTTGTAATGTATGTGTCCATATACATACACAACAACAAACATTGACAATGCCAGTATATAAAACATTTGCAAATTCAGTAAAAAATGTTTGATTAATACTAATTCAACGTGCAAAACAAACCCCCTTCTGGCAGAAAGAGAATACGTAAAAACGTCTTGCAATCCATTTTTTGTATATCTATCCAAGAAACTTGGTCATATTTAGGTTGTGGGTGCTAATTTTTACCTCTGTTTATTTAGAATTTTTTCAAGTTTAGCATCCTCTGCAGACTGCAGTGCTGGAGTTGATGTGAGGGGACAAACTGAGGCCAAATATTGGACCAGCTGCACGTGCTGACCAGCTCGAAATGATCGGCCTTTCCCTTGACTGTAAAGCCACTCTGCTTTGAGGCTGAAACAGAACAAAATGGTTCATCTAATGATGTTATACAGTACATTCATCCACTGTCATACCCGCTGCCGCACCCCCCCCCCCCCCACTTTAAAGGGCCCACTTCTGCTTCGCTCTATGGGAGGGCCATTGAATCCCACTAATTGGTGAGGTGGTCAACGTTCATTCAGCTCTGGCAGCTCAGATATTATTCTAATGGGATTTGAAGGCATTTCAACGTTGGTATGGTGCATATTGTTCAGGTACTATCTTTTCTGGTACTTAACAGTGAAAGCAGTTTGTGGAACATCTTCATAGGGCTCATGGTTGGCTAGAATATGTTTTTGAAGGACTGTAGCAACAAGGTCTATGATAAGAGAAAGATAATTGAACAATTGAACAACGGGCGGCGCAGACACGATGGGCCTCTTTCTGTGCTGTAAAACTCTATGACTCTATGACTAATTGCTTTACCTCTTCTGAAAAACCTTTCTACAAAGTATTGCCCATACTAAAAACAAACAATAGCCTGTGCCACAGTGCTGTGTATAGCAAACAATAAAAACTTCAAGGGGAAAGGCTGCACATTGTGGGAGCACCTTCACCATATGGACTGCAATGGTTCACAAAGCCAGCCACCACCTTTCTCAGGGAAATTAGGGATGAGCAATAAATGCCAGCGACACCTACATCACGAGAATGAAAAAAAGGTCCAGTCTGTTTCTGTAGGATAGGTAAAAGATTAGCAACCTTTCTATGATGATGTGGAATCTGTACGGGTAGAATTGAGAAATACTAAGGGGAAAAAAACATTAGTGGGAGTGGTATATAGACCTCCCAACAGTAAGGCGGAGGTTGGGGATGGCATTAAAAGGGAAATTAAAGAAGCGTGCAATAAGGGCACAGCAGTCATCATGGGTGACTTTAATCTACATATAGATTGGGCCAACCAAATTAGTAACAACACTGTGGAGGAGGAATTCCTGGAGTGTGTACGGGATGGTTTCCTGGACCAATATGTCGAGGAACCAACTAGAGATCAGGCCATCTTAGACTGGGTATTATGTAATGAGAAAGGATTAATTAGCAATCTTGTTGTACGAGACCCCTTGGGTCTGAGCGATCATAATATGATCGAATTCTTCATTAAGATGGAGAATGAAGTAGTTGACTCAGAGACTAGGGTCCTCAATTTAAATAAAGGAAACTACGATGGTCTGAGGAGCGAGTTGGGTGTGATTGATTGGGGAATAGCACTCAAAGGGTTGACGGTGGATAGGCAATGGCAAACATTCAAAGACCGAATGGATGAACTACAGAATTTGTTCATCCCAGTTTGGCATAAAAATAAAACAAAAAAGGTGACTCAACCGTGGCTAACAAGGGAAATTAGGGATAGCATAAGATCCAAGGAGACGACATATAAATTGGCCAGAAAAAGCAATAATCCTGAGGATTGGGAGCAGTTTAGGATTCAACAAAGGAGGACAAAGGGATTAATTAAGAAAGGGAAAATAGAATATGAGAATAAGCTAGCAGGGAACATAAAAACTGACTGTAAAAGCTTTTATAGATATGTGAAGAGAAAAAGATTGGTGAAGTCAAGCGTAGGTCCCTTACAGTCAGAATCAGGGGAATTTATAATGGGAAACAAAGAAATGGCAGACCAACTAAATTCATACTTTGGTTCTGTCTTCACAAAGGAGGACACAAATAACCTCCCAGAGATGCCGGGGAACATAGGGCCTGATGAAAGGGTGGAACTGAAAGAAATCAATATTTGTAGGGAAATGGTGTTAGGAAAATTGATGGGACTGAAGGCCGATAAATCCCCAGGGCCTGATAATCTACATCCCAGGGTACTTAAGGAAGTGGCCCTAGAAATAGTAGATGCATTGCTGGTCATCTTCCAGAACTCGATAGACTCTGGAACAGTACCCATGGATTGGAGGGTAGCTAATGTTACCCCTGTGGTAAACCACTGTTTGTATTCCACTGTGTACATGCCTGGACATGCCTCAGCTGACTCCTCCCACAAGTCCTAGTATAAAGGTGACTGCTCCCCAGCCCTTTGTATTTCTGGACCGGTCGACCACTCGAGGCAGACCTTCATTCTTTTGTTAATAAAAGCCTTTAGTTACTCTCTTAACTCTCAGCGCATCAACCCCACTATTCAAAAAAGGTGGTAGAGAAAAAGCAGGGAATTATAGACCGGTAAGCCTGACATCGGTAGTGGGGAAAATGCTAGAATCTATTATAAAAGATGTAATAGCAGAGCACTTGGTAAGCAGTGACAGGATCGGACAAAGTCAACATGGATTTACAAAAGGTAAATCATGCTTGACTAATCTACTGGAATTTTTTGAGGATGTAACTGGTAAAATAGATAAGGGAGAACCAGTGGATGTGGTGTATTTGGACTTTCAGAAGGCTTTCGATAAGGTCCCACATAAGAGATTAGCGTGCAAAATTAAAGGCACATGGGATTGGGGGCAAGTTATTGACTTGGATAGAGAACTGATTGGCGGACAGAAAGCAAAGAGTTGGAATAAACGGGTCGTTTTCCGAGTGGCAGGCAGTGACTAGTGGGGTACCGCAAGGATCTGTCCTAGGACCCCAGCTGTTCACAATATATATTAATGATCTGGATGAGGGAATTGGATGTAATATCTCCAAATTTGCAGACGACACAAAGCTGGGTGGGAGGGTAAGCTGTGAGGAGGATGTCGTGAAACTCCAGTACGATTTGGACAGATTGGGTGATTGGGCAGAAACATGGCAAATGCACTATAATGTGGATAAATGTGAGGTTATCCACTTTGGTGGCAAAAACAGGAAGGCAGATTATTATTTGAATGGCAATAGATTGGGAGAAGGGGAAGTGCAAAGAGACCTGGGTGTTCTTGTGCACCAGTTGCCGAAGGTAAGCATGCAGGTGCAGCAGGCGGTTAAGAAGGCAAATGGTATGTTGGCCTTCATAGCAAGAGGGTTCGAGTACAGGAACAAGGATGTCTTGCTACAGTTGTACAGGGCCTTGGTGAGACCGCACCTTGAGTATTGTGTGCAGTTTTGGTCGCCTTACCTGAGGAAGGACATTCCTGCCATGGAAGGAGTGCAGCGAAGATTCACCAGGCTGATACCTGGGATGGCAGGAATGACGTATGAGGAGAGATTGTGTCGATTGGGATTATACTCACTGGAGTTTAGAAGATTGAGAGGGGATCTCATCGAAACCTATAAAATTCTGCAAGGCTGGACAGACTAGATGCAGGAAGGATGTTTATGATGGCCGGGGAGTCCAGAACCAGGGGTCATAGTCTAAGGATAAGGGGCAAGCCATTTAGGACTGAAATTAGGAGGAATTTCTTCACCCAGAGAGTGGTGAACCTGTGGAATTCTCTGCCACAGAGGGCGGTGGAGGCCAGTTCATTAAATATATTCAAAAAAGAGTTGGATATATTTCTTAAGGCTAAAGGGATCAAGGGATATGGGGAGAAGGCAGGGACAGGGTACTGAATTTGGATGATCAGCCATGATCTCATTGAATGGCGGAGCAGGCTCGAAGGGCCGAATGGCCTACTCCTGCTCCTATCTTCTATGTTTCTATGATCCAATAATTATGCTCACCTGTAATATTCTGCAGCACTTCCTCTTTTTCTGCCAAGTGCACATCAGAAAAACATACATTTCCAAGTGACTATGCATGCGGTACTGTCATGCTCCTGCTGCTGTACATGTGCTTTACTCTCATATGACCATGTAAAAAATGGTTTGGTACATCCAGCAACACTCACAAAACCCTGCACAATGTTTATCCTTTCTGCTTGTGTCAGTGATTCTTTGAAGGGTAATCCCCATGTACTTTTTTGTGTTTTCATGCCTCAACCTCTCTTTTCTTGTGTGACCGAGGATAAATGCTCTGCAACCATGAATTTTCAAAATTGATCTAACGCTGCATGATCTCACACTAAATAGCACAATATGCAGAAGAGGTTCCCCATCATCTTCATTTAATTTGTCACCTTGGTTTCTGTCATTTGTTTTACAGAAATAATTGAAGTCACATTATAATTAAAGTAAAAAGAAACTGTCCCTTACAGTCTCATCGGCACTGGTTGCCTCTTGTAGCATTCTTTCTGTGCGAGCCAAGTGAAGGTTGGGAGGCCATTAGACTACCGAGGTGGGGGAGGGGGGGGGTGGCGCTAATTACAGACAAGCCCAATCCCATCCTCAACCTACTTCCACATTTGCAATTCCAGCTAAATAGCAATCACGATTGACAATCTTCAACCTTCCTAATCCATGAACACGGAGGCCAATTTCAGCAGCCCTACTGCCATCCCAGCTGAGATCAGCTAACTCAGCACTGACAGGGAATCAAATCTGGGACCTACCTAATCTGTATGACGCATTTACTCACTGCCTTAACTTGCTGAGCCATCTGGGTTGGGATATATGTTCTGTAGTTCTGAAAGTTTTTCCAGTTATGCTTTCTAAGAGTCACTAGAATGTAGGGAAAGAAATGCCATGCGTATTTTAAGAAGGTCTTTCTGTAGTCAGGGTTAAATTGAAGTAGGGCAAAGTACGTTTTATATAGATTAACAGATTAACCAAAACCCCTTAATGGGGTTGAGGTAACGTTTAATTACTTGTCTGCCAATTATTTAAATTACAACACAGGAAAGCTATTACTTTGAGATGTTTTTAGTATCATCTCCAGTCACAACAGCCCAACAGTAGTTTCCATAAGTGGGCATTTTCCCCTCCAGTCAGAAGCTATACCTTTTCTATCTGTCCTCACAAAAGTGTACCCAAGGAGCTAGCAATTGCCTCACTTGGAGGCATGTGCTCACTGGATTTAACATTAGCATACACACTACCAACTTTTCTTTGAAATGGATATTATTGCAAAAAAAGGTTTAAAGAATAGTGCAACTAACATTTTATTTACAAATGTTAGTAAAATGAAATGGAATAATTGACATATTAATACCGTAAAACACAATACAACAGAAAAGTCAAGAAAGAACGAACGAACAAACTTGCATTTATATAGCACCTTTCACGCCCTCAGGATGTTTCACAGCATTGAACAGCCAATTAAGTACTTTTGAAGTACTGCTGTAATGTAGGCAACAACAGCACCCAATCTGCACACGCAAGGCCTACAAACAGTAACTGGATGAATGACCAGTAAATCGGTTTTTAGTGGTGTTGGCTAAGGGGGCGAATGTTGGCCAGGACAAAAATAAAACACTCTGCTCTTCTTCAAATAATGTCATTAGATCTTTAACAGCCACTGAATCACTGGAAAGGTAGATAGGCGCTTGATTTAACCTCTCATCCAGAAGTGGCATCTATGACAGTGCAGCTTTCCTTCAATACTGCACTGGAGCATTGGCTTAGATCATGAACTGAAAATCTTAGTATAAGACACAAACACACAAACCTCTGCAGTTAAATCTAGACAGTGATGTTTAGTAAATGTGTGACTGTTGCTCCATTTGGCAGCATTGCAAATGGTATTTACTGGAACCTAATTGTGAGTGTTGTCCAGGAAGCAGCATGGAATGGACGGAATAACCCTAAATCTGCTTTGAGAGTCTTCTCTGTAATACAGTAGAATACACTAAACCACCCAGTTGGTTATTTTTTGAGTCTATTTATTATGGCTGGACAGTGGAAACCAGTGTTGTGCAGAACTTGCATGATGTGGCAGTTTCTGGAAACTATGAGTGCTCAAGACAACCGTGGTGCAAGAAATGTGTCCAGCCGGCTGACTGACTTGCTGAATATACAGGAAAAACTGTAACAGAACAATGGGTGATCTTTAAGGAGATGATGTTCCAAGTACAGGCTAGATACATTCCAACAAGAGGGAAGGGTAAGGGAACCAAAGCAAGGGCTCCTTGGATGACGACAGAGATAGAGATGATGATGAAACATAAAAGAGGGTGTATAATGCATGTCAGGTGAATTCTTTAAGGGAGAACCAGACCAAATACAGTAAGTTGAAAGGGAAGTGAAGATGAAAATAAGATTGGCAAAGAGAGAATATGAGGGTAGAATGGCGGTTAACATAAAAGGGAACCCAAAAATCTTCTACCATGTAAACAGTAAGCGGGTAGTAAGAGGCAGGGTGGAGCCTATGAGCGACAAAGAAGCTGTTATATGCTTAGAGGCGCAGGGCAAGGCTAGAATACTCAATGAGTACTTTGTATCGGTGTTTACTAAGGAGCTGGATGCTAACAAAATATCAGCAGCAGTGGAAAAGGTACAAGCAATGGAATGGGTGAAAATTAATAGACAGGATGTATGAGAAAGGCTGGGTATGCTTAGAGTGGATAAGTTGCCTGGTCCAGATGGCTTGCATCCCAGGTTGCTAAGAGAATTGGGGGAGGAGATAGCAGAAGGGCCTGCCATAATTTGCCAATCGTCCCTAGATGCTGGGGAGGTGCCTGAGGATTGGAAAGTGGCAAATGTGACACCATTGTTCAAGAAAGGGTGTAAGGACAATCCTAGTAACTACAGGCTGGTCAGTTTAACATCAGTGGTGGATAAAGTCTTAGAAATAATAATCAAGGAAAAAATTAACGGGTACTTGAAGAGGTTTAAGCTAATTAAGGAGAGCCAACACGGATTTGTAAAAGGCAGATCGTGTTTGACTAATTTAATTGAATTTTTTGATGAAGTAACAGGGAGGATCGATGAAGGGAATGCAATGGACGTTGTCTACATGGATTTTCGGAAGGCGATTGACAAAGTACTACATAGAAGGCTGGTTAACAAAATTGAGGCTCACAGAATAGGTGGGTCAGTGGCAGCTTAGTTAAGGAATTGGCTTAAGGACAGAAAACAGCGAGTTGTGGTAAATGGCTGTTTTTCAGACTGGAGGATGGTAGACAGTGGTGTTCCCCAAGGGTCAGTGCTGGAATACAAAGTAGAATTTCTAAATTTGCCGATGACACCAAACTTGGGGGTGTGGCAAACAGTGAGGATGATACCAATCGACTGCAACAGGACATAGAAAGACTAGCAGAATGGACAGACAAGTGGCAGATGGAATTTAATACAGAGAAGTGTGAGGTGATGCATTTTGGCAGAAGGAACAGGGAGAGGCAATATACACTTAATGGCACAGGTTTAAAGAGTGTGCAGGGACAGAGGGACCTGGGAGTTAATGTGCATTGGTCCCTGAAGGTGGCAGGACATATTGAGAGTGGTTAACAAAGCATATGGGATCTTAGGCTTCATAAATAGAGGTATTGAGTACAAAAGTAGCGAAGTTATGCTGAACATTTATAAAGCGCTGGTTAGGCCACAACTGGAGTATTACATCCAGTTCTGGTCACCACACTTTAGGAAGGATGTGAAGGCCGTTGAGAGGGTGTAGAGGAGATTTACCAGAATGGTTCCGGGGATGGGGGATCCAAGCTACAAGGACAGGTTGGAGAAGTTGGATTTGTTTTCATTAGAGCAAAAGGAGGATGAGGGGTGATTTGATAGAGGTGTACAAGATTATGATGGGTTTGGATAGGCTAGATGGGGAAAGGCTGTTCCCACTAGTTGATGGTACAAGGACTAGGGGACACAGATTTAAGGTTTCGGCAAGAGATATGGGGGGGGGATTTGAGGAAAAACTTTTTTTTTTCTTTTATAAACACAGCGAGTGGCGAGGACCTGGGACTCGCTGCCAGTGGAAGTGGAGACACTCAATGTTTTCAAGGGGAGACAGGATAGGCACTTGAGGGAAATAAAGTTGCAGGGCTACAGGACTGACTGGATTGCTCTGCAGAGAGCCAGCCCAGACTCGATGGGCCAAATGGCCTCCTTCTGTGCTATTATGACTATGTCCAGTATTTTCTGTTTTTGGTTCAGATTTCTAATATTTGCAGTTTTTTCTTTTTATTTATGGAATGTAAAACATTAGACATTAAAGCAGCTTAAATAAAGAATATTTGAGGTGGCTACAGCACACCAAAATGAAAAATGCACATAAGGGGCATCTGTGTGGAGCAGTGAATTTGTACATAATCACATCACCTCTCAATCTTTGATTGATTGATGAAGATCTATCTAACACTGTAACAGTGATAAGCATAGAGTTTGGCCATTCTCAACTCAGTTTCCAATGGGTGAGAGCCTATAGCATAAATCTATTCCAATTCAGCACCAATTGGTTCTCAAAAGCAGTTCACACTGGTGTAGCAGAGGGCTCCTTTGACATTGGAGTTAAGGAATTTTGTTGGAGCCCAGTAGCAAAGCTTTATGCTGCATCTAATCATCCAATAACAAACCTAGGAATACTTGATACAAACAATTCTATCAAAAGTAGAAAAGTGTTCCATTCCTAAGTACTGAATTACTTTATAAGCACAAAATAAAAATGGAATATATATTCTAGTAAACAAGAGTTGATGTTAACCAGAACTAGGTGTGTCTAATAAATTTTATATGCAATTCTTTAACAAAAATCCAAGCTTCCATTTACAGTACCTCTCTTTCTGTGAGATTACATAACCATCTAGAATTCGCAGGGTTAAACACCAACTGACTATATATGGTCTATAGTCAAATCCAGGAAGGGAGGGTGTGGCCATCACACACGGATTGCTCATGATTGACAGCTGCTCCAACTCACGAAGGAACCCCAGATAGGAAACCTAATGGAAAACATCTTATGTGATTTAAGAAAGGTTAAGGAAGACGATCCATTACAATGTGACGTTCTGTTAGTTAAGAAAAAACATATGCATTGATGCATCTTCTGAAAATTAGTCCAGCATTTGCACTATACATTACTGCTACAATCACATTCACTGCACAATGACTTGAATAATAGCCTTTCTTGTATGGTTACTTTCGTGAAATGAAATGTACCTCATTTAGATCTCTAATCTCATTCTCTGCTAGAGAAAGGATGTTTAAATCCGGAGGCAGGTGACTGGAAGCAGACCGGAGTGTGGTGATAGTATTTCCATGCAACAGCAATATCTGTTAAGTTAAAAATATATTTAGAAGTTGTATTTCCTCAGCTTAGTTCTAACAGCGCCTCATCATTCACAACTTTAGAAAATAAAGTAGGGGAAGGGGTACAAGTGTTGTTTAGTTCTAAAAGAAAAATATAGGACCAGGCAGTATGGTGAAGTAGCACATCACATGCTACACTATGATGTGGTAGGACATGAGATTGTACCTTTTATCTTCCACCAGTGAATTGATGAACAGCTACAGGGAAAGAGATAGAAGAAAAAGTAGGACAATGTAGCCAACAAATGCAGCTCAGTTTCATTTATAGGGATACTGTTGCTAATCTCAGTCTTACATTAAAGAAAGGCACTACATCTTAGAACTGCAGTGCCTCCAATCGCACTCTCGCCTCAGAGTCAGAAGTTTGTGGGTCTGAGTCCCATTCCAGAGACTTGAGCACAAAATCTAGGCTGACACTCCAATACAGTACTGAGGGA
This sequence comes from Somniosus microcephalus, assembly GCF_052327205.1. Taxonomy (NCBI): domain Eukaryota; kingdom Metazoa; phylum Chordata; class Chondrichthyes; order Squaliformes; family Somniosidae; genus Somniosus; species Somniosus microcephalus. The sequence continues at coordinate 93,401,230 of NC_141000.1, forward strand.
GTGCTGCACTGTCAATGGTGCCGTCTTTTGGATGAGAGTCAGCCGATCACGAGGTACAATCGCGTGGAGGGAAGCATGTGGACCTGGGGGAAACATTCCTGCTCCTCCTGGCCCACAAGCAGTGCAATAAAGGGCACTTACCTCATGGATCCAGCCCTTCTCACCTCCTTTTACCTGCCGGGATTCCCAAGGCCTGGGAATTCTGGCCTCCACGTGTTAAAAATAAAAAAGTTAAAATGGAGGCATGCAGCCTATGGAAAAGATGAGTGACTAACCTGCCTCCTGAGAGGAGTTTTAAAAAAATGTATTCTATAGTATCCTGAATAAATATTTTCTTAACCCCTATGGTGTATTGTATGCATATCTTACCTTCAGAGACAGGAGTTTCGATAGGTCACCTATCAGGGAAATATTGTTGTCTGACAAATCCAAATGTCGAAGTGACAAGCAACCATTAACTGGTTCCATGATCTGTGAAAAGCAGAAAACACATGCCAGATTACAGAGAAGAATCATGAATTAGCACCAAGATTCTCTTGAAAAATACATTCCACAGATGCCTTTTTGACCAGCAAAAAGATCACATTCAGTAAAAGTCTGGTTCATGAAAGTGGATATCAAACCTCAGGTAAAGCCTACATGTATCGCTACATGTGCCAGGTTAACTCCCTGCACTTTTAATAATCTTCTGCTTTCTTCAGATGGTAATGTTCAGTCAGGTGTTGTTTCATAAGTGCCAAGTTTCAGCTCCAAGTAAATAATTTCCCACCATTTATTATAATAGCATGAAATATGGTACAAGTCAAAGCACAAATATGTCAGGTTTGAGTGTCTTTCTTCAACAGTAGGAAATTTTAAAGGAACATTCATACTTTTATTGGGACTCATCCTGTTTATAAAGGCCACTTGTTCCTGTTTTGATAAATTTTCAGACCTGAAAATCAGCAAGAGCTCGACAACTCGGGAGCTACAATTCATGTAACCACATTTTTCGGAAGGGTAGGTTAGCCCTCACTTGAATCGAGCCCCAATAATAACATGAATCTCTACTATCGCCTTTTGCTTACAACTCATAGCTGAGGAACCCTGACAGCGAAAATATTCTATTGAGAGATTTTAAATTAGAGGACTACGATTTAAATATTTAGCATTATAATGGGTTTTTCTTAAAGAAATGAGAATCTAAGGGGTAGGGCCGAGGCCTATACTGCAGAAGAACCAAGTATGGGCCCATCAAACATAACAAATGATAATTGCGGATTACATTTGCGAGAGAAACAGGAAGAAACAGTGTCTTTGAACACCAGCAATGGGCATGAAGGAGATCAGGTTGCAGCGATTCACCCACTGCACTGAAAGAAGACTGGAAGTTGTGTGCACTGCTGACGTGTGATCTGAAGAGCATTGATGAATGTAGAGTAGAATCCTTAGTAAAAGAGTAGGTAAGGTTAGGTGATGAAGTCACGGACATGAAAAACAAAAAAAAGAGTGGAGAAACAGCTATCAATCACAGCATATGTACAGCAATTTGAGGAAACTGGGTAGCCAGGAACAGAGTTTGGAGCTGAAACCATATGATGGTAATTTGCTTAGAAGTGCACTGTGCCATTTCTTTTAAAGCTTTGGAGACGTCCTATGTAATAACACATGATGCAAAGTGTTAAAAGGAAATTAGAGTTCCAGAGGCACATAATATAGGCAACACAGAAACATAGAAGATAGGAGCAGGAGTAGACCATTCGGCCCCTCGAGCCTGCTCCGCCATTCAATGAGATCATGGCTGATCATCCAAATTCAGTACCCTGTCCCTGCCTTCTCCCCATATCCCTTGATCCCGTTAGCCTTAAGAAATATATCTAACTCCTTCTTGAATATATTTAATGAATTGGCCTCCACTGCCTACTGTGGTAGAGAATTCCACAGGTTCACCACTCTCTGGGTGAAGAAATTCCTCCTCATCTCTGTCCTAAATGGCTTACCCCTTATCCTTAGACTGTGACCCCTGGTTCTGGACATCCTTCCTGCATCTAATCTGTCTGGTCCTGTTTGAAACTTATAAGTTTCAATGAGATCTCCTCCCATTCGGCTGTTAACTGAAAGGTTGGTGGTTCGAGCCCACCCAGGGACATGAGCAGCTTTTGGCCGGCGCGGACGCGATGGGCCGAAGGGCCTCTTTCTGTGCTGTATAACTCTATGACTCTTCTGAACTCCAGCGAGTATAAGCCCAATCGACCCAATCTCTCCTCATACGTCATTCCTGCCATCCCAGGTTTCAGTCTGGTGAATCTTCGCTGCACTCCCTCCATGGCAAGAACATCCTTCCTCAGATAAGGTGACCAAAACTGCACACAATACTCAAGGTGTGGTCTCACCAAGGCCCTGTACAACTGCAGCAAGACATCCTTGTTCCTGTACTCGAACCCTCAACAAAATCATTAGTTGAGCAGAAATGCCAAAAAAGCATACTGGCAGTCATGGATAAGGCCAGAACTTTCAAAGCAATGAATAGCAGCATATTCCATAACTTTAAAAAGTTCTGATGCAAGGGCAATAAAGCAGTAGTTTGAAGAGCAAAAGGGATCACCTTTCTGGGGGAACAGAACAAACATTTTCAAGAAGGGGAAAATGGACTGGGAGTAAAAGATTGAAGAGGGGACATAAGACAGTAAGTTCAGTGGTGTACATCTTAAACATGGTGGGATACCATCAGGAGCGGAGATCTTATTGGAATGTAGAAAGCAGAGGATCAGACCTGGCAGTGATAACATTTGGTGTTGGTCACAATGACCAGGATGGAGGAACGCAAGAAGATTGTTTGCAAAGATTAAAATTAGAGTTGTAGGGGGGAAAAAGTGACCCAAAAATGTTCATTTTTCTTCTTCAGGTGAGCTAGCAACTGTACCATCAGGGGGCAAGAGAAGTTGAAAAGAGGATTCATAGAAGTTATGAGAAACAGCTTTAGCTAGAAACTAGAAGCAATGGCTACTGGAGAGGCAGGACGACAGCAGTTATTGTTTGCGCTCAATAAAATTGTATTTAGCAGTTCGAATAATGGATTTGATGAAGTTACAAGTGGAGATAGAGTTAAATGAAGAAGATTGAGAAGGCTAAAAGAAATAAATACTTTAGATTGCAGATCATGTGAATTAACTTCATATTAACTCAACATAAAAAAAAATCCACATAAGTCACAATACTGGAAACATAAATACTTCAAAAGGAAACCATTTTGTGACTGTGTGATGGCAATTCAGATTTAATTAAGCAAATGTACAATACCTTGATGTTGTTCCCAGCTAAGTTGAGCCATTCTAGATGGACTAAGTCCTTCAGGCCTTCCACACTTCCAATACTGTTGTTAGGCAAGTTTAAAACTCGCAAATTGACAAGCTTTGTTACACCTATCATCCGGACTAGGCGATTGTTGGCTACAGATAACTGTAAGAAGTACCAAACAAAAACAATGAGAAGTTTATTACATGTAGAGTATGGCAAATTGAATTATTAAAACATGAATTTTATCCATGGTTTCTTTTATTTCCTTTATATACTGTATCGTTTAGTTTAAATTAGTTTTTTTTTAATACCACACTCAAATGGAAGTTATACCTTCCTTGGAAAGCAACCTGTCTGCTCAGTCAGCTTCTCTAGGTGGCAGCCACAGTAAGGGGACAACGCATTTTGATCTGCTAATATTTTTAAATGCAAAGCTGTTAAGTGTCAATGTCCAATTATTCATACAAGTAGTTCATAAATTACTATCTACTAGACGGTTGGCTTTGAAGTTTAATAGTATATTTGACCTGTAACATTGATAAGGATGGGCTGCTGAGAGTTACCTAAAATAACTTGCAGTTATATAGCCCATTTAAATGTAGAAAAACATCCCAAAGCGCATCACAAAAATTGACCCCGAGGCAAAGGTGGTAATATTAGGAGGGGTGACTAAAAGCTTGGTTAAAGAGGTAGGTTTTCAGAACAGTCTTAAAAAGGAAGAGAGAGAGGAGTAGAGAGGCAGAGAGGTTTAGGGAGTGAATTCCACAGTTTAGGGTCTAGACGACGGAAGCCACGGCCGCTAATGATGGGGCATGCACAAAAGGACAAAGTTGGAAGAACGTAGAGTTCTCAAAAAGCTGTATGGCTGACAGAGGTTATGGGGATGGTGGGGGAGGGGGGTGCGGTAGGGAGGAACCATGAATGGATTTGAATACAGTGATAAGAATTTCACATTGGAGGTTTCGGGGGACTGGAAGCCAATGTCGGTCAGTGAACACAGAAGATGACAGGTGGGCGGGATTGGGTGCGGGTTAGGATATGGGCACTAGAGTTATGGATAAGCTGAAGTTCATGAAGAGTGGAGATGGAAGGCTGGCCAGGAAACAATTGGAAGTTGAATATGGAGATGACAAAGACATGGATGATGGTTTCAGCAGCAAATGGATGGACACAGGTGATGAAGATGGAATGGTCTTCGTAATGGAGAGGATATGGGATTAGAAACTCCGCTTGGGGTTAAACAGGACACCGGGGTTGTGAGCAGTCTGGTTCAACCTGAGAGAGTGGTTGGAAAGGGGGGTGGAATCGGTAGCAAGAGTCTGGAGTTTGTGGTGGGATCCGAGGACAATGGCTTTGGTTTCCCCAATGTTTAACTAAAGGAAATTGAGGCTAATATAGGACTGGATGACAGACAAAAAGGTTGACAAGAGAGGCAGTGGAGAGGTCAAGAAAGATGGTAGAGGTAGATCTGGCTGTTGTCATCATACATGTGAAACCGAGCTGGACAATGGAGGGGAGGGGTTGGAGGAGAATGCTGTGGTCAACAGCGTCAAAGATTGCAAAGAGGTCGAGAAGCACGAGGAGTGACAGTGCAACTGGTCAGTAACAAAGGATGCCATTTGTAAATGATAAGGGCCATTTCAGTCAACGTTCCCTCTAAATTGCACAGCCGCGTGGCTCTCAGCCGATCCCATGCAGCCTGGGACTGGCTTTTCTAATGATAAATTTCGCGCATGCGCGAAACTGTGAATGGGCCATGCAGCCCCTTAAAGGGGACGCACATCCCCAAAAAATTAGAGGGAACATTGATTTCAGTGCTACGGCAAGGGTGGAATGCTGATTGGCGAGATTCAAACATGGATTTGCGGGAAAATTAGGCACAGGTTTAGGAAGTTTTTTTTTTTTTAATTTTTTATTCATTGATGGGATGTGGGCGTCGCTGGCTAGGCCTGCATTTAGTGCCCATCCCTAATTGCCCTTGAGAAGATGGTGGTGAGCCGCCTTCTTGAACCGCTGCGGTCCATATGGTGTAGGTACACCCACAATGCTGTTAGGGAGTTCCAGGATTTTAGCCCAGCGACAGTGAAGGAACGGCGATACAGGTCCAAGTCAGGATGGTGTGTGGCTTGGAGGGGAACTTGTAGGTGGTGATGTTCCCATGCGTCTGCCGCCCTTGTCCTTCTAAGTGGTAGAGGTCGCAGGTTTGGAAGGTGCTGCTGAAGGAGCTTTGGCGAGTTGCTGCAGTGCATCTTGTAGATGGTACACACTGCAGCCACAGTGCGCCGGTGGTGGAGGGAGTGAATGTTGAAGGTGGTGGATGGAGTGCCAATCAAGCGGGCTGTTTTATCCTGAATGGTGTCGCGCTTCTTGAGTGTTGTTGGAGCTGCACTCATCCAGGCAAGTGGAGAGTATTCCATCACACTCCTGACTTGTGCCTTGTAGATGGTGGAAAGGCTTTGGGGAGTCAGGAGGTGAGACACTCTTCGCAGAATTCCCAGCCTCTGGCCTGCACTTGTAGCCACAGTATTTATATGGCTGGTCCAGTTCAGTTTCTGATCAATGGTAACCCCCAGGATGTTGATAGTGGGGGATTCAGCGATGGTAATGCCATTGAATGTCAAGGGGAGATGGTTAGAGTCTCGCTTGTTGGTGATGGTCATTGCCTGGCACTTGTGTGGTGCGAATGTTACTTGCCACTTGTCAGCCCAAGTCTGAATGTTGTCCAGGTCTTGCTGCATATGGACACGGACTGCGTCAGTATCTGACGAGTCTCGAATGGTGCTGAACAGTGTGCAATCATCAGCGAACATCCCCACTTCTGACCTTCTGATGGAGGGAAGGTCATTGATGAAAGAGCTGAAGATGGTTGGGCCGAGGACACTGCCCTGAGGAACTCCTGCAGTGATGTCATGTGATTGAGATGAATGACCTCCAACAACCACCTTCCTTTGTGCTAGGTATGATTCCAACCAATGGAGAGTTTTCTCCTTGATTCCCATTGACTTCAGTTTTGCTAGGGCGCCTTGATGCCACACTCGATCAAATGCTGCCTTGATGTCAAGGGCAGTCACTCTCACCTCACGAGTTCAGCTCTTTTGTCCATGTTTGGACCAAGGCTGTAATGAGGTCAGGAGCTGAGTGGCCCTGGCAGAACCCAAACTGGGCGTCAGTTAGCAGGTTATTGCTGAGTAAGTGCCGCTTGATAGCACTGTCGACGACACCTTCCATCACTTTGCTGATGATTGAGAGTAGACTGATGGGACGGTAATTGGCCGGGTCGGATTTGTCCTGCTTTTTGTAGACAGGACATACTTGAGCAATTTTCCACATTGCCGGGTAGATGCCAGTGTTGTAGCTGTACTGGAACAGCTTGGCTAGGGGCGCAGCTAGTTCTGGAGCACAAGTCTTCAGTACTATTGCCGGAATGTTGTCAGGGCCCATAGCCTTTGCAGTATCCAGTAACACGTTCAAGGACTTTGAAGAATAAAGGGACTTTGGAGATGAAGCAGTAGTTTGCAATGACAGGTGTAGGTTTTTTGAGGGTGGAGTGATAATGGTTTTGAAAGGGAGGGGGACAGAACCTGGGAGGGAACCATCTACAATGTCTACTAGCATGGGGGCCAGGAATAGAAGTTGATTGGTCAGCAGTTTAGTGGGAATGAGGTAGAGAAAATAGGACATTGATCTCATTGACAAGAGGAGCATAGAGAGGGTATATGGGGAGATAGGAGAGAAGCTAGAGAAAGATGCAGTTTCAGGACTAGGGCAGGAGGAAACCTTGGTGGTAGTTTGGCTTAGTGGGCAAGGCAAAGGAGGGATGTGGTGGAGGCAGCTGAAAGAATCTTCTCAATCTTAGTGACAAAGAAGTCCATGAGCTCCTTGCACTTGTTGTTGGAGGTGAGCATGGAGGGGGCAGGGGTGGATTTAAGGAATTTGTTGGTAGTGGAGAAATTCCAGGATAATCTTGGAGTAGTAGCAGTTTTAGCAAAGAGCAAGGCCCGATAGTGCTTTATGTGGTCCAGCCAGAGCTGGTGATGGATGGCTAAATCAGTTGTGTGCCAGAAAAGGGTGGACAGCTTTAAGTTCCTCGGAGTCCACATCACAGAAGACCTCTCCTGGTCCCTCAACACCTCCTCTCTGGTGAAGAAGGCCCAGCAGCGCCTATATTTCCTAAGGAGGCTGAAGGGATGTAATCTGTCACCCCTGATCCTCTCTAACTTTTGCCGCTGCACTATAGAGAGCATCCTGACAAACTGTATCACAGTATGGTATGGCAGCTGTAGCTACTATGACCGGAAAGCCCTGCAGCGGGTACCGGCACCCGGCTACCGACCACAGAGCACATATACCAGAAACGCTGTCTACGGAGGTCACGGTCCATCATCAAAGACCCTACCCACCCCAGCCACAGTCTGTTCGCCCTCCTGCCATCTGGGAGACGCTACAGATACATTCGCACCCGTACAACCAGATTTAGGAACAGCTTCTTTCCCAGGGCTGTCATCCTACTGAACTCCACAAATAAACTCTAAAGCCTGCACATCTGCCAATGCACTTTATTATGGTTATATTTATGTTAATATACTACAAGCCAAATGTATGTTGAATGTTTAAATGTCTTAATCCAAATGTACACTCTCGGGAGCCGCAAGCCTACATTTCGTTGTACTGCACTTGTGCACTAACAATGACAATAAAAGTTGATTTGATTTGATTTGATTTGATGTGTTCAAGTCTGCACCCCTTGGAACTGAGGAAACAAAAATTGGAGCCTTACCAGGGTGAATGACCAAGGTGGAAGAGAGTAAGAGTACCAAAAGTTTAGACAATTGGGAGTTTGCAAGTGCAGTTGTAAATGATTTGCGGGAAGAGTTTCTTCCGGGGACCGGCGCAGAAGAATCACAGAATAGTACAGCACAGAAGGTCAATCGGCCCATCAAGTCTGCGTCGGCTCTTTCCAAGAGCAATCCAGTCAGTCCCACTCCCCCGCTCTTTCCCTGTGTCCCTGTCTTTATTTCTCCTTCAAGTATTTATCCAATTCCCTTTTGAAAGCTACTATTGAATCTGTTTCCACCACCCCATCAGGCCGTGCATTCCAAATCCTAATCACTCGTTGCGTAAACACGTTTTTCCTCATGTTCCTCTGGTTCTTTTGCCAATCACCTTAAATCTGTGCCCTCTGGTTATCGATCCTTCAGCCATTGGAAACAGTTTCTTTTTATTTACTCTACCTAAACCCTTCATGATTTTAAACACCTCTATCAAATCTCCTCTTAGTCTTCTCTGCTCCAAGGAGAACAACCCCAGCTTCTCCAGTCTATCCATGTAACTGTAATCCCTCATCACCAGAACCATTGTAGTAAATCTCTCCTGTACCCTCTCCAAAGCCTTCATGTCCTTCCTAAAGTGTGGTGTCCAGAATTGGACACAATACTCCAGCTGGGACCGAACTCATGTTTTATATAGGTTTAGCATAACTTCCTGGCTTTTGTACTCTGTGGCTCTATTTATAAAGCCCAGGATCCCATATGCTTTACTAACTGCTTTACTAACCTGTCCGGCCACCTTCAGAAATTTGTACACAAGCACCCCCAGATCTCTCTCTTCTTGCACCCCCTTTAAACTTGGACCATTTAGTGTGTATTGTCTCTCCTCATTCTTCCTACAAAAATGCATCAACTCGCACTTTTCTATGTTGAATTTCATCTGCCATGTGCCTGCCCATTCCACCAGCCTGTCTATGTCCTCTTTAGGGAGCCTTGTCTGTGATCGAGATCTTGGGAGTTGAGAGGCCATGTGAGTTGTCAAGGTAGAGAGGGTGGCCATGAATATGGGTAGGAAGTATATGGAAACTGTTGTTCGATGAAAGACGAATCCTGAGCAGAAACTTTACAGAACACCCGATCGTTATTAATTTTTTTGTCTTGCTGTGACGCATTGGAACTATGAGCTTATGGTCATGTGAGTCTTACATACAAAGAACTATATAATATAGAACAAGACAGCTCTTTATTTTTGAGAAGTATTTCATCAGCCAGCTTCATCTGACTGGTTTGCTCATTTAACCTGTAATGAACTGGCTCCAGAACGATGCATTGAACTGTTCCAAAGTGTTGCTTATAGCGCTGTAAATTTTACTCAGTTAAATTCCATTCAAAACTACAACCCAGTACGAGACAACATTTTCAACATAAGTGAAAAGAGAAGAAACTGGGAAAAGTGCACTGGAATGAGAATATCAGGAAGTGACACACAGGCATTACAGTCATCATAGGATACATACATGATCTACCAGGATACATTTCTGCTTGCACTTTTTGCAGCTAGCTGTTACCATCACACCTCGACTCCCATCTTAACAGAATACAGTAAGGTCAACCAAAACAAGATCCTGACCCAAGTAAGAATTCTAGATGAAATTATTGAAGCAAAATGAATATCAAACAGATTTTGCAAAATTGCTTTTCTATTGTAGTTGCTTGATCATATCAAAGCAACTTACATATAACTTTACAAGGAAACGTGAAATTGTACAACTGCTTCCCCGATTGGGTCTGCTGCCCAAAGTGTTCTACTTCAGCAAATGTTTATTTAAAAATTAATAAAATACAAAAGTAATATCCAGCACTTTGCATAACATTTGTTGCAGCATAAACGTTCCATTCAGCCACAACAGTGACTCTGAAGCCGAGAGGATAGTCCAAGAATTTAGCACCACTACAAAAATCCCCCAAACCCATGGTGATGTCCCTTTAAAATCGCTCATGAAATAAAAACGTTACACCACCTACTTGTACTAAATCGATGCATTTCTCCACACTTTCCAATTTAGTCAGTTGGTTCTTGTCCAGAATCAGGGTGAAAGTATTTGCTGGGCACAGAGAAACTGTATCCAAATGCTGCAATCCCATCCCTGATAAGTCAACTACACGACCTTAAAGTAAAAAAAATTAAACCTAATTTAACGCACGCTATTCAGAATTTTAAAAATTAATACATTTTAATCTAAGTACTCAACTTTCTTATCAGCATTCAACATGTGTATACTTACATTATAAAATATCATATGACACCCTGTTTCTATTACAAAAGTGCAAATACAGAAATGTACAAAAACCATGCAATATTTGTTAGATGTGTTTTAATAAATAGTGCCACTTTCAAGAATTTTTTTTCCAAACTATTGTCAAAATACTCCAAGGGTCAGCAACATAACAGAACAGCACCTCCATGCTCCAATGCATTCCGTTACTCTACAAGAATATGTGGATTAATTTCTAAAATTGCTCACATGGGAATTACAGACAGGGAGAGGGATCTAGCCAGGGCAGCAAGCCGGTGATTAAGCAGAGTGAGAGCACGTGTACTGGAGGGATCCAGCCAAGGCTACAGGCAGCATAACACCACAGAAATGGAAAGATTTGGCCAGGACTACAGGCCAGCAATTGGGGGGGGGGGGTGCAGGGTGGAAAGAGACAAACCCATAGCAGCCATTGCCACCTTTTAATTTGAAATAATGTAAAAGGTTAAAAACATATTTAAAAAGGCAGTGAAATATACAAAGTACACCAGACAGAGAAAATTCTGAAGGGTTCTGGGAGAAGCAAGAAGCCAGATTTCAACAAGCTTCAGGCCGGTGGCGCTGTGGAGCTACATACTGTACCTTGGAGGCATCACTGGCAGACCTCATGCACAGTATTAAGTATTGATAAATATAGCTTATACATGACAAGCAGACATGACAGAAATAATATAGCAGGAATGCATTACAGAAAATAAGTATGACCCTTACAGGAAATTAATGCTTTATGTAAGATTTAAGAAAGCGTTTAGATTTGGAAATAGAGAAAGTGGGGGGAATTTTAACTTTCGGACCCACCAGGACCAGGGGGCCTGGTAGCACACGGGAAACCCAGAAGTCCAGGTTTCCCCACACGCTGTGGAATTTTAACTCCACAGCGGGCTTATGATGTCACTGACCGGTTCCCCGCCCGGAAGTCAGCCTGATTGACAGGGGGGGGGGGCTGATGGCGGGGAACTTCGGGGGCCGGAAGCACTTCTGCTTCTTCGGCCCACAAGGATTACACCCCGAGGCTGTCCTCACCATGCTACAGCTGCTGGGATTCCCAAGGCCCGGGAACCCCAGTCGGCTACAGTTAAACCTCTAAAGCAGCCTCATTATCATAGTTAAAGTGCCAACCCGCCTCCTGGGATCGGGTTGGTTGCCCGTCCCGCCTCAGTTAAAACCGGAAGTGGGCGGGTTAGGAATCAGATTTTTAACACTTCAAATCACCCACACGACCCAAACCCGCCTGTTTTTTGGGATTAAAATTTCCCCCAGTATATCTAAATTTGTAGATGACACTTAGAAGTATAAAAGTAAAGAACTAATGATAAATTTGTACAAGATGTTAGTTAGGCTAGAGATAACTACATTAAAGCCATAAAGATTGTACAGCATAGATTCACCAGGAAAGGGAACTATAGATATGTGGAGAGACTAGAGTTACCATGATTATTTTAAGGGAAAATTGGATAAATATTTGAGGCAGATAAAGGTACAGGGCTATGGGGAGAGCATGGAGGAGTGAGATTAGTTTTGTATTGCTCTAGCTAAGTGCCAGCACAGACACAATGGATCAAATGGTCTTCTCTACTGTAAACCTCCATGGCTCTATAGGACTTTAACATATTGTGTAAATTGCAAAAGAACATAGATAGATTAAGTGATTAGGCAAATCAATGACAGATGCAGCTCAACATAAAAAAGTGTGAAGATGTACACTTGGGATGCAAGTATGACATGTGGGGTAAAGTCTAAATGGAGAATAGGTGGGGGCAATGAGAAGTTAACAAGGGGATTCAGGGGTCCAAGTCCACATGTCATTAAAAGCTAGCTCACAGGTGTAAAAAGAGATCAGAAAGGCAAATGGGATGCCAGGCTTCATCACAAGAAGCATAGAATATAAAAGCACAGAAGAAAGAATTTGCACTAACATAGCAGCTTTCACATCCTCAGGATGCCACAAAGCACTTCACAACCAATAAATTACTTTTGAAATGTAGTCTTGTTGTTACATAAGCAAATGCAGCAGCCAAATCTGTGCACATCACATTCTGCAAACAAACAGGAGTAGGCCATTCAGCTCCTCAAGTCTGTTCTATTCAATGAAATCATGGCCGATCTGTATCTTAACTCCATCTACCCACCTTGGCTCTATATAATTTTATACCCTTGTCTAGCAGAAATCCTTGATCTCAGATTTAAAGTTATGAATTGAGCTAGCATCTACTGCTTTTTGTGGGACAGTGTTCCACATTTCTACCACCTTTTGCGTGAAGGAGTGATTCCTAACTTCGCTCCTGAATGGCCTGGCTCTCATTTTAAGGTTATCTCCCCTTGTCCTAGACATTCCCCCTACCAGTGGAAAACATTTCTCTCCATCTACCCCATCAATTCCTTTCAAAATCCTAAAAACTTCAATCAAATCACCCCTTAACCTATATTCTAGAGAATACGGCCTAGAAATTCAGTATAGCCATGTTTGGGGCGCTACAGCATAGCGTTCGCTAACTTTTGCACCCGGCGCAACTTAGCGCCACCTTCGCCGATATTCAGTTGCATCGCCCCAAGAGGTTGCTGCTGCGCTAAAGCAGGCGATGCACGACTATCATTAGGCGCTAAGCCGGCGATCCGGGGCGCAAACACCGAAGGCGGGCGCAGCGCAGGTGCGGCAAGTTGCTCATTGAGGGCAGACAGTCAGGCGCCGGTCAGCACTTAAAGGGGGAGGGTGGAATTGCTTGGCTGCCACGCCCTGCACACTGCAGCCCTAAGGCAAGGCCTGAACACTGCTTCTGGAACAGCTCCACGCCCAGGAGAATGGAGGAGGCCAGGGAGAGAGCGCAGCGCTTCGGCGAGGGTGACCGGAGGCTGCTGGTTGGCGCAGTGGACCGCAGGCGCCATATCCTCTTCCCCGAGGGTGGCAGGACGCCGCTGCCCGCCGAATATCGGAAAGCATGGAGGGATGTGGCAAACAGGGTCACGTCCAACAGCGTGGTTGGCAGGACACCAACCCAGTGCCGGAAAAAATTCAACGACCTCATTCGGGTTGTCAGGGTGAGTACCCTTTCCAGTATCTTCCTCATCCCTGCATGTGCACCTCACTTTATGGCCAAACAGGTCTGAAAGCCCTAATGGCCAGCCCTCATCCAGCAGCTATGGGACTGTCATGAAAAGCACTTGCGCAACAGGACTTGACACTGTCAGGGCTAATCGACCATGGGAGGCAGTGCGGGCAAGATCAGGGCTTGACACTGTACCTAGAGGCGGTCCTTTCTCTTGCAGGCCAAGCTGGAGCATAACAGAAGACAGCAGCGACAGACCGGGGGAGGCCGTCCTAACCTGAAACAGCTGAGCGACCTCGAGCAGCGAGTGGAGCGGATCATGGCAGGCTGGCTGAGTGGCCCTGTCGCCACTGGGGATGCTGACCCTGTTCTGGGCACCAATGGTAAGGTCATCACCTTTTTGACCTCTCCCTTTCCACTTGCGCCTCACACCAGCATCCTTTGCCACTATCGAACCAATGCAGTGCACAGCAGCACTCATGCCTCCCTCGCTGCCGCCCTGTCCTCACTCTAAAGCAACTCTTGTGCCTCCCTGCTTTCAGATGGTGGCTCGCCAGGTGAGGAGGCGGCCCCTCAAGCTGGCACTGTGTCCGAATCAGACATAGAGGAGGAGGAAGCCAGACCATCAGGGACACCCTCAGCCGAGGCAGCCCATGGCCATGATGGTGACATGTCTTCCCTGGAGGGGAGCAGGGGGGAAGGGTCGGAGGATGGTGAAGCTCCGGGGACCAGCGGGCTGCAGCAACGCGGGAGGGGTGGGGAAGCTCGGCGGCCTTCTCCCCGGAGGGTGAGTGCGGCCTCCAGTCCTGCTACGGTGAGCGCAGAGGAGGTGCGGCTCCTAGCGGAAATGGGCGCCCAGGCTGAGCGCAGGCACACTGAGCTCATGGCTGCAGTGGCAAGGATGCCTAACTCCATAGAGTCACTGGCAGAGTGTGCAGGAATTCGGGGCAGCACAGGCCAGGAGTCTGCAACAATTCAGTGCAGCACAGGCCAGGAGTCTGTAGGACATCGCGGCAGCACAGGCTAGGAGTCAGCAGGACTTCGCTGCTTCACAGGCGGCTTCTAGCCAAGTGCTCAGTCGTGCCGTGCATTCACTGGCTGCTGTCATGCAGACACAGACCAGGGCCACACGGGCACTAACTGCTGCCACACTCGCTGGATCGGCCAGGCATCGCCGGGGCACTCGCTGTGCCGCAGCAGCCCAGCAGTCTGTGCCTCAGCAGATTGCTGCGCATACTGCAGTGCTGGCCCGTGCGCGTGCCAATGTATCAGCCGATCAGGGAGTGCCTGTGATGTGTCAGGTTGGCAGCATTCCTGCAGCCAACACTGTCACTCCTCCATTGCAGCTGCCACCAGCTGTTGGACAGACTGCTGCCGCCCAAGCAGAGTTGGAGCAGTCAGCAGCCGGCCCCTCCAGGCCCAGAGCTGGTCCAGGCCGACCCCCAAGGGCATCTGCCGTCTCACCATCTGACCCTCAGCAGCCTTCCCCCAGCCTTGCTGCAGCCACTGGGGTCCCATTGAGGAGGAGCTGCAGGGCGGGTAGGGGCCAGTCACGGAAGCGAAACGGATCACCCTCGCAGGGGAAAAAGTAGAAGGTGTGGCCAAATGTTTTGTTTTACTTATAAAAGCCGAGACTGGTGTATTTGTGTCTTGGGGGGGGGGGGGGGGGGGGGGGTTTCTCTCCATTAGTTTGTCATGTGGGAAGGGCACAGAGGTATCATAGTAAAAAAATTTCTTAAATCGCACTGTCCATGCTTTCTTTTGGAAATCCTAGTTGCCCTGCTCGGCTGAGGGCTTGTGGAGCGGCTACATTCATCTTCTGCCATTGGCACAAGCCATTCCCTGAGAGGGGGCCTAGAACCGACTTGCAATAAGCCGCCGACGGGCGGCCCTTGCACTTTCTGCCTCCTCCTCTTCTGGTGGTCCTCCAATGTCTGCTGGCAGTGCCTGCGGATAGCCAGGTTGTGCAGCATGCAGCACACGACAACGAAATGGGAGACTCGCTCAGGCGAGTACTGTAGGGCTCCCCCGGAACGATCCAGACAGCGGAACCGTTGCTTCAGCACGCCGATTGTTTGCTCAATGATGTTCCTGGTTGCTTGATGGCTGTCATTGTCGCTCTTCAGCAGGGGTGCTGGGCGCACGGAGCGGGGTCATCAGCCAGGTGCACAAAGGATAGCCTTTGTCCCCGAGAAGCCATCCTCGTGGGTGAGGCTGGGCCTCGACCATGTCTGCCACAGAAGTCTGGCGCAGGATGAAGGCATCGTGGCTGCTGCCTGGAAAGCGGGCATTGACAGCTAGGATGAGCTGCCTGTGGTCACACACCAACTGCACGTTGAGCGAATGGTAGCCCTTCCGGTTGCGGTAATCCTCGGCATTCTCCAGAGGTGCCCGCAAAGCCACATGCGTGCAGTCAATGACGCCCTGCACCATGGGGAAGCCCGCTAATGCTGCAAAGCCCATTGCACGCGGTTGCTGCTTGTCAACGGTCATGGGGAAGGAGATGAACTGACGTCTCCTTCTGAAAAGGGCATTGGTCACCTGGCGGATGCAGCAATGTACCGCAAACTGGGAGATGTTGGAAATGTCCCCAGTAGCGGATTGGAAGGAGGCGGTGGCATAGAAGTTGAGAGCCACCGTCACCTTCACTGCCACCAACAGAGACGTCCTGCTCCTCAGCTGTGGCTGCAGATCTCCGCGAAGCAGGTGGCAGATCTCGGTGACCACCGCCCTTCTGAATCGCAGCCTCTGAACACACTGCTCCTCAGACATGTTCAGATAGGAGAACTGCTGGCGGTATACCCTGGGTGGGTAAGGCCTCCTTTGCCGACGCCTGTTGCCCCTTCTCCATCTGGCCATGACTGGCACTCTCTCACGGCGTCTCTGAGCCCTTTGAATGCAATGGAGAAGCCCAACGTTTCCACCCATTGCAGCCCCCATTATATGTTTCCAATCAATGCTATGACTCTGAAGTTAAAGACAAGTGCAAAGCTGTGGCCTGAAGCCACAAGTACCTGTGCAAGTGTTGAGCCAAACCAGAAAGCTCTCTACCTTTGTCTCTCTCCAAAGATCCGTCTCTCACAAAGGAGGAGTGGTGCAAAATGGCTGCCATTTATACTGCAGGAGGAGTCCCCTTTAATTAGCGCGCCCCGCAGCGACTGGGAACCGTCCCCCTCTACCAGTCGCTAGGGGCGCCAGGCGCACAATAGGCCGGCGCCACTGAATTTCCGGTTTGGGGCGCACAAAGGGCATTGCACCATGAAATGACGTCAGGATCTGCGCGCACAGCTGAGCGCGCGCAAAGGTTTTGCGCCGCCGCTAAATCTTAACTGAAGTTCGCGAGAGGCGTAGATCGCGCTGCGCCCGGGCGCTGGCCGCTTAGCACCCCACTTCTCCTCCTAAGGCGCTAGCGGCTGGCGCAAACAACTGAATTTCTAGGCCTACAGGCCTAGTTTATTTAATCTCTCCTCAGGTTTGAGCACATAACGTAGGCTGAGACTTCTGTGCAGTACTAACGGAGTACGGCATTGCCAGAGGTGCTATCTTTCGATGACACAATAAACCAAAGCCCCATTTGCTTGTTCAGGTGGCTGTAAAAGATCCCATAGTACTATTCGAAGAAAAGCAGGGATGTTCTCCTGGTGTCTCGTCAACATATTTGCCTCACCCAATACTGCCAGATTAACTGGTCATTCATCTCACTGCTGTTTGTGGAATCTTGCAGTGCATAATTCGGAGTGCCATGTTTGCCTACATTACAAAAGTGACCATACTTCAAAGTACTTCATTAGCTGTAAAGTGCTTTTGGATGTCTACAGAACGTGCAAGGCACAATTTAAATGCAAGTTCTCTTCTTTTGAAAAAGGCAGACAGGACCTTGGTTTAGCATCTCATGAAAAATGGCACTTTCAATAATGCAGCACATGGCATTGAAGTGTCAGTCCAAATTAAGGTGACCATACATCCCTGTTTTCCGGGGAGAGTCCCCGGATTAGGTGCTGTGTCCTCCGGGCAAACAATGTCCCTGGAAGAATCCCCGGTTCACAAACTCGCCCCCGAGGTATCCCTGGGCAGTCAGTTTGTGGCTCTGAGGCTAAATTAAACAACTTGTACAATGGCCAGAGTGACTCATTGCACATGCGCGACTGGAGGTTCTTTCTGTACATGTGCCGGTTGTTGTTTGTGTTTCCAGCTGGGCTTGTGCTGCTGCATTGTCGGCACCAGAAGTGCCTGGGGGCATGGCAACTGGAACGGGTGAGGGAGAGGCCACAGGGAAGGGCCCAGTCACAGTCACTGGGGGAAGGGCGGGCGGGCTAATCCTAGACACGGTGGGGGGGGGGGGGGGGGTCAGGTGTCTGAATGCACTTCAATAGTGTGACATCATATCTGCGGTAATTATATGCATATTTGTTTTGCATTTGTAGTGTTTAACAGTTGCACATAAAGTATAGGCTGTTAAAAAAAAAATTGCCTCACTACACTGCGCAACCTACATTTTCCATCCTGGCTACTTTGCTGTGCCCCAACCCTGTGTGTCCCCAAATTCATTTTAGAAAATATGGTCTAAACTATATATGCTCAGATCATGAAGTAGAGCTTCAACTGGTAACTGGGTTCTGAGGAGAGTGCTGGAGTAAAGCCAAACTGACACTATTGCAGTTATATAGTGAACTGATCAAATCTCAATTGAAATATTGTATTTAGTTTTGGGAACACGGCTTTGGATGGAGTTAAGAATTTACCAGGATTACATTTGGAGTGCAACAAAAGAGAAAATCAGTCAGTGCTCCCAAGTGACTCCCACGGGAAACTGTGGATGTCAGATGAGGAAAGGATCAGCATCATCAATGAAGCCCTCCAATGTTAACTCACATGAAGAATGTTCCTTGGACAAACTACCAGAGGGCTGCTGGCATCAAAATGTCCTTCCTCAGCAAAAGTTACCACTTTCAGAACAGGAAGGACAAAAATCAAACAAAATGGTTTTTTTTTTTTTAAATAGTTGATACAATATGCTCAGAGGAAGGAAAGTGTACTTTGGATTCAAAGCACTCATTTTTATAGCAGAAAATAACAGTCTTACAAGATATTTCTTTGGCTTAAAAAAAACCCATCAATTTTAATAGTGACATAGAAACCCTGAAATAGAACCTCCTGCCCGGTTAGACCAACGACATCAAATATAGGGAGCATTCCAATGCATCTTAGAGCAGTTCCATTGCAAACAACTAGGGGGAGGACTTCAAATTGGCCTGATGGCCAGTCTGGAGCCATGCAACCCAGGAAATCACACCACTGGTGGGGAAATCTGCATCTCCACCCAGTAGTGTATTTTTTCTAGTGTGGCATGGATCTGGAGTAGCCCTTAGGACTATTTGAAGTGGCACCACTTAAATCTTTCCAATGCAACTATTCTGGACCACTCCCTATAATTAACATCACTGTAACTGAAACTCCCTGTGATTGACATCTAGCAAGCTAATAGAATTTTAAATGACAGTATAACATATTGTATTTTTTTTTTTTTTTTTAAAAGCCCTTCAATTTGATACCACTTTTAATGACTGAAATGTTTCTTTTCATGCAACTCCCATTTTAAACATAATTAGAACACTTAAAACAAGGCCAAGGCCCATAGTGCAGGTCACCAAAGACAGAAATGTAAAAGCAAACATTTTATTATAAGAAGAAAAATTAAATTAACAAGTTGTGATTAGGTGATATCAAACTTGCATTTTAAAAGACTGAAAATTGTAGTGGGAAGGAAAGACTAAATGAGGTCAGGGGTTTCAATTGAGAGTCCTGGGAAAGAAAAGGTTACAATAGGACACTGTGGGATGAAATGGATAAAATTAATCTCACTTAGAGATCCACCCACAATGCTGAGACTGTCCTGATCAAAGTTACCTACAACTTTCTGTGTGACTGTACTAGCTGTCCCTGCTTTCCTCCCCGCCATTTTCAGCAACTTAGAGACCATTCTTCAAATCACTACCACCTTGCCCTCTGGAACCATTGTCGTCTTGTAACCCACTCCCTTCCTTTGAAAGCCTCCCAATAACCCTTGTGTGACCCTGCATTGGGTTTTTCACCTAAATATTCCCTCTCTGTTCACTGTTAACCAACACAGCTTTCGATACCCAAGGAGCGCAATATAAATTATGCTCACTGGGAGCACTCTTGTCGGAGTCTCAGAAGGTTGCGAGTTCAAGTCCCACTTCAGATACTTGAGCACATAATGTAGACTGACACTCCAGTGCAGTACTGACGAGTGCTGCGCTGTTAGAGGTGCCGTCTTTCAGAATTAACCTTAAACCGAGGCCCAATCTACCCTCTTCTTTGGTAGATGTAAAAGATCCCATAGCACTATTTCGAAAATCAGGGGAGATCTTGGTCCTGGTCAATATTTACCGCACAACCAACATTGCTAAAGCAAATGAACAAAAGGAAAATACAAAAACAGAAAATACTGGAAAACACTCAACAGATCAGGCAGCAACTACGGAGAGAGTTAACATTTCAGGTCGATGGCCTTTCATCACAGATGCTGCCTGACCGGCTGAATGTTTTCAAGCATATTCTGTCTTTATCACTAAAACAGATTATCTGATCATTATCACATTGCTGTTTGTGGGAGCTTGCTGTACAATAATTGGCTGCCGCGTTTCTTATATTACAACAGTGACTACAGTAAAAAGTACTTAATAATTGGCTATAAAGTGCTTTGGGACATCCTGAGGTTGTGAAGATGCGATATAAATCTTTTTTGAATTCAAGTTGCTGTTGATGAAAAAAAACTCAAAAATCCTAGCACTAATTTGAAGACTCTCAAATTTATTATTAGACTATGAATATAAAGCAAAAAGGATCGCCTAACATTGCGGAAAAAAGGAGTCGGTTATGAAAGAAACAGTATTTTGTAGTAATATAGTATTGTGCGCGTGTCCTTCTGGGAACTGTAGTTCCAACGCGCGCTCCACCCCCTTCACGACAGAGAAATCCCTCAGCTCCACAACTACAATCCCCAGACTGCAGCGGGCACCACCACAATGCACACTTGGCCAGTTAAGGAGCGTATCACCGTTAGCCTTCCGCTGTGTTGAGTTTATTTCAGGGAAAATACAACAGTTACTGCACAAAGTGTCGGCGTGTAAATGGAAGCCGACAATTAAAATTATAGCGCTTAGTTTACAAACAAATACCTACTTTCTAGTGCCTTAACTGTCATCTCCAAGACTTCTTCCTTCTCCGCCGCCATTACGCAACAACTTCCCGCTTGGTCAACGCCAAGCAACCGCTCGTGCCCCGATTGATTATTTTAATCGCTCAAACAAAATGCGTCCTCTTTTTTTCAGGAAAAAAAGTGAATTTAACTTTTAATACCGCAATATGCGAATGCTTTAGTTTTCTAAATACGATTTGTTTTATAATTTTCTCCAACTTCTTAACGACTTACCCATGATCCTCCTCTTCCTCTAACGCCATCTTCTCTACCGACATGAAGTGAGTTTTATCCCCAGTTTTATCGCTTTCCATCCGCTGTTTAACGCTGAAAATAATTGCATCTACAACTATACTATGAAGTCACTAAGTGGAAACAACATTAATAACTCGTTATTTGTTTTCCCAGGGTCGAGCTGTGCAGTTTTAGTGGGTATAAGATATACCCCGGTCACGGGAAGCGCTATGCCAGGATTGATGGGAAGGTAAAGAAAAGTTCTGAATAGAGCCATGTAAATTCTGTCTTAAATACGCGATTTAAGAATTGCTAACGTATATTTTTTAACTGAAATGTATGATATTTTTATATTATTTTCTTGTTGATTTGTGCAGTGTGTTATGGACGTGGCTAGTTGCGAGCATCGCTATCTTAGGGCGCGTTGCATTGAAGGACGCAACTATAAATTGATATCGAGAACATCTTCCTAGCAGGTTGATCAGATTTATTGCCAGCAGTCTGTATCGTCCGATCTTCTGTACCTAAACCCAGTTTATAATAAACACCGGTATAGACCTGTTGAGCCGAAAGGCCTGTTTCTGTGCTGTTGATTCGATCTAATTTTATGCTGCAGTGAGACATTAGACTTCCCTAAAGTGAAGTTCCTTAGTTCTGTATTTGTCTTGGTGTTAATACTCTTAATAGTTATTCAAACAACTTAACTTGGGCTTTCTGAATGTTCTTCGTGTTTAATACAGTAGATCTTCCATATTCTGTACCACAAAGTGAAGGTGTGAAACTTAATGGGTAGCCAGAGTAGTTAGTGATTTAGTTACCATTGTGCATCTAGTATTGAACCCAGAAGATTTAAAAAAAACTTGTTCCCAGTGTGTCTACCTGGAACTCTTGCAGGAGAGTAAGATTTTTTTCTAAGAATACTTATGCTCCTGATCTATTCTTCACATAACTTTTGTTGTGTTGGGTGGAGATTAAGATTGTATTGGCAGAGTAAGCCATCTAAGTATTTTGATCTAATGAAAAATAGTTTTAAGTGGGTTGTGAAGGATCTCGTAGCCTGTCAATTAAAGGCACTGCCTGTGGTGGTATTCAGCCATAATAGACTAGAAGATCCCATATTTGATCCCTAGTTTCTGCTGTTAGCTGGGGCAGTTGGCCACAGCATCGCAGGCTAGGAAGAGGAAAATCATCCAGGGTTGCCATACATTGTCATTCAGTGAACTGGGGCAATGGTTTGCTGAAGTGTGTAGGTATCTGGTGGTTGTGATCATGCCTTTCAGGCTCACATGAAGACTAGACAGCTGGCACCTATAGAACTGACCCTGGCAAGAGCTGGGGATTTGGAAGGTGGGGGAAAAGTTATGATTAACAATCTTTAATTTGAGTCTTCAATAAATCTATCTATCCCGAATAACTTACTGTGCAACAGTGCAGTGTATTCTTGTAAATACAATTTAAGATTAAAGTTTGTTTGACGACTCCAAGAGCAAGGTTTTTGCTGGAAAATGCTAAGTTAGCATAGTTGGCTGGTACTCAGTAAGGTTTGTAATTTACCCTCTCTAGATCTTTTCATCGCCAACTGCCGCCGTGACATCGGCCGTCTCCATTTCTCTGCTCCCCTCACTCACTCCAACCTACCTCCCTCTGAACTTGCAGCACTCCATTCTCTTAGATCCAACCCTGACATTGTCATTAAACCCGCTGACAAGGGTGGTGCTGTTGTTGTTTGGCGTACTGACCTCTACCTAGCGGAAGCTGAACGCCAACTCTCCGACACCTGCTCCTACCTCCACCTGGACCATGACCCCACTACCGAACATCAAACCACCGTTTCTGACCTCATCTCCTCTGGAGATCTTCCCCCCGCTGCCACCAGCCTCATAGTTCCCCAACCCCGCACAGCCCGCTTCTACCTCCTTCCCAAGATCCACAAACAGGACTGCCCTGGTAGACCCATCGTTTCAGCCTGTTCTTGCCCCACGGAACTTATCTCTTCCTATCTTGACTCTATCTTTTCTCCCCTTGTCCAGTCTCTTCCCACCTACATCCGCGACTCTTCGGACGCCCTCCGCCACTTTAACAGTTTCCAGTTTCCTGGCCCCAACCGCTTCCTTTTCACCATGGACGTACAATCCCTCTACACCTCCATCCCCCACCCGGATGGCCTGAGGGCACTCCGCTTCTTCCTTGAACAGAGGCTCGTCCAGTCCCCATCCACCACCACCCTCCTCCGCTTGGCTGAACTTGTTCTCACATTGAACAACTTCTCCTTTAACTCCACTCATTTCCTCCAAACCAAAGGTGTTGCCATGGGTACCCGCATGGGTCCTAGCTATGCCTGCCTTTTCGTGGGCTATGTGGAACAATCTTTGTTCCAGTCCTACTCGGGTCCCCTCCCTCACCTCTTTTTCCGATACATTGATGACTGTATCGGTGCCGTTTCCTGCTCTCGCCCCGAACTTGACAATTTCATTCACTTTGCCTCCAATTTCCACCCTTCCCTCACCTTCACATGGTCTCCAGTTTTGAAGAAGGGTCAAACCCGAAACATCAACTCAAATTTCTCTCCACGGATGTTGCCTGACTTGCTGAGTTTTTCCAGCATTTTCTGTTGTTATTTCGGATTTCCAACATCTGCAGTATTTTGCTATCGTACTAAGGTTTGTAATTTGTTGCGAATTGTTTCTTCTTTCCAGGTTTTCCAGTTTCTGAACTCAAAATGCGAGTCAGCCTTTCTCTCCAAGCGGAATCCTCGACAGATCAACTGGACTGTCTTGTACAGACGCAAGCACAAAAAGGGGCAGTCTGTAAGTGAGAATTCCACTTTTGCAGTTTAAAAGGACAGGGAATATATATATCTATCTCTCAGGTGGCATTGTTTGTAGTAAATTGAGTGATGTGTAGTTTTATAAGCAGTGTTATATATACTGTACTATATGTGGTGTGATATACTATGTGATGTTCTGCTGGTAAGATGAAGCTGTGTCGCTTAAAGGCCACGAAGAATTTCTCTTCTGTAAAACCAGCCTTGGATTATTGAGTTTAGTTGTTTGGTCAGAGAGCTTTGCAAATTGGAATGTGCTCATCAGTTTCAGGCTTCAACTGACAAGCATGTACATAGAAACATAGAAGATAGGAGCAGAGTAGGCCATTCGGCCCCTCGAGCCTGTTCTGTCATTCAGTGAGATCATGGCTGATCATCCAAACTCAGTACCCTGTCCCAGTCTTCTCCCCATATCCCTTTAGCCTTAAGAAATATATCTAACTCCTTCTTGAATATATTTAATGAATTGGCCTCAACTGCCTTCTGTGGTAGAGAATTCCACAGGTTCACCACTCTCTGGGTGAAGAAATTCCTCCTCATCTCTGTCCTAAATGGC
Organism: Somniosus microcephalus; assembly: GCF_052327205.1. Classification (NCBI taxonomy): domain Eukaryota; kingdom Metazoa; phylum Chordata; class Chondrichthyes; order Squaliformes; family Somniosidae; genus Somniosus; species Somniosus microcephalus. The sequence continues at coordinate 93,425,467 of NC_141000.1, forward strand.
TTACCCCTTATCTTTAGACTGTGACTCCTGGTTCTGGACTCCCCTGCCATCGGGAACATCCTTCCTGCATCTTGTCTGTCTAGTCCTGTTAGAATTTTATAAGTTTCAATGAGATCCCCTCTCATTCTTCTAAACTCCAGCGAGTATAAGCCCAATCGACCCAATCTCTCATACGTCATTCCTGCCATTCCAGGTATCAGTCTGGTGAATCTTCGCTGCACACCCTCCATGGCAAGAACATCCTTCCTCAGATAAGGCGACCAAAACTGCACACAATACTCAAGGTGCGGTCTCACCAAGGCCCTGTACAACTGCAGCAAGACATCCTTGTTCCTGTACTCAAACCCTCTCGCTATGAAGGCCAACATACCATTTGCCTTCTTAACTGCCTGCTGCACCTGCATGCTTACCTTCAGCAACTGGTGCATAAGGACACCCAGGTCTCGCTGCACTTTCCCTTCTCCCAATCTATTGCCGTTCAATAATAATCTGTCTTCCTGTTTTTGCCACCAAAGTGGATAACCTCGCATTTATCCACATTATACTGCATCCGCCATGCACCTGCCCAATCACCCAACCTGTCCAAATCATACTGGAGTTTCTCTGCATCCTCCTCACAGCACACACACCCACCCAGCTTTGTGTCGTCTGCAAACTTGGAGATATTACATCTAGTTCCCTCGTCTAGATCATTAATATATATTGTGAATAGCTGGGGTCCTAGCACCGATCTCTGCAGTACCCCACTAGTCACTGCCTGCCACTCGGAAAAAGAGCCATTTATTCCAACTCTTTGCTTCCTGTCTGCCAGCCAGTTCTCTATTCAAGTCAGTACCTTGCCCCCAACCCCATGTGCTTTAACTTTACACGCTAATCTCTTATGCGGGACCTTATCGAAAGCCTGAAAGTCCAAATACACCACATCCACTGGTTCTCCCCTATCTATTCTACCAGTTACATCCTCAAAAAATTTCAGTAGATTAGTCAAGCACGATTTACCTTTTTGTATTTTAGAATTGTTTTTCATCTATAAAGTTGATACCAGCACATGTTGACACTGTTTCATTTTATTATGTAACTGAATATTATCTCAATAATTATACTTGCATAATGATTACAACAATTTCATATGTAGAACTTATTAGTTTGTTGCATAGTTAATAAATGACTGGCCCTAATAGTGACTTTATTTCAGTAATCCAGTAAGAACATAAGAAATACAAGCAGGAGTAGGCCACACGGCCCCTCGAGCCTGCTCTGCCATTCAATAAGATCATGGCTGATCATTGACCTCTGCTCTACTTTCTCGCCCAATCCCCATATCTCTTGATTCCCTTCGAGTCCAAAAATGTATCTATCTCAGCCTTGAATGTACTCCACAACTGAGCATCCACAGCCCACTAAGGTAGAGAATTCAGAAGATTCACAACCTTCTGAATAAATAAATTTCTCCATCTCCGTTCTAACTGGCCAACCCCTTATCCTGACACGATGCTCTCTAGTTCTAGACTCTCCAACCAGGGGAAGCAGACTCGCATCTAGTAGTTGATGATGCTCTAGTTGTTTTTAAAACTGATCAGACTGTAATTAGTGGTCATCTTAAAGGTTGGTGTTTCCTGAAGAGCATTTTAGGGCCAATTACATGAACTTGGTTTTCATTGTTTTTAAGGGGGGAGAATGGTTCTTTCAGTCTTCTGTTGTGGGGTTAAGCTTAATTTTGATTTTAATTTTGTTACAAAATCAGCTTAATATCAACGGTTGTGATCAGGAAGGAATTTGAACCTGATATCATTTTCATTTCCAAATCTGCTTTCTAAATGTTCTGCTGTGAAAAGGCTTTCCTAGCCGTTTAAAATAACTTCTGTTCAGTACCCAAGTTTCTATCAGGCCCATCTTTCTATTTCTTAAAACTTTTCCAGAGAAGGGTGGCTGGCAAAATCAAGTTAATAGCTTTGGCTTATACGTTTGTTTTGTTTCCCCCCTCCTGTGGCATTGTCTTGATAAGTTTCCCATTTCTGTAGCAAGAATAAACAGAAGTAACACACACACTCACTAGTGTAGTGTGAACTGGCTTCTTGCCGTAGTGCCACATTGATTGGGTAGCTGTCTCACTGCCCTGTAAAACCATGCAGCCTTCTTGTTCAAATAATAGAAAGAAAGACTTGCATTTATATAGCGCCTTTCACGACCACCGGACATCCCAAAGCGCTTTACAGCCAATGAAGTACTTTTTGAAGTGTAGTCACTGTTGTAATATAGCTTTATTCCTGAGTACATACATCTTAAAATAGTTTGAGGTGGCTGCTGGGATTAATTGTAAAACGAGGACTATGGCATTGTACGGCCTGGAATATATTCCTATAATATTTTGACTCAAATCATGCAGTTTCAGAAATGCAAACCACAGAAAAAGCATTCAGAACCTACGGCTATCTAGTTGTGTCATCGTTTTAGATTGTGGTCATATTTAATCAACTGAAATTGCTCAAAATTAGGAATTTGAAATGATGAGGCTGACACAATTTGAGATATATTTTTAAAAATTCATTCCTTTTCCCATTCAGGAAGAGATTCAGAAAAAGCGCTCCCGCCGTGCAGTGAAGTTCCAAAGGGCTATTACTGGCGCCTCTCTGGCTGAGATTATGGCTAAGAGGAATCAGAAGCCAGAGGTGCGCAAGGCTCAACGTGAACAAGCAATCAGGTGGGAACTTAGCGTATTTGAAGTAATAACCTCAAGTAGAATTTTTGTTGTGAATTTATTGGTTTCTTTCACTGTAGTACAAACAATTTAAAACATTTTGTATGTGGTCTAGATATGTGTACTTTTCTTTTTAAATGTAACAAGTTATTACCAGTTTGGTTCAGTTTTGATGTATTCTAATGTTCAGATGGTTTTATTACAATATATTTTGTGAGAATCATAATTCATACAATACTAATAGTGGGGGAAAGTTGCTTAACTCTCTTCTGGTCAACAGGGCTGCCAAGGAGGCTAAGAAGGCCAAAGCTGCAACAAAGAAAGTCAGTGCGCCTACAACTAAGGTAGTGAAACAGATACAACTCTTTGAATTGCTGTTCTGACTATTGGAAGTTCATTTGTTTTAGATAAAAACATTCAAAACCAAATAGCAATAAATATGAAATGCCTAAATTGCAATGTCTGTAAAACTTTAGTATTAATAGGAGCAAGATGTAATTATTGGTCCAAGTGTTAAGTTGTGTAAAATTACAGGAAACTTTTTTTTATCTGGCACGGCCGGGACCGACATGGTGCCGGTTCATCAAAAATTCCGGATAACCGAAAGCTATAGTAAAAGATACGGAGCTGAGAGCTCCGTATAAAGCAACAAACCCTGTTGCTTAGCAACAGCTTCAGAACAATGGCCACAAGTTGCAAGTGTCTCTGTAGCTTAGCAACAGCTGCAGCCACACCCTTGCACAGCAACAAATGGAGGAAGGCAAGTAATAAAAGTTACCTGAACCTACTCCTGAATTTTGCCGGTTAACCGAGATTTCCGGTTATTTAGGTGCCAGTAAATCCAAAGTTTCCTGTAATGTATTCTGGGACATTTCTCCAGGACAAAAACTCTTTATTTAAAACTGATATATAATTAAAATAAAGGAAAGAAGGGGGCAACCAATGATTAGATGGTAACATTTATATCTGGCATTAATGCAATTACATCCTATAACCAACAATTGAGCTGTTTATGAATAAGCTCCAAGGAAAAGAACGAGCAATACCACTTGGGCCCTCTGAGCACACTTCAATCTACAATTTTCATATCCTAACAATTAGAACATGACCTCAATCGCCAGATAAGACTTTCTCCAATAGAACATACCATGTTCAGTGTAGAATTTGGTCAACTTTAAAAATTACGGCTACGGTACAATGGAAGGGGGGGTTTATTCTATAACTGATTGTGTTCTTCAAGTCTAATGAGGCATTGTGGATTGCACTTTGAATGCAAGCTAAAATTACTGCATGTACAGGAAACTTTCTGGTATCCGGCATGGACGGGACCGACGTGGTGCCGGTTCATCAACAATTCCGGATAACCGAACGCTATAGTAAAAGATACGGAGCTCAGAGCTCCGTATAAAGCAACAAACCCTGTTGCTTAACAGCTTCAAAACAATCGGCACAAGTTGCAAGCGTCTCTGTAGCTTAGCAACAGCTTCAGCTACACCCTTGCACAGCAACAAATGGAGTAAAAAAAAAGTAACTAAAAGTAAAAAAAAAGTTACCTGAACCGACTCCTGAATTTTGCCAGTGGATAGAGCGTTCCGGTTATTATGGGGCCGGTTAATCGAAAGTTTCCTGTACCATAAGTGGTGTGTTTCAATTGAGATCTAGCTGTGTTTTGAATTGGCTGGTCAGAAAGTCTAGTTGTAGCTTCTGTATTGCATGACATATTATTTTTGATCTCCTCTTCGAAAGATATTTAAGATAGACGGGGGGGAGATAATTGATAAACTAAGCAAATTTGGAGAGGATAAAACCCCTAATCTGGATGGGTTGCATCCATGCATATTTAAAGAAGTTAGGGAAGCGATAGCAGAGGCACTACTAATATATAAAAATTCATTAGAAAAGGGAATAGTGCCAGAGGACTGGTGGACAGCTAATGTGTTTCCTATTTTTAAAAAGGGAGATAGGACAAGTCCAGGAATTATAGACCAATTAGCTTAGTGTCGGTGGTAGGAAAAATAATGGCATCCTTACTCAAAGATGTAATTGAAAAACATCTAGAAACTGAAAATATAAGAGTAGTCAGCATGTGTTCCAAACGGGAAGGTCATGGTTGACCAACCTTGTTGAATTCTTTTGAAATAGTACCAGTAAGGGTAATGCAGTGGACGTAATATATTTGGATATCCAAAAAGCCTTCAATAAGATCCCGCATAGTAGACTTGTTATTTAAGGTCAGAACGTGTGGAGTCAGGGGACAAGTAGCAGAATGGATAGCAAGCTGGCAACAGAACAATAACTTGCATTTATATAGCACCTTTGACGTAGTAAAACGTCCACGGTGCTTCATAGCGTTATGAAACAAAATTTGACACCGAATCAAATGCGGGCATATTGGGGCAGATTGATTAGTGGTAGGTTTTAAGGAGTGTCTTAAAGAAGGAAAGTGGCAGAGAGGTTTAGGGAGGGAATTTCAGAGCTTGGGGCCTCAGCAGCTGATGGCACAGCCCCCCAATGGTGGAGCAACTAAAATCGGGAATGCGTAAGAGGCCAGAATTGGAGGAGTCCAGATATCTTGGGGTTGTAGGGCTGCAGGAGGTTACAGAGATGGCGAGGGGCGAGGCCATGAAGGGATTTGAAAACAAGGGTGAGAATTTTTAAATCGAGGCATTGCTTAACCAGGGGAGCCAATAAAGGTCAGCGAGCACAGGGTGTTGGGTGAATGGGACTTGGTGCGAGTTAGGATACCGGCAGCAGAGTTCTGGATGATAAGTTTGTGAAGGGTGGAAGATGGGGGAAAAGGGTAGGGGTTAGAGGTGGTTACTCAGATTGGTAAACTGTGGGAAGTGGTGTTTGACACTTCGCTTACATAAACAATTTGGCCTCGGGAATCGGAAGTATAATTTCAAAATTTGCGGATGACACCAAATTTGGGTGATTGGTAATAGAGGAGTCATAGTCATAACGGCACAGAAGGAGGCCATTCAGCCCATGGAGTCCGTGCCAGTTTGCTGTAGAGCAATCCAGTCAGTCCCATTTCCCCGCTCTATCCCCGTAGCCCTGCAAGTTTATTTCCCTCAAGTGCCTATCCCGTCTCCCCTTGAAAACATTGAGTGTCTCCGCTTCCACCACTTCCGTTGGCAGAGTTCCAGGTCCTCGCCACTCGCTGCCTAAAAGTTTTTACTCGCCCCCCCCCCCCCCCCCCCGTATCTCTTGCCCAAAACGTTAAATCTGTGTCCCCTAGTCCTAGTACCATCAACTAGTGGGAACAGCCTTTCCCTGTCTAGCCTATCCAAACCCATCATAATCTTGTACACCTCTATCAAATCACCCCTCAACCTCCTTTGCTCTAATGAAAACAAATCCAGCTTCTCCAACCTGTCCTTGTAGCTAAGATCCCCCATCCCCGGAACCATTCTGGTAAAGCTCCTCTGCACCCTCTCAAGGGCCTTCACATCCTTCCTAAAGTGTGGTGACCAGAACTGGACGCAAACAACCAGTTGTGGCCTAACCAGCGCTTTATAAAGATTCAGCATAACTTCTCTACTTTTGTACTCAATACCTCTATTTATGAAGCCTAAGATCCCAAATGCTTTGTTAACCACTCTCTCAATATGTCCTGCCACCTTCAGGGACCTATGCACATTAACTCCCAGGTTCCTCTGTCCCTGCACACTCTTTAAAACTGTGCCATTAAGTGTATATTGCCTCTCCCTGTTCCTTCTACCAAAATGCACCACCTCACACTTCTCTGTATTACATTCCATCTGCCACTTGTCTGCCTACTCTGCTAGCCTTTCTATGTCCTGTTGCAGTCGATTGGTATCATCCACTCTGTTTGCCACACCCCCAGGTTTGGTGTCATCGGCAAATTTAGAAATTCTACTCTGTATTCCAATATCCAGGTCATTATATATCAAAAAAAAGCATTGGCCCCAGCACTGACCCTTGGGGAACACCACTGTCTACCATCCTCCAGTCTGAAAAACAGCCATTTACCACAACTCGCTGTTTTCTGTCCTTAAGCTAATCCAAGCTGCCACTGGGTTTCCTCCGGGTGCTCCGGTTTCCTCCCACAGTCCAAAGATGTGCGGGTTAGGTTGATTGGCTATGATAAATTGACCCTTAGTGTTAGGGGGATTAAATACGTGGGGTTACGGGGATAGGGTGGGATTGGTGTAGGGGTTATGGGGATCGGGTGGGATATGTGTCGGTGCAGGCTCGATGGGCCGAAATGGCCTCTATCTGCACTGTGGGGTTTCTGTGATTCTGTGACCCACCTATTCTATGAGCCTCAATTTTGTTAACCAGCCTTCCATGTGGTACTTTGGCAAATGCCTTCCTAAAATCCATGTAGACAACATCCATTGCATTCCCTTCATCAATCCTCTCTTGTTACTTCATCAAAAAATTCATTAGATTGTCAAACATGATCTGCCTTTCACAAATCCGTGTTGGCTCTGCTTAATTAGCTTAAACCTCTCCAAGTGCCTGTTAATATTTTTCTTGATTATTGTTTCTAAAACTTTACCCACCACTGGTGTTAAACTGGAGGACTGTGGGGGGGGAAATGCAGTAAGATATTAATAAACTTGCAGAATGGGTGTGTCAAATGAACTTCAATGTAGATTTTGTTAGGAAGAATGAGGCCACATACTCCTTGCGTGAAAATAAGTGTCTAAATGGGGTAGAGGAACAGAGGGATCTGAGGGTACAGATACACAAATCACTAAAAGTAGCAATGCAGGTTCATGAGGCCATTTCAAAAAAAAAATTTAAAAAGCAAACAAAGCACTGGGTTTCATTTCAGAGAAGTTGTGTTAAACTTGTATAGACCACACTTGAAGTAATGTGAACAGTTCTGGTCTCCATATTATTATAAGTATATAGAGGCACTGGAGAAGGTGCATAAATGACTTACTAGAATGATACCAGAACTGAGAGGTTATATCCAAACGGAAAAGATTGAACTGGTTGGGGCTCTTTTGTCTAGAAAAGAGAAGACTGAGGGTGTGTGGGGGTTAGGGGTGTAATAACCTGATGGAGGTCTTTAAGATTATGAAAGGGTTTGATAGGGTAGACGTAAAGATGTTTCCACTTGCGGGCGAGACTAGAACTACGGGCCATAAATATAACAGTCACTAATAAATCCAGTAGGAAATTCAGGAGAAATGTCCTTACCCAGAGTAGTTAGAATGTGGAACTCGCTACCACAAGGAGCAGTTGAGGCGAATAGCATAGATGCATTTAAGGGGAAGCTAGATAAGCACATGAGGGAGAAAGGAAAAGAATATGTTGATGGAATTAAATGAAGGATGGGAGGAGGCTCGTGCGGAGCATGGACCTGTTGGGCCGAATGGCCTGTTTCTGTGTTGTAATTACTTTGTAATATCGATTCTAGAATCCGTATACATTTATTACAACTCTTCCAGGATTTTCACTTCATGAATGTTTTTTATGTTTCTAGGCTGCTCAGAAGACAGCACCCAAACAGAAATTTGCTAAGCCAATGAAGACTCAGGCGCCACGTGTTGGTGGAAAACGCTAAAGATCATACAGTTAAATATTGATGTATAATAAAGCCTGAGTGAAATTCAATGTTTTTTGTGTCTTCCCATTTCAACCAAAAGTTAACTTGACTGCATCATAGGAACTGTGTGAATATCCTAGCAGGTGTTCATTGTGTTACACAAAAGGGAGAATGATCTTGCAGCAGTCATAGGAGAGTGTTGCAGTTGATGCTAACCTCATTTGATGATGAGCACTTCCACTGGAGGTAATTATATAGCGATCAGGAGTAAGAGCCCTATCCAACCTTTATTCTTTATCCCCCCCCCCCCCCAAAACCTAGGGCTGTTGAGGCTAATTTAATGCTGCTATGGCTAAGCAAAGACTGGGGATCAAAACTGGATACTTGGTGCTCTGTATGGCTCAGCTACAGACAGCATAAACTCACCTGAGAAAGGGAGGTAGAAGTCATCTCCTTGCATCATAGATGTTTGAGCTAGGAGATTTAAGTTTAAATCCTTGTTTTAAATTGCTTTTGCTTTTTGGACTTAACTGTGGGCATTATTGCTTGAGGCAGCAAGTACCCAAAGATTATACTTCAGCTTTAACAGCATTTCATACACTTCAGGTTTAACATCGCCCAAGATCTTCTATAAGCTCTTGAAAGTGCTCATTATTTGTGCTTGGCTCTGTGATAAGTGAACGGGATTTGGGATACGTATTTGAGCTTGGACCAATCCCTGGCTATGACAATCTCGAGCTCCTGCTCGATGCAAAGTTAGGTGGGAAAGTAAGCTGTGAAGAGTCTGCAAAGGGATATAGACAGGTTAAGTGAGTAGGCAAGAACATGGCAGATGGAATATAATGTGGAGAAATATGAAGTTAACCACTTTGGTAGGGAAAATAGAAAGGCGGAATATTTTTTAAATGGTGAGAGACTGAGAAATGTTGGTGTTGAGAAGGACCTAGGTGTCCTTGTACACGAATCACAGAAAGTTAACATGCAGGTACAGCAAGCAATTAGGAAAGCAAATGGTATGTTAGCTTTTATTACAAAGATTGGCATAGAAGAGTGAACAAGTATTACTACAGTTATATAGGGCCTTGATGAGACCACACCTGGAGTACTGTGTACAGTTTTGGTCTTGCCTAAGGAAGTATATACTTGCTTTTGAGGGAGTGCAATGAAGGTTCACCAGACTGATTCCTGGGATGAGCGGATTGACCTGAGGTGAGATTGAGTAGACTAGGCTTATATTGCCTAGAGTTTAGAAGAATGACGGGTGATCTCATTGAAACATAAAATTCTTAAGGGGCTTGACAGGATAACATGTTGGGAAGATGTCTAACCTGGCTGGGGCCTCTGGAACTAGGGGTCGGCCATTTAGTACTGAGAAGAGGGAGATTTCTTCACTCAAAGGGTTGTCAATCTTTGGAATTCTCTACCCCAGAGAGCTGTGGATGCTCAGTCGGTGAGTATGTTCAAGACAAAGATAGCGCTAAGATTTTTGGATAGTAAGGGATATGGGGATATTGTGGGAAGGTGAAGTTGAGGTAGATCAGCCATGATCTTCCTGAATGGCAGAGCAGGATCAAATGGCCTATTCCTGCTCCTATGTTTCTAATGGAATGTCTACTCAAAAGAAGCCAGACCTTCAATGATTTTCTCCAGCAAAGGATGATGGAATTCTATCATGTCAGCTTCTGTAGAGCAAGTGAATCCTATAGCAATTTTCCACTTCACGAACTAGGTTTGCATGAAGGTCCTTCAGCTCATTTTTATCTCCTTCCAGAATACCAACCGCACCACTTTAATATATCTAATTATTAGTGTCCTGGCCACAACTACTCTACCTGCCAGTATTGCTGTTGTTGATCACCCTCTAAAGAAATTATTCTTGACATCTGTTCCTTAGCCTGCTGCCCTTGCGTTTCAAAAAATACTGGGTTTACTTTCTTGATCTTGTACAGTGTTATGAGAAGCCCTTGTATCTTTTTGACGCTTAAGGGACTTAGTTAATAAAGTTGTTCTGACATGGGATCACCTTTATTGTGCTCTGCACAGTCTCTGGTACTAGATAGTTCCCCCTTGTAGCTACCAGAATTGTATGTAATATCCCAGGTGTGGGCTTTAGCATAGCTCGAGGGATTTAAACTTGATATAAAGACAATGACTATCTCCAACAAGCGAGACTCTAAACACCACCCCCTTGACATTCAACAGCATTACCATCACCGAATCCCCCACCATCAACATCCTGGGGGGTCACCGTTGACCAGAAACTTAACTGGACCAGCCACATAAATACTGTGGCAACAAGAGCAGGTCAGAGGCTGGGTATTCTGCGGTGAGTGTCTCACCTCCTGACTCCCCAAAGCCTTTCTACCATCTACCACAAGTAAGGAGTGTAATGGAATACTCTCCATTTTCCTGGATGAGTGCAGCTCCAACAACACTCAAGAAGCTCAACACCATCCAGGACAAAGCAGCCCACTTGATTAGCACCCCCTCTACCACGGGCGTACTGTGACTACAAGATGCACTGCAGCAACTCGCCAAGGCTTCTTTGGCAGCACCTCCCAAACCCGCGACCTCTTCCACCTAGGACATGGGCAGCAGACGCATGGGAACACCACCACTTCCAAGTCACACACCAGCCTAACTTAGAAGTTTATCGCTGATCCTTCATTGTCTGGTCAAAATCCTGGAACTCCCTAACAGCACTGTGGGAGTACCTTCACCACACGGACTGCAGCGGTACAGGAAGGTGGCTTACCACCACCTTCTCAAGGGCAATTAGGGACGGGCAATAAATGCTGGCCCTGCCAGCGACACCCACATCCCATAAAAAAAGTAATGCTGCATCCTATTTCCTTTGTTTATTGTTAAATCACTGTTCAGACATGGGGAGCAATGAGTCCGCCAGCACCTCTTTTATTCCCTTTAGTTTTTTTTTGTTTCAAAAATATACTTTATTCATAAAAATTTGTCAAGTACACTACAATACAGTCCACATCACAGTTCACGTGGTACAATACAACATGGCACTCAATTTACAGACAAATTGCAATACATTTTCATTACACATTTCAATACTTGTTAAAATACAATACAATTCACAGATCATATTACATATGGCATAACACAGATGGATGCAGTACATGGTACTCGATTTACACAGATTACAAGTACATTTTCATTAAGCCATTTCTGCATCATACAGCCCGAGGCGGGTTTTACACTGGTTCCAGCCCCCCCAGTGTACAGTGGCAGGAGGGCCTTAAACTGGCCTTTCCCCAACGTGCCTTTGCGGCGGCAGCACCAACCTTCAGTGCGTCCTCAGCATGTACTCCTGGACCTTGGAATGTGCCAGTCTGCAACACTCGGCCATGGACAACTCCTTACACTGGAAGACCAGCAGGTTTCGGGCAGACCAAAGGGCATCTTTCACCGAGTTGACGATCTTTCAGCAGCAGTTGATGTTTGTCTCGGTGTGCGTCCCTGGGAACAGTCCGTAGAGCACAGGGGAACATAGGGTCTAATGAGAGGGAGGAACGGAATTAAATCAGTATTTGTAGGGAAATGGTGTTAGGGAAATTGACGGCATTGAAGGCCGATAAGTCCCCAGGGCCTGATAATCTGCATCCTAGGGTACTTAAGGAAGTGGCCCTAGAAATAGTAGATGCATTGCTGGTCATCTTCCAAAATTCTATAGATTCTGGAACAGTACCCATGGATTGGAGAGTAGCTAATGTTACCCCACTATTCAAAAAAGGTGGTAGAAAATGGGGAATTATAGACCGGTAAGCCTGACATCGGTAGTGGGGAAAATGCTAGAGTCCATTATAAAAGATGTAATAGCAGAGCACTTGGAAAACAGTGACAGGATCGGACAAAGTCAACATGGACTTATAAAAGGTAAATCGTGCTTGACTACTGGAATTTTTTGAGGATATAACTGGTAGAATAGATAAGGGAGAACCAGTGGATGTGGTGTATTTGGACTTTCAGAAGGCTTTTGATACGGTCCCGCATAAGAGATTAGCGTGTAAAGTTAAAGCACATGGGATTGGGGGCAAGGTACTGACTTGGATAGAGAACTGGCTGGCAAACAGGAAGCAAAGAGTTGGAATAAACGGCTCTTTTTCCGAGTGGCAGGCAGTGACTAGTGGGGTACCGCAGGGATCGGTGCTAGGACCCCAGCTATTCACAATATATATTAATGATCTAGATGAGGGAACTAGATGTAATATCTCCAAGTTTGCAGACGACACAAAGCTGGGTGTGCGTGTGTGCTGTGAGGAGGATGCCCGAGAAACTCCAGTATGATTTGGACAGGTTGGGTGATTGGGCAGATGTATGGCAGATGCAGTATAATGTGGATAAATGCAAGGTTATCCACTTTGGTGGCAAAAACAGGAAGGCAGATTATTATCTGAATGGCAATAGATTGGGAGAAGGTGAAGTGCAACGAGACCTGGGTGTCCTTGTGCACCAGTCGCTGAAGGTAAGCATGCAGGTGCAGCAGGCGGTTAAGAAGGCAAATGGTATGTTGGCCTTCGTAGCGAGAGGGTTTGAGTACAGGAACAAGGATGTCTTGCTGCAGTTGTACAGGGCCTTGGTGAGACCACACCTTGAGTATTGTGTGCAGTTTTGGTCGCCTTATCTGAGGAAGGATGTTCTTGCCATGGAGGGAGTGCAGCGAAGATTCACCAGACTGATACCTGGGATGGCAGGAATGACGTGTGAGGAGAGATTGGGTCGATTGGGCTTATACTCGTTGGAGTTTAGAAGAATGAGAGGGGATCTCATTGAAACTTATAAAATTCTAACAGGACTAGACAGACTAGATGCAGGAAGGATGTTCCCGATGGCAGGGGAGTCCAGAACCAGGGGTCACAGTCTAAAGATGAGGGGTAAGCCATTTAGGACAGAGATGAGGAGGAATTTCTTCACCCAGAGAGTGGTGAACCTGTGTAATTCTCTACCACAGAAGGCAGTTGAGGCCAATTCATTAAATATATTCAAGAAGGAGTTAGATATATTTCTTAAGGCTATAGGAATCAAGGGATATGGGGAGAAGGCAGGGACAGGGTACTGAATTTGGATGATCAGCCATGATCTCATTGAATGGCGGAGCAGGCTAGAGGGGCCGAATGGCCTACTCTTGCTCCTGTCTTCTATGTTTCTGTGAGTCCTGTGTTATGGAGCTGCTCGGGATGAACCTCGACAAAGACCACTGCATCTCATTCCAGACCTTCTTTGCAAAGGCACATTCCAGAAGGAGATGGATGACGGTCTCGTCCCAACCGCAGCCTCCTCAAGGGCAGCGTGCGGTGGAGCAGAGACGCCGGGAGTGCATCAAGGATCTGACAGGGAGGGCCCTTCTCACCACCAGCCAAGCTACGTCTTGGTGCTTGTTTGTAAATTCTGGTTTATTCCCTTTAGTTACTCATCTACGTCCATGCATTGTTTGATACCCAGTGACCTTAAGCTAGTTAAGACATGTCTTCTTGTACTTTATCAAGAGTCCTTTTGAGGTCAAGGTATACAACATGCATTGTCCCACATCAATTGGGTTGTGAGAGTTCAAGTATTTTGCTTTTGTTTCAAAAAGTCTAATGTCTGTCAGGCACCTTTGCAGTCTCTATCTACTCTGTCCAGACCCCTTATGATTTTGAACACCTCTATCAAATTTCCTCTCACTCTTCTCTGCTCTAAGGAGAACAACCCCAGATTCTCCAGTCTATCCACGTAACTGAAGTCTCTCATTCCTGGAATCATTCTTGTAAATCTTTTCTGCACCCTCTCTAAGGCCTTCACATCCTTCCTAAAGTGCGGTGCCCAGAATTGGACAGAATACTCCAGTTGAGGCCGAACCAGTGTTTTATACAGGTTCATCATAATTCCACATTTTTGTACTCTATACTTCTATTTATGAAGCCCAGGATCCCGTAAGCCTTTTTAACTGCTTTCTCAACCTGCCCTGCCACCTTCAATGATTTGTGCACATATACCCCTAGGTCTCTCTGTTCATGCATCCACTTTAGGATTGTACCCTTTAGTTTATATTTCCTCTCCTCATTCTATCTACCAAAATGTATCACTTCACATTTTTCTGCGTTAGATTTCATCTGCCTCATGTCCGCCCATTCCGCCAGCCTGTCTATGTCCTTTTGAAGTCTCCTCCTCACTGTTCACTATACTTCCGAGTTTTGTGTCATCTGCAGATTTTGAAATTGTGCCCTGTACACCCACATCCAAGTCATTAATATACATCAAGAAAAGCACTGGTCCTAGAACTGACCCCTGGGGAACACCACTATGTACCTTCCTCCAGTCCGAAAAACAACCGTTCACCTCTACTCTCCATTTCCTGTCACTTAGCCAATTTCGTATCTATGCTGCCACTGTCCCTTTTATTCCATGGGCTTCAACTTTGCCGGCAAGCCTATCATGTGGTACTTTGTTGAATGCCTTTTGGGAATCCATGTACACCACGTCAAGCACATTGCCCTCATCAACTCTCTGTGACCTCATCAAAAAACTCGATCAAGTTGGTTAAACATGATTTGCCTTTAACAAATCCGTGCTGGCTTTCCTTAATTAATCCACACTTGTCCAAGTGACTTAATTTTGTCCCTGATTATTGTTTCTAAAAGCTTCCTCACTACCGAGGTTAAACTGACTGGCCTATAGTTGCTGGGTTTATCCTTACACACTTTTTTGAATAAAGGTGTAACATTTGCAATTCTCCAGTCCTCTGGCAGCACCCCCGTTTCTAAGGAGGATTGGAAGATTATGGCCAGTACCTCCAAGATTTGCCTCAACTGCTCCTTGTGGTAATGCGTTCCACATTCTTACTACTCTTTGGGCGAAGAAGGTTCTCCAGAATACCCTATAAAATTTATTAGTGACTATCTTAGATGTATGATCCCTAGTTTTGGACTCCCCCACAAGTAGAAACATTTTCCCTATGTCTACCCTATGAAACACATTCATTATCATAAAGACCTCCATCAGGTCACCCCTCAGCCCTCTCATTGCTAGAAAAAAGAGCCCCAGCCTGTTCAATCTTTCTTGATAAGTTTATTGAATGCCTTCTGGAAGTCCATATAAATAACATCCATTGACATTCCTCATCCATTACTTTAGTCACCTCTTCAAAAAATTCAATCAGGTTTGGCAGGCATGTTTCCAGCATTTTCTGTTTTTATTTCAGAATTGCAGCACCTGCTTCTGTTGTTGTTTCTGTTGTGTCAGCCATGGCTCAGTTGATAGCACTCTCGCCTTGGAGGTTGTGGGTTCAGGTGCCACTCCAGCGACATGAGCACAACTTGACCATACTCCATTCCACTATTTAGTGAGTGCTGCACTGTCAGAAGTGCCGTCTTTCAGATGAGTCGTTAAACCGAGGCCCCGTCTGCCCTCTCAGATGGACGTAAAAGAGCCGATGGCACTATTTCTAAGAAGAGCAGGGAAGTTATTCCTGGTGTCCTGGCCAATATTTATCCCACAATCAGCATCACTAAAAACAGATTATCTGGTCATTATCACATTGCTGTTCCTTGCTGTGTGCAAATTGGCTGCAACGTTTCCTAAATGACAACAGTGACTACACTTCAAAAAAAAAGTACTTCATTGGCTGTAAAGCGTTTTAAGTGGTGATGAAAGACGCTATATAAATTCTAGTCTTTCTATCTTTCACTCTAGTTGGGGCAGAATTCCTCTCCCAAAATTAGAGGCACTGAGACTAATTGTAGCACATCCACAACACCGGATATCCAGCCGGAGATCTCTTCCCAGGATGGTAGCCGTGGCTCTGGGGCACCTTTAGCTATGAATGATTGGTGCAGAGATGCAGACTTCTTAAAATAAATAGTAACTGAGAGATTCAGCATCCATCCTGCGGAGACTGTCCATCCGGCTCAGGGTTCACGGTCTCCTGATGTAATCTCCGGTTGTGCAGCAGCCATTTTGTCTATCCGAGGAAACCTTTCCCGCTCCCTCTGTCCGAAACTTAAAATAAAAATAAATAAAATAATATTTTAAAAGAAATGTCATTAAAATCCTTACTTCGTTTTGTTTTTTTTTAAATATCCCAGCGAGGCCTCGGCTGCAGCCGCCCCGGCCACAGGGGCTGTGACATGTCGAGCGAAGAGAGTTACAAAGCGATCATCCGCTACCTGACCAACGAGAAGGAACCTTATGCGCCGGGGACCGAGGGCAACGTGAAGAGGAAGATCCGCAAGGCCGCGGCCTGCTACGTGGTGCGGCGCGGCACCCTCTACTACCAGAAGAAGCGCAAGGACCGCGACGAGTTCGACGAGCTGGAGGTGGTGCTGGAGGCCAAAACCCGCCGCGAGCTCATCGCCTCCTTCCACGAGAGCGCCGAGGGCTTCCACTTCACCCGCGACCAGACCTGGAAGAACATCTCGCAGAGCTACTGGTGGAGAGGTGAGGGAGGGAGTGACAGGAGTGAGGGAGGGCGAGAGTGACAAGAGTGAGGGAGGGGGCGAGAGACAGGAGTGAGGGAGGGGGCGAGAGACAGGAGTGAGGGAGGGGGCGAGAGACAGGAGTGAGGGAGGGGGGCGAGAGACAGGAGTGAGGGAGGGGGGCGAGAGACAGGAGTGAGGGAGGGGGCGAGAGACAGGAGTGAGGGAGGGGGCGAGAGACAGGAGTGAGGGAAGGGGGCGAGAGACAGGAGTGAGGGAGGGGGAGAGAGACAGGAGTGAGGGAGGGGGAGAGAGACAGGAGTGAGGGAGGGGGAGAGAGACAGGAGTGAGGGAGGGGGAGAGAGACAGGAGTGAGGGAGGGGGAGAGAGACAGGAGTGAGGGAGGGGGAGAGAGACAGGAGTGAGGGAGGGGGAGAGACAGGAGTGAGGGAGGGCGAGAGCGAGACAGGAGTGAGGGAGAGCGAGACGAGTGAGGGAGGGCGAGAGCGAGACAGGAGTGAGGGAGGGCGAGAGCGAGACAGGAGTGAGGGAGGGCGAGAGCGAGACAGGAGTGAGGGAGGGCGAGAGCGAGACAGGAGTGAGGGAGGGCGAGAGCGAGACAGGAGTGAGGGAGAGCGAGACAGGAGTGAGGGAGGGCGAGAGCGAGACAGGAGTGAGGGAGGGCGAGAGCGAGACAGGAGTGAGGGAGGGCGAGAGCGAGACAGGAGTGAGGGAGGGCGAGAGCGAGACAGGAGTGAGGGAGGGCGAGAGCGAGACAGGAGTGAGGGAGGGCGAGAGCGAGACAGGAGTGAGGGAGGGCGAGAGCGAGACAGGAGTGAGGGAGGGCGAGAGCGAGACAGGAGTGAGGGAGGGCGAGAGCGAGACAGGAGTGAGGGAGGGCGAGAGCGAGACAGGAGTGAGGGAGGGCGAGAGCGAGACAGGAGTGAGGGAGGGCGAGAGCGAGACAGGAGTGAGGGAGGGCGAGAGCGAGACAGGAGTGAGGGAGGGCGAGAGCGAGACAGGAGTGAGGGAGGGCGAGACGAGTGAGGGAGGGCGAGACAGGAGTGAGGGAGGGCGAGGGCGAGACAGGAGTGAGGGAGGGCGAGACAGGAGTGAGGGAGGGCGAGACAGGAGTGAGGGAGGGCGAGACAGAGACAGGAGTGAGGGAGGGCGAGACAGAGACAGGAGTGAGGGAGGGCGAGACAGAGACAGGAGTGAGGGAGGGCGAGACGAGTGAGGGAGGGCGAGACAGGAGTGAGGGAGGGCGAGGGCGAGACAGGAGTGAGGGAGGGCGAGACAGGAGTGAGGGAGGGCGAGACAGAGACAGGAGTGAGGGAGGGCGAGGGCGAGACAGGAGTGAGGGAGGGCGAGACAGAGACAGGAGTGAGGGAGGGCGAGACAGAGACAGGAGTGAGGGAGGGCGAGGGCGAGACAGACAGGAGTGAGGGAGGGCGAGACAGACAGGAGTGAGGGAGGGCGAGACAGAGACAGGAGTGAGGGAGGGCGAGACAGAGACAGGAGTGAGGGAGGGCGAGACAGAGACAGGAGTGAGGGAGGGCGAGACAGAGACAGGAGTGAGGGAGGGCGAGACAGAGACACGAGTGAGGGAGGGCGAGACGAGTGAGGGAGGGCGAGACGAGTGAGGGAGGGCGAGACGAGTGAGGGAGGGCGAGGGCGAGACAGGAGTGAGGGAGGGCGAGACAGGAGTGAGGGAGGGCGAGACAGGAGTGAGGGAGGGCGAGACAGGAGTGAGGGAGGGCGAGACAGGAGTGAGGGAGGGCGAGACAGAGACAGGAGTGAGGGAGGGCGAGGGCGAGACAGGAGTGAGGGAGGGCGAGGGCGAGACAGGAGTGAGGGAGGGCGAGACAGAGACAGGAGTGAGGGAGGGCGAGACAGAGACAGGAGTGAGGGAGGGCGAGACAGAGACAGGAGTGAGGGAGGGCGAGACAGATAGGAGTGAGGGAGGGCGAGACAGACAGGAGTGAGGGAGGGCGAGACAGAGACAGGAGTGAGGGAGGGCGAGACAGAGACAGGAGTGAGGGAGGGCGAGACAGAGACAGGAGTGAGGGAGGGCGAGACAGAGACAGGAGTGAGGGAGGGCGAGACAGAGACAGGAGTGAGGGAGGGCGAGACAGAGACAGGAGTGAGGGAGGGCGAGGCAGGAGTGAGGGAGGGCGAGGCAGGAGTGAGGGAGGGCGAGGCAGGAGTGAGGGAGGGCGAGACAGGAGTGAGGGAGGGCGAGGCAGGAGTGAGGGAGGGCGAGGCAGGAGTGAGGGAGGGCGAGGCAGGAGTGAGGGAGGGCGAGGCAGGAGTGAGGGAGGGCGAGGCAGGAGTGAGGGAGGGCGAGGCAGGAGTGAGGGAGGGAGGGCGAGGCAGGAGTGAGGGAGGGAGGGCGAGGCAGGAGTGAGGGAGGGAGGGCGAGGCAGGAGTGAGGGAGGGAGGGCGAGGCAGGAGTGAGGGAGGGCGAGGCAGGAGTGAGGGAGGGAGGGCGAGGCAGGAGGGAGGGCGAGGCAGGAGTGAGGGAGGGAGGGCGAGGCAGGAGTGAGGGAGGGAGGGCGAGGCAGGAGTGAGGGAGGGAGGGCGAGGCAGGAGTGAGGGAGGGAGGGCGAGGCAGGAGTGAGGGAGGGAGGGCGAGGCAGGAGTGAGGGAGGGAGGGCGAGGCAGGAGTGAGGGAGGGAGGGCGAGGCAGGAGTGAGGGAGGGAGGGCGAGGCAGGAGTGAGGGAGGGAGGGCGAGGCAGGAGTGAGGGAGGGAGGGCGAGGC